>NC_033798.1:52352224-52427393 GCF_001876935.1 Asparagus officinalis
GAGGCACCGCCAGCTGTTCCTAGGATAGAGGGGCCAGTAGGCCAGATTCGCGTGATTCAGGAGATTCATGAGGGACAGATAGTCCCGTATATTCCACCATCGTCAGTTCAGCAATCGCCAGCCACTGGCAGAGTCTATACAATCATACCGTGTGATCACGGTGCGAGCGGAGCTATAGTAGAAGGTATTTTCTTAATAAACTCTTTTCCAGCTCAGATCCTATTCGATTCTAGAGCTTCCCATTCTTTTATATCTCATGCCTTCATGGATAGGCTCCAGTTAGTCGCACATCCTTTAGATGTTCCGTTGTCCGTCTCTACTTCCTTAGGGGAGGTATCCCTATTAGAGAACGTCTGTAGGAGATGTGTCATCAGCTTAGATGAGTCCGAGTTTATCATAGATTTGACCATCTTGTGGATGTCGGATTTCAACATCATTCTTGGTATGGTTGGTTATCATCCTACCATGTTAGTATTGACTGTTTTGCGAAAACAGTCAGTTTGCGAGCGTTCGATGGGTCTGAGTTGATCGCAATGACCTCACAGGGCAAACAGTTTGCGGAGTCATTTCTATCCTATATCGAGGAGGTGATGCTGAGAGATTGGAGTGTTGATTTGTGCGAGACTAGAGTTGTCTCAGATTTTCAGGATGTCTTTCAGGACATACCGGGGCTACCTCCTGTGAGAGAGGTTGAGTTCTGCATCGAGTTGCAGCCAGGCACAGCACCGATATCTCGAGCTTCCTATGTATGGCACCTGTTGAGATGAGGGAGCTAAAGACTCAGCTGGACGAGTTGTTATCTCAGGGTTTTATTCGCCGGAGTCATTCTCCATGGGGGGGCGTCGGTCCTTTTCATGAAGAAGGACAGCAGTATGCATCTTTGTATAGATTATCGGGAGTTGAACAAGGTCACTATCCGGAATAGGTATCCATTATCGAGGATTGATGACTTGTTCGACCAGCTGCAGGGAGCGCAACACTTCTCGAAGATTGATCTTCATTCTGGCTATCATCAGTTGCAGGTTCGGGAGATGGATATTCCCAAGACCGCCTTGGTGACTCGTTATGGGTCCTTCGAGTTTCTTGTCATGCCATTTGGGCTAACCAATGCACCTACGGTATTCATGGATTTGATGAATCGGGTTTTCCGTCCATACTTGGACCAGTTCGTGATAGTATTCATTGATGACATTCTAATCTATTCGAGGTCGGAGGCAGAGCACGAGCAGCACCTTCAATTAGCATTGCAGACTTTGCGGGAGCAGCGGCTATATGCCAAATTCAGTAAGTGCAAGTTTTGGCTATCCGAGGTCAGATTTTTAGGCCACGTCATCATCAGAGAGGGCATTGCAGTGGATCCATCTAGGGTTATGGCAGTACTTGATTAAGAGCCACCGACGACAGTTACCGAGATCCGTAGCTTTTTGGGTTTGGCTAGCTATTACAGAAAGTTCATTCAGGACTTCTCAAAAATAGCTACACCACTTACACGCCTTACGAAAAAAGGTGTACCTTTTGTTTGGAGCACAAAGTGTCAAGAGAGCCTTTGAGACTTTAAAGACTAAGTTGACTACAGCGCCAGTTTTGACCATTCCTAGCAGTGATAAGACCTTTGTAGTCTACACAGATGCGCCGTTAGCGGGTCTAGGAGGTGTTTTGATACAGACCCAGAGGGTAGTAGCATACATTTCACGTCAGTTGAGAACGCATGAACAAAACTATCCCACACATGACTTGGAGCTAGCAGCAGTAGTCTTTGCATTGAAGACATGGAGACACTACTTGTACGGGGTATAGTTTGAGCTATTCACAGATCATCAGAGCTTGAAGTACCTCTTCTCTCAAAAAGAACTAAATCAGAGACAGCGACAATGGGTTGAGTTCATTAAAGATTATGAGTTCGCGATTTAGTATTACCCGGGGAAGGCGAATGTCATAGCAGACACATTGAGTAGGAAGCGTCGTCATAGTATTGCAGCTTTGAGATGCTCGTTATATTGAGATCTCCACACATGTATCTAGTTCGACTTTAGACCAGAGATTGGCGGGAGCAGCGTATTTTTGGGAGGTTTATCCGTACAGCCATCTTGGAGTGTCAGAGTGGTCAGAGCTCAGTTAGACGACTCTTGGATTTAAGCCTGAAAGGGAGAGATTTCCAAAGAGCCAGAGGCTGATTGGACCGTTGGAGTAGATGGAGGACTTTAGATGAAGGGCCGAGTAGTAATACCAGTTAATGCTCAGCTGAAGAAGGATTTATTCGACGAAGCGCATCGTACTAGGTATACAGTGCATCCAGGCATAACAAAGATATACAAGGATCTGAAGAGACATTTTTGGTTGAGTGGCATGCGTAGAGACATTGCAGAA
Organism: Asparagus officinalis; assembly: GCF_001876935.1. NCBI lineage: Eukaryota > Viridiplantae > Streptophyta > Magnoliopsida > Asparagales > Asparagaceae > Asparagus > Asparagus officinalis. Next base: position 52,354,592 of record NC_033798.1, read on the forward strand.
TATGTAGCTAAGTGTTTTACCTTCCAGCAAGTGAAGGTAGAACATCAGAGGTCGGCAGGAACCCTACAACCTTTACCCATTCCGGAGTGGAAGTGCACAGATATTTCTATGGATTTCATTGTAGGATTGCCGAGATCAAAGAAAGGGAATGATTCAGTTTGGGTGGTAGTAGATTGGCTGACAAAGTCAGCACATTTCATACCAGTAAAGACGACATACGCGGTAGAGATGTATGCACGGATATTTATTTAGGAGATCATGAGATTACATGGAATTCTAGAGACGATTGTGTCAGATCGAGGCTCAGTTTTTACTTCACATTTTTGGAGAAGCTTACAGAACTCTTTCGGCAGCAGATTATCTTATTCTAGTGTGTTTCACCCGCAGACGGATGGGCAGACGGAGAGAGTGAACCAAATATTGGAGGACATGTTGCGGGCATGTGTCATTGATTTCCAAGGTAGCTAGGAGGACCACATCCCATTAATCGAATTCGCTTGTAATAATAGCTACCAAGCGACTATTGGGATGGCACCGTACGAAGCATTATACGGGAGGCCTTGTAGATCACCTATTTGTTAAGCAGAACCATAGGTCAACCTATTGCTTAGAACAGAGCTTGTGAGGCAAACTACGGAGAAGGTAGCAATCATTCGAGAGCGCATTCTTACAGCACAGAGTCGTCAGAAGAGTTATGCAGATCATAGGCGACGACCGTTAGAGTTCCAAATTGGGGACTATGTGTTATTGAAAATATCACCAATGAAGGGAGTTCAGTGTTTTGGCAGATGAGGAAAACTTGCCCCGAGGTATATTGGACCATAACTGATTATTGAGCGCATTGGAGCTATTGCATATCGGCTAGACCTACCAGCATCCATGTCGAGCATACACGATGTTTTTCATGTTTTGATGCTTAAGAAGCACCTACGCGACGAGGAGGAGCAGCGAGTATTATACGCACCAGAGATCGAGATTTAGGAGGATCTGACTACTATTGAGATTCCTGTATGTATTCTTGCCAAGGAGGACAATAAGTTGAGAAACAAGGTGATACTTTTAGTTAAAGTTCAGTGGAATCGGAGAGGAGCTGAGGAGGCTTCTTGGGAACACGAAGAGGATATACGTCGCGACTACCCACACCTGTTTGAGCAGGTAAATTAAAGTTAGTATAACTTGTTTATGATTTGTGGCTACCTGTATGGTAATGTTTATACTTAACGCTAAAATTATGGTATTAATACTTAACTCCTAAGTACTCGGAACATATGGTATATATATGAGGGGTTCCTTATTTGGATTTTTCACTCGATGTACTTATTCCATTTAGTTAGGGGTTAAGTGGGGGTATTTGCATTTTAGACTGTTAAGTATAGACATTAAGGATGATTCTCGGGAGCGTGAAGATGTTATGCATCGTGACTACCTGCACCTATTAAGAAGGTGGATTGATTTATGTATGTGATTATTTGTATGGTTATATTTACATTTAACGCTAGAATGGAGGTATTGACACTTAACTTCCAATCATTCGGAACACATGGTATATATATGGGGGGTTCCTTGTTTGGATTTTTCGCCTGACGTACTAGTTCCGTTTAGTTAGGGGTTAAGTGGAAATATTAACATCTTAGATTGTTAAATGTAGATATTGGTATGTTCATATCTGGAGACTAATGATGCGAGATGTGTATGTGAGGGTTTTCTTGTCTGGATTATTCCCTCAACGTGCTTTTCTAGCATTATTAATCTCTAAGATACGAATGCGGAATTTTGGGGAAGAAATTCTTTTAAGGGGGGAAGAAAGTAAAACCCCGTAATACTGAATATTAAGAGATATAATAATAAACATGTTATATTATGATAAATAATGTTTATTGATATTTGAGTATGAAAGGAATTGATTTGAGATCAATCCGATACATATATATGAATATATGAGTGCAAATGCACAAAATATGCACGAGAAAAAATCTGGGAAAAATGACCAGTTAAGAGTTTGTAGATTTTACACAATGATGTTCTTAGAATCTGAGAAAACTCAAAATACCAAAGTTGTAGGTCTTTTCATGAGCTTTTCAACAAATCTTATATCACCTCAGTCTAAGGTCGGACGCGAAAGTTCCAAAATACCGAAGGTTATTTTCCTAGTCAGACTAAGTTTCCTGGTTCGGGTCAAACATGTTTGTTTCGGGTTTGCCTCTATAAATACTTGTGTTTTTCATGAAAATTCCCTTCTTTTATCATATCTATGAACCCTAGCAGCCATCCTCTCCCCTCAAAAATCCTAGAACTTATTCTTATGAGTTTTTAGAGCTTTGTTAAGCAAATATCGACAAAAGGGCGAGATCATCGATGTTTGACGAGGGAGAACGGGTGGTTTGTGCTCATGGATTGCTTGCTGTTTATTTCAGAGGCTTACACATGAGATTAAGGCAAGATTATCTTCATCCAAATCTATCCCCACATTTAAATAACTAGTGTAGATGATTAATATGATGTAGAATATGTGTTTTCATGCTTTAATCTTAAGCTGAGGTGTTAAAAGTCAGATTTTTGATAGTAAAGCTTAAAATAAATGCTAGATGTATAATCTTTTCTTGCTGTTTATGATAGTATCATGATCATGATCATTAGGGTTTTTCATAATTTTATTCATGTATGAGAAATTTAAGTGATGTACTATATATATATATATATATGTTTTTTTGTAGAAAACTACATCATTTATATAATCTTTAATTGAGAGTTTAAGATAGAAAACAGAGTCCAAATTTAACCAAACTAGCTTTATATGAAAGCTATATGTATCTAGTTTCTAAAATAGAAAACCATTCTTAAAAAGACTTTGTATAGAGAAAGATATGTTATGTTTACTAATAACATGTCTTGCAAAAAATGGCTGCACATATATAATATTTAACTGGAGATTTGGGATAACAAATGAACTCTAAACTGAAACAAACTTATGTCATTTGAAATACGTGTGAATCTAGTTTTCAAAACAGAAAACCATTTATAAAAATAGTGTTCCTAGATAAAGATATGCTTGTTTTACTAACAGATATCATGTCTGTTTTTCCTGTTCGTTTTGTTGAGCTGTGTTGCGCCGTTTTGAGGTGCGTTCGCGGAGTTTTGAGCCGCTTGATATTACATGTATAATTATGAATATGTTGTGTTACACATGTGAGAATCCCAAGGGGATTATGATAAATTTTGATTTGATCATATTTGAATTAGATATCATTCATATACATGTTGGATGTCGTTGATGAGCACAGCTCAGTACTATATGGGATAGTGCGTCGACATACCAGATATACATGATTTATACATGAGGTGAATGTTGTTGATGATCACAGTTCAGTACTATATAGGATAGTGCGTCGACATACCAGATATACATAATTTATACATGAGGTGAATGTCGTTGATGAGCATAGCTCAGTACTCTATGGGATAGTGCAATGACATACCAAAGATACAAAAATTTATATGAGTTGGATATCATTGATGAGCTCAGTTCAGTACTACATGAGGTAGTGCGTCGATATTCTATATGTATAGGCCATAGAGTCGGATTTTAGGAGGTTTGATCTAGTCGTCCGTCCCGCACTAGGGTGCGATGAGGCTCGTGAGCCGTATTTCTAGGATGCCTATTTCGTCCGTCCCGCACTAGGGTGCGATGAGGCTCGTGAGCCGTATTTCTAGGATGCCTATTTGGTAGTCCATTCCGCACTCATGTTACGCACTGAGATCGCGATGAGACTAATGAGCCATGTACACAGTTCAGGATACCAACAGGGTAGTCCGTTGCACTGAGATAATTACTTGATAGCCTAAGTATGGCAGATGCCGATTATGAATATGACCTATCATTGAACTATATAACTGAGATACGTTACTTTTGAAAGTATACAAAATTATGTGTTGGTATTTTATTCTATCTCTCTAGTGATTGTGGAAGATCTTATAAATATGATGTGTTAATATCTTATTTCTTTTACTATCTTTTTACTTCTTAGTTGGGATCAATGATTAGAGATTCACAATTTAAGACTTATGGTATATACATGAGGGTTTCCTTGTTTGGATTATTTCGCTCGACGTACCAGTCTCGTGTTATGGATTTCTAATTATTGGTTTCATTAGATTATCTTTTCTTAGTTTGGTATTAATGTTTAGATATCTACAATTTAAGACTTATGGTATATACATAAGGGTTTCCTTGTTTGGATTATTTTGCTCGACGTACTACGTCTCATGTTATAGGTTTCTAAATGTTAATCCTACTTAGATACGGGGAAAATGAATTTAGGTAGACTATGCTTAATAGATAGAGCCTTCAATCCATCTAGTAGTCTTTTCCCTGGGGGCGGATGGAGGTAATCTTTCTGTAGTGCTCTGACGCTCTTGTTGTTATTTTTTTCTTCTAAATTACTTTTCAGGTAGTTCGTAGTTTCGGAGAGTCACAGGGTGATGGGGTTCTAGCATAGTCGCTGTCACGTATTTTTACTTATAGAGACTCCACTGTAGTTTTGAGTTTTATCCAGATATTAGAGTTTCATATTCATATTGTAAAGGCAGTGTGCCTTAGTATGATTCTTAGTTGATTCATGTTGATACATTTTCATTATTTAGACATCAGATGTATTATAGTTAAGACATGATTCTTTTCATTTATGAGATATCACTTATATATCATGTCTATTACATTTATTCCCTTTTATTTTGCCTATTTGTACCTGCACTTCTATTTGGATCTACTAGAGGATATTACTGTAATTGGTAAAACATGTTTATGCATAGTGTGGGTGCATGGCAGGTTTGACATCTCTGGTTTCACCTTGGACTGCAGCCTTGTGTAAACCCAAGGGCGTCACGGTCGTTATTTTCACGCACGAGATCTGAGCCATCGTTTTAATGGAATCTTCGATCTTAGTCGTTGTATCGATAAGAGATCGTGGACGCTAAGTTCAAAATTTTTGATCTCAGACGTTGAATTGAATACGAACAACTTCGTCATTTTAATTTCGAATAAACCATTCGATTCGAACTATTGAATCTAAACCATTTCAGCAAATCTGAACAATTGGCTTCGAATGAGATATTGAATCTAAACCGTGGAAGCATTGGATATAAATAGTTTCGTCTCCCTCCACAATTTGTAAGCACTATCAAATGAATCAAGCTTGTTAGAAAACGATGAGTCAAAAGTGTTAAACAAAAATTCTAACAAGAACTTATTCATTGTAAACATCTTATCATCATTTTTACTCCACTTGGATTTCTCCGAAGTGGGTACATAATAAGCACAACCCATAATTTCTCATAAATCAAAATATCTAGATCGAACAAAAAGTTTAAATCTAACACAACATTGAGCATAGGGAAAATTATCAAAACGAGAAGCAACATTAATGGCATAACCTCAGCTAGGTGCACCGTGCATATCCATAATGTGTTATGCAAGAAAAAAGAATTATCAAAACAAGATTATCAATAATATGAAAGCTTGGATCTTTAACTCAAGGCGGTTAAGCCACAAAACAAAGAGTACTAAGCTCTGATACCAATTGACATCACCCTAGAGGGGGTGAATAGGGTGAATGCTAATCTAATCCGATATTAATGCCATTAAAACTTATTAACAAAAATATTCTAGAAAGATTGATATATAATGAATTATTTGCAAGGATATGTAAACTAAGGGCAAATAAACATGAAATAATGACGATATAGAATGAAACAAAGCACAAAAGAAATATGCCAAGACAAACACAAACACAAGGAAATAATCACGGAGTTCAGTCCTCACGACCTACGTCTCCATTCCCCACTCCCGGGAAGAATCCACTACATAATTGGGTTTTCAACGTTCACCCAAAAAGGTTTACACCTCACAAGTTCAGTTTTCTAGCTTACCAAAAACATTCACAATACACACTCTTGCAATCACACTCTACACCTTCTAAGTGTTGGTCTCTAGCCCGTGTCCTTCCTCAAGTGCTTGGATATACAACCTCTCTCTAGGCTTTACTACCGACACCACTTCACTTGGAAACGACATCGTCTCTCACCACACACTTCTCTCTGTGTACAAGTGTATTACAAAGTGATCTACACAATGAAGGTGTTAGCACCCTAATGCCACTAGGAAAGAACCCTAGAGGGGGTGAATAAGGTTTATACTAATCTAATCTAATTTAATACTAATTAAAAACTTATTCATAATTTATCCTAGCAAATAAGATATACAACAATTATATGCAAGGATAAGCAATAAAAATGTAAAACCCCGTAAATTTGAATATTTTATGATAAATAATAATAAATATGTTTTATAGAAAAAAAATTAATCTTGATGTTTGAGTATGATTAGAATTGATTTGAGATCAATTCAATATATATTTATGAAAATATGAGTGCAAATGCACAAAACATGCACAAAGGCCAAAAGAGTAAAAATCTGGAAATAATGACCAGTTAAGAGTTTCTATATTTTATACATCGATGCAGTCGGAATCGGGAAAGTGTGAAAGATCACAGTTGTAGGTCTCTTCAATAGCTTTCTAACAAATCTTGGATCACCTCATTCTGAGATCGGATGAGAAAGTTATAGTTTTTTTATCAAACCCCAGTCTAAGCACGACCCAGAAACCTACGTAGTCGACCGCGACGGTCGACCGCTGGGCGAATTTGTTTCTGCCAAGTTTGTTTCGGGTTGGGTTTTATTTATACCAAACTCAGTTATTATCCTATGTATATATACTCATTTTAAAGCTATTTTAACCCTCTTTCACATGAGATTAACACCAGCAACCTTCCACCTCAAACCGTAACGCTAATTGTGAGTTTTGGGAGAGATCTTTGGGTGTTTGTTGAAGGAAGGCAAGGAATTATGATGTTTGATGTCAAGAGATCATATGCTGTTCATTTCAGAGGATTGTTCACGTGCAAAGGAAATATCACTTACATCCAAAGCCATCCGCATAGTTAAATAACTAGCTTAGAAGTTTAATTTATGTTTACATGCTTAGATCTTAATTGGCTAAATACCCATATTGGTATTTTAATTCCACCCCAATTTCCAACAAGATATTTTAAATAGGCAAACCCGCTTTAAGACATTTTAATTGATCCAACTAATCAATAAGGCATGTTTTCTCGTCGGCGGGCAAATTTCCGACGAGATCTTGCCACGTGCATGGCACGTGATGTATCAAAACTCATTTTTAGCAGGGGCGACGACAACAATCTCGTCATATTCAGCCCAAAGTAGGATAAAATAACGGTTATGACGCCGCCTGAGATCGTTAACCCCATCGAATCGGCTGAATATGACGAGATTGTTGCCGTCGCCACTGCTAAAAACAAGTTTTGAGACATCATGTGCCATGCACATGACGAGATCTCGCCGGAAATTTGCCCGCCGACGAGAAACCATGTCTTATTGATTAGTTGGATCAATTAAAATGTCTTAAAGTGGGTTTGCCTGTTTAAAATACCTTGTTGGAAATTGAGGTGGAATTAAAATACCAATATGAGTATTTAGCCGATCTTAATTTAATAAGAAAAAGATTAGATTTTTGTTGTTAGATCTGAAACAAATATTAGATCTACTTGTTTTTCTTATTGTTTATAATATAAACATGATCATGATCATTAGGGTTCTTTAAAATTTTGTTTTTAACTTATTAATTATGTTCTAATCCTGTTTAAACCCTAATTTAATATTTAATTGAGTTTGCATGTGGATTAAAGATGAGAAAACCCTAGGTTTGTGATACCTAAGTGTTAAAAAAAATTGGATTTAATGAATGTATATATTTTCTAAGTTATTTGGAAATCATGCTTATATTTAATATGTTAAAAGTTCATGCTTTAGATTAAAGAATTTGGTTAATTAGGTTGAAAAACCCTAATTAGATTAACACAAGAGTTTGATTTATGTTCGAGATAATTTTAGTAAGTGATTATCAAAGTTTAAGTATTGTTATATGTTTTATATAAGTTTTAGTATGTTTTAAACATGACTGAAGGTTTAAATATGTTTTCTTGTGCAAATAATCATACTTGTTATGTTCTGCAGAAAAACTTCTGCACATATATGTTATTTAACTAGAAATTTGAAATAACAAATGAAATCCAAAATGAACCAAACTAATGCCAATTGAAAGATATGTGAATCTAGATTTCAAAACAGAAAACCTTTCCTAAAGATAATTTTTCTAGAGAAAGATATGCCTAATTTACTGATGATATATTCTGCAGAAAAACTACTGCACATATATAACGTTTAACTGGAAATTAGAGATATCATATGAACTCTAAATTAAACCAAACAAGTGCCAAATGATATCTATGTGAATCTAGTTGTCAAAACGAAAAACTATTCTTAAAAAGAGTTTGTCAAGAGAAAGATATGCTTAATGGACTAATGATATATTCTGCAAAAAACTGTAAATGTGCTGATTTGAAATAATTGATATATAACGTGAGAGTTTCTTAAGTTTCACTCTTGTTTGTTGTTTTTAAGAGAGTTTCTCGATCTTGTACTGATATATTATGATGCTTAAGTGTTGTTTAATACCTGAGATGATGGTGAACACCAGTTATGGACACGCACACCGAGATATGTGCACATACACTTAGTTTATGTTGTGTTAACACTAACTGTTAAGATTTTTGATATCCGTTGAGTTGATAAAAGTGTAAATAACATGTAATAAAGTATTTTTCATCAATTATAGATGCTCAGTGTGGATGTTTCCCCACAATAAGACCTCGGTTGTACCACACTAGGAGTATTGGATGTTTCCCGCAATGAGACCACGGTTGTACCAATACTCGGAGATGATCGGGGTTTTTTCAGATTTGGCTGAAATGTCTATACTCTATTGTACGATCATCTGTATGTATCATCCAGAATAGGAAGATAAAACCTATTTTTATAGGATGATTGAGTAAGAGTATTATAAAAGTATCGTCATTTTATTTATCCGGAATAGGAAGATAAAACCTATTTCCGCAGGACAATTGAGTAAGAGTATTACAAAAATATCATTATTTTATATATCCAGAATAGAAAGATAAAACCTATTTTCACAGGACGATTGAGTAAGAGTATTAAAAAAATATCATCATTTTATGTATCCGGAATAGAGAGATAAAACCTATTGCCGCAGAGCGATTGAGTAAGAATATTACAAGAGTATCGCTATTGCATAAGGAGATGCACACATATATGTATCATCGGTTGTAGTTACTCCCATGTTAGATTACCCATGAGTAGGGCACATTCCTAGATTTGTAGCATACAGGATATGGCCTATGGTGATTTTTTTGAGTTGGATGATATTCTCTTATTATTGTGCTAACTACTTGAGAAGTAGTTTGAGATTGTGACATTGGTCCTATATAGTTTAGGCTTGGAGTATTTCTTTTGAGTGTTGTTTTTATTCATAACGTTAGAATTGGTATTTAGGGATCTACAATTTGAGACATATGGTATATATATGAGGGTTTCCTTGTTTGGATTATTTCGCTCGACGTACTATGTCTCGTCTTGTATGTGTCTAACTATTAACTCTATTAGATACGAGGAAAATGATATAGTAAGACTATGTTTAATAGATAGAGCCTCCACTTCATCTAGTAGTCCTTCCCCTAGGGGCGGATGGAGGTGATCTTGCTGTAGTGCTCTGACACTCTTATTGTTGTTCTTTTTGTTTAAATTATATCTTTTAAGCATATTAGAGTTTCAGAGAGCCTGACGGAGTTCTAGCATTGTCTTCGTCTCACAGTTTTAGCAGTTGAAGCTCTACTATTTAGTTATGTTCATTGTTCAGACTTTAGAGTTGTATTCATTTTGTAGAGGCTCAGTGCCTTAGTGAGATTTCATTTGACTTATTGTGTTGAGATGTATTTCAGACTCAGAGATATTTTTATTCTATTCCAGTTAGGCTCATTTGTTGATATACTTCTTCTGTGCATATCTGATTTTGTACTACTTCTATTACTTGCATGTTTTGTACCTTCACCTATTTATTGTTTCCACTAGAGAGATAGTGATTGTGATGATAAAACATATTGTAGCATGGTATTTGGTACTTGGTAGGTTTGACGATCCAGGTTTTACCTTAGACTATAGCCTTCTGTGAACCCTGGGGTATCACAGTTGGTATCAGAGCTCTAATTCCAGCATCCTTAGGATCATTCATGTGTCAAATTATAGAGCTAGGATAAAGTTTCCTAGAATTCATATATAGAGTCTGCTGGGAATTCCTAGAATGAGTGAGGACGATATGTATGTATATCTCAAAATTTTGAAATTTTTTTATGATAATTATTTTATGTTATTTAAAGTATTTGTGTAAATACTATATGTTATGTATACGTATTGTGATATGTTATATATTTATGTATATATATATATATATATTATATATATATATATATTATATATATATATATATATATATATATATATATTATATAGTATCATATATAATATATATATATATATATATAATATATAATAATATTACTATATATATATATATATATACTATAATATGTATAATATATAATATATAATCTATAGTATATAATATATATATATATATGTATGTATGTATATAATATATATATATATATATATATAATAATTATTAATATAATAATATATATATATGTATGTATGTATATATATATATATATATATCAGTTATAATATATATATATATATTAATATATTATATAATATATAATATATATATATTAATTTATTATATATATATATATATAATATATTATATATATGATGTTATGTATATATGTTTACGATCTCACTTACCGTGATCATGAACTCTCCTCTTGATATTATAAATATTGGGACGAGGATGCGGTTGAGATAAAACTCGTACATGGAGAGCTGGGCAAGCAAAGCCCGAGCCGCAGCAGGCTCTATAGTATTTGATCGACTTTATGACACCGTTTGCAGTAAGATTTTGTAACACTCGAGGAGTGAGAGGCGCATCCGTTTTCGCTAGTAGTATTATTTTCTGGAGTTGCACCACCAATTGTACCAGTCTTGCCTATTGAAGAGGCAATACCTATGATTTCATCATCACCATAATCAGCTATTGATAGAGCCGTAGAGCAGGAGGCTTGGCTCTGTAAGAATAGTAGAAATATCAGACACTGAGAACACCATAGTGAAGGGCACACTGGATTCATGTGCACCTTATAAATTAAAAGGAATATGTGAAAATTTCTTAACGTAGACTCAGTACTAAACCAGAGGTTAAAAATATTCAGCATAGAGGACATCACTGAGGAATAGCAGCAAAGGATAGCTACGATTTTAGATTGTCACCGGGACAGCGTATATCACTTATTTGGGAAATTTTTGTTTACTTCTTCAACAAGCAGTTAGAGCTAGTTCGATTAAAGCGGTGAAATATGCCTATAGTTAATTATGAAATCAAGACCAGTATGATAGCAATAACAAGGGCAAGAGGCCTATTGTGGGATCTAGAGGACCCCAGCAGTGGGGTAAGGATTTTTACCATCATCAACAAAAGACATTATAAGAAGATAGCATAACATGATTTAATAGCACCGCAGCAGCGCATGATTCGGGACACATGATACAATTATAACAAGATCGGATATAGATCAAAGAATTGTCACAGTACACCAGCAGGAGAACAACATGACAGATGTCAGGGTCAATAGTCTTAGGGCCGCGGTTACGACTAGCATCGGAGGATAGATGTACTACCGGTTATTCCGAGGATTTAGGGGGCCTATAGGCTAGAATTACGCTATTCGGAGTATTCATCAGTGTCAAATGGACCCATGTGTTTCACCACTAGTAGCACAGCAGGCACCGGCCACCACCAGAGTTTATGTAGTCATACCATGTGAGCATAGTGCGAGCGGAGTTTTTGTAGTAAATTCTTATCCAGCTCGAATCTTGTTTGATTTAGGAACTTCGTATTCTTTCATATCTCATGCCTTCATGTATAGTCTTCAGTTAGTTACATATCCCTTAGATATTCTGTTATTAGTTTCTACTCCTTTAGGGGAGGTGTCCCTATTAGAGAGTATATGTAGGAGATGTGTCATCAGTATAGATGAGTTTGAGTTCATCTTTGACCTTGTCATTTTTGTGTAAGTCGAATTTCGATGTCATTCTTGGTATGAAATAACTATCATCCTATAATATCAGTATCGACTATTTTGTTAAAATAGTATGCTTGTGAGCATTTGTTAGGATTGTATAGATAGTATCAACCTTATAGGGTAACCAGAATGCGGAGCCATTTATGGCATACATCGAGAAGGTGATGATATGGGATCAAGGTGCAGTTTTGAGTGAGACCGGAGTCGTCTAGAGTATCAGGATATCTTTCAGGACATACCTACGTTTTCTCCACTTAGAGAGGTTGTTTCCCTGCATCAAGTTACAGCAGGCACCGTAACGATATTTCAAGCACCCTATCATATCATATTGCACCCGCTGAGATGAGGGAGCTACGGACTTAGCTAGATGAGTTGTTAACTCATGGTTTTATTGTCAGGAGTTATTTTCATGGGAGTACCGGTCCACTTCGTGGGGAAGAAGGACTATAGAATACGATTGTGTATCGATTATCATGAGTTGAGCAAGTCACTATCCGGATCAAGTATCCATTATCGAGGATTTATGACTTGTTCCACTAGCTGTGAGGAGCGCAGTATTTCTTGAAGATTGATCTTCGTTCTAGTTATTTCCAGTTGCGAGTTCGGTAAATGGATATTTTCAAAACCACATTTTCTAACTCGATATGGGTCTTTTGAGTTCTTGTCATGCCATTTGGGCTGACCAATACACCCGCGGTATTCATGGATTTGATAAACTGGGTTTTTTGTCCATGTTAGGACCAGTTCGTAATCGTTTTATTGACGACTTCATTATCTTTTCGAGATCGGAGACAGAATATGAGCAGCATCCTCTATTAGCATTATGGGCATAGCGGACAGTCAAGATTAGAGGCATCAGTGATACACTGAGTTCAGCAAATACGAGTTTTGGTTATAAGAGATCAGATTTTTTTAGGCCACATCATCAGCAGGGGTATAACAGTGGATCCAACCATTGTTGAGGCTATACTTGATTGGGAGCCACTAAGAACCATTATGGAGATGCGGAATTTTGGTAGGGTATGAGAGAAAATTCATTCGGGACATTTCGAATATTTTGATACAACTTTCACACCTTACGAAGAAGGGTGTATAGTTTACTTTGGGCACGGGGTGCCAGGAGGCCTTTGAGACTATTAAGGCTAGATAGACTACGGTAATAATTTTGACTTTTCTAAGAAGTGATACAACATTTGTCGTATACGTGAACACATCATTAGCAGGACTAGGAGGTGTTTTGATGCAGAGCCGGAGGGTATAACTTATATTTCACGACAGTTGAGGCGCATTATACCAGATATACAAAGATATGAAGAGGCACTTCTAAAGGAGTTTCCAGAAATTCTTAGGTTGCCAGTGTGATATTCTAGTGTTTTCCACCAGCAGATGGATGGACAAACGGAGAGAGTAAACCAAGTGTCGGAGAACAAGTACTAAACATGTATTATAGACTTGCAAGATAGCTGGGAGGACCATATCCTATTGATTGTGTGTGATTATAATATCATTTATTATAGACTATTGGCATGACACCATATGAGGCATGGTACGGGAGGCATTATAGATTGCTTTTTCATTAGGCAAAATTACAAGAAAGTTTATTGCTTAGATATGAGCTTGTGTGGTGGGCTACAGGGAAGGTAACAGAGTGGGAGCATATTCTTGTAGCATATAGTCGTTGGAAGAGTTATGCAAACCAGAGACGACGACCGTTAGAGTTCTAGATTAGGGACTATGTCTTATTAAAAATATCGCCGACGAGTTCAGTGACTCGGTAGATGGGGAAGGTTTACCCCGAGATATATTGGTCCGTTCATGAGAGTTGAACATTTTTGGAGCCATTTTGTATGGGCTAGATCTTCTAGCATCAATGTCGAGTATACATAATGTTTTTCATGTTTTGATAATTTAGAAGTAATTGCATGACGAGGAGTAGCAGAGGGTGATTGATGTACCAGAATTTGAGTTTCAGATAGATTGAACTACTATGGAGATCACGGGTTTATTCTTACTAGAGAGGACGAGAGGCTTAGAAAGGAAGTAATACCTTAAGTTAAAGTTCAATAGAGATAGAAAAGAGCCGAGGAGGCTTCTTGGGAGCACGAGGAGGATATGCATCGGGACTACCCGTACCTATTCGAGTGCGTAAAATGATTTGGTTATAGCTTATTGATGTTTAAGATTTTTTTGATTTTCTATATGGTCATATTTATATTTAACGCTAGAATGGGGTATTAATACTTAGCTCCTAATCATTCGGAACACATGGTATATATATGGGGGTTCCTTGTTTTGATTTTTCGCCCGACGTAATAGTTTCGGTTAGTTAGGGATTAAGTGGGAGTATTCACATTTTAGATTGTTAAGCATAGATATTGCTAGTGATTCATATCTAGGGATTAATGATACGAAATGTGTACGGGAGGGTTTTCTTGTCTGGATTATCCCCTCTTAGTGCTTTTCTCATATTATTAATTCCTAAGATACGATTACGGAATTTCGAGGACGAAATTCTTTTAAGCGAGGAAGAATGTAAAACCTCATATGCTATATTGTAAAAAATCATGAGTGCAAATGCCACAAAATATGCACAAAGGCCAAAAGAGTAAAAATCTGGGAATAATGACTAGTTGAGAGTTTTATATTTTTACACATCAATGCGTTCGAATCTAGAAAAGTGTAAAAGACAAAAGTTGTAGGTATCTTCAAATAGATTTCCAAAAAATCTTAGATCACCTCATTTTGAGATTGGGTATGAGAAAGTTATAGACTTTACCAAACCCCAGTCTGAACGACGCCCAGAAACCTACGCAGTTGACTGTTGCGGTCGACTGTTAGGTGAATCTGTAGCTTGCCAGAGGTTTGTTTCAGTTGGTTTTGTTTATACGAACCCAGTTGTTATCCTATAATATATAATATAATATATATATATATATATTATATATATAATATATATACTATATATATTATATATATTATATATATATATATATATATATAATTATATCTCATTTTAAAGCTCTTTTAACTCTCTTTCACGTGAGATTAATACCAACAACCTTCCTCCTAAAACTCTAACCCTAATTGTGAGTTTTGGGAGAGATCTCGGGGTGTTTGTCGAAGGAAAGGTGAGGAATTGTGATGTTTGGCGTCAAGAGATCATTTGCTGTTCATTTTAGAGGCTTATTCACGTGCAAAGGAAAGATCACTTACATCCAAACTCATCCCCATAGTTAAATAACTAGCTTAGAAGTTTAATTTGTGCTTACATGCTTAGATCTTAATCTAATGCGAAAAATATTAGATTTTTATTGTTAGATCTGAAACAAATGTTAGATCTACATGTTTTTCTTACTGTTTATAATAGAAACATGATCTTGATCATTAGGTTTCTTTAAAATTTTGTTTTTAACTTGTTAACTATGTTCTAATTATGTTTAAATGTTAATTTGACATTTAATTGAGTTTGCATGTGGATTAAAGATAAGAAAACCCTAGGTTTGTGATACCTAAGTGTTAAAAAAATATGATTTAATGAACGTATATATTTTCTAAGTTAGTTGGCAATCATGCTTATGTTTAATATGTTAAACGTTTATGCTTTAAATTGAAGAATTTGGTTAATTAGTTTAAAAAACCCTAATTAGATTAACCCAAGAGTTTGATTTATGTTCGAGATAATTTTAGTAAGTGATTATCAAAATTTAAGTGTTGTTATATGTTTTATATATGTTTCAGTATGTTTTAAATATGATTGAAGGTTTAAATATATTTTTTTGTTCAAATAATCATGCTTGTTATGTTCTGCAGAAAAACTTCTACACATATATACTGTTTAACTGGAAATTTGAAATAACAAATGAAATCCAAATTGAACTAAACTAATGCTAATTAAAAGATATGTGAATCTAGACTTCAAAAAAGAAAACATTTCCTAAAGATAGTTTTTCTAGAGAAAGATATGCCTAATTTACAAATGATACATTCTGTAGAAAAACTACTGCACATATATAACGTTTAACTGGAAATTAGAGATATGATATGAACTCCAAACTAAACCAAGCAAGTGCCAAATGATAGCTATGTGAATCTAGTTTCTAAAACGAAAAACTATTCTTAAAAGAGTTTGTCAAGAGAAAGATATGCTCAATTGACTAACAATATGTTCTGTAGAAAACTTCAAATGTGCTGATTTGAAATAATTGATATATAACGTGAGAGTTTCTTAAGTTTCGCTCTTGTTTGTTGTTTTCGAGAGAGTTTTTCGATGTTGTACTGATATATTATGATGTTTAAGTGTTGTTTAACACCTGAGATGATTGTGAACACCAGTTATGGACACATACACCTAGATATGTGCACATACACTTAGTTTATGTTGTGTTAACACACACTGTTTAGATTTCTGATATACGTTGAGTTGACAAAAGTATAATAACATATAATAAACTATTGTTCATCAGTTATGGATGCTCGGTGTGGATGTTTCCCCGCAATAAGACCGTGACTGTACTACACTAGGAGTATTGGATGTTTCCCGTAATGAGACCGCGACTGTACCAATATTTAAATATGATCGGGGTTTTTTCGGATTTGACCGATATATCTATACTCTGCTATAACATCATCTGGATGTATCATCTGAAATAGGAAGATAAAACCTATTTTTGTAGGATAATTGAGTAAGAGTATTACAAAAGTATCGTTATTTCATGTATCCAGAATAGAAAGATAAAACCTATTTCCGCAGGACGATTGAGTAAGAGTATTATAAAAGTATCGTCATTTCATGTATCCGGAATAGGAAGATAAAATCTATTTTTGCAGGACGATTGAGTAAGACTATTAAAAAAGTATTGTTATTTTATGTATCCGGAATTGGGAGACAAAACCTATTACCGCAGAGCGATTGAGTAAGAATATTATAAGAGTATCGCTATTGCATAAGGAGATGCACGCATATATGTATCATCAGTTATAGTTACTCCCATATTAGATTACCCATGAGTAGGGCACATTCCTTGATTTGTGGCATACATGATATGGCCTATGGTGATTTTTTTGAGTTGGATGATATTCTCTTATTATTACGCCAACTACTTGAGAAGTAGTTCGAGATTGTGACATTGGTCCTATATGGTTTAGGCCTGGAGTATTTCTTTTGAGTGTTGTTTTTATTCATAGAGTTGGAATTGGTATTTAGGGATCTACAATTTGAGACATATGGTATATATATGAGGGTTTCTTTGTTTGGATTATTTCACTCGATGTACTACGTCTCGTTTTGTAGATGTCTAAATATTAACTCCATTAGATAAAGAGGAAATATTATAGGTAGACTATGCTTAATAGATAGAGCCTCCACTTCATCTAGCAGCCCTTCCTCTGGGGGCGGATGGAGGTGATCCTACTGTAGCACTCTAACGCTCTTGTTGTTGTTCTTTTTATTTAAATTATATCTTTCAGGTAGATTAGAGTTTCAGAGAGCCGCAAGATGATGGAGTTCTAGCATAGTCACCGTCTCACAATTTTAGCAGTTGAAGCTCCACTATTTAGTTATGTTCATTGTTCAGACTTTAGAGTTGTATTCATTTTGTAGAGGCTGAGTGTCTTAGTGAGATTTTATTTGACTCATTGTGTTGAGATGTATTTCAGACTCAGAGATATTTTTATTCTATTTCAGTTGGGCTCATTTGTTGATATACTTCTTCTGTTCATATCTGATTTTGTACTTCTATTACTTGCCTGTTTTGTACCTTCAGCTATTTGTTATTTCCACTAGAGAGATAGTGACTGTGATGGTAAAACATATCATAGCATGATGTTTTGTGCTTAGCAGGTTTGATAATCCAGGTGTCACCTTAGACTGTAGCCTTATGTGAACCCTGGGGTGTCACAATAAACAAATGGTAAAATAAACAAACACAAACAATATAGTGGATAAATTAGACAATGAGAGAATGACGATAGAGATAAACAAAACATAAGTGCACAAGCCAAACTCAAACACACAAGAAATGATTATGGAGTTCGGACCTTTAGTCCTACGTCTCCGCTCCCCACTCCCGGGGAGAATCCACTACACAACCGGGTTTTTAACGCTCACCCAAATAACGTTTACACATCACACTCGATTTTCTAGCTCACCTAAAACTTTACAATCAACACTTTTGCAATCTCACTCTACACCCTCTAAGTGTTGGTCTCTAGTCCGTGTCTCCCTCCAGTGCTCGGATTTACAACCTCTCCCTAGGATTTACAACCAACACCACTCCTCTTGGGACGATCCCGTCTCACACCACACACTTTTTTCAGTGTACAAGTTTATTACAAAGTGTATCCTCACAATGAAAGCACAAATTCAAATAATTTGTTCTCTACAATAAATAAAAACTCAATGTAAGCTCACACTCTAAGTCATACAATCTCACAACCCAAAATATATTATGTATAAAATACTAAAAGATCAACAGGTTATGTGTAAACAAAGACTAAAATCAAATATAAACTCAATTTAATCTAGCAAAAATAAATATGACAAATTAAGTATAAACAAGCTAGATAACGAGTTTAAGAAAACTTCTCTAAAACAAGAGTGTAGGGATATAGAGATTGAAACCTAAACAAGAATGGATAATCTCCTCCTCCTCTTGTGAAAATTTCTTCACAAAACAAACTTGAAACAAAACTTAAACAAACTTTAAACCCTTGTAAAACTTGATTAAAACTTTATTTTTTTATTAAAATGAACTGAGGATATGTGGGGGTATTTATAGGAACCCCAAAGAAAAGAGAAAACAAGGCAAAAAGATAAAAAAAATCCAAAACAAATAAAAACTAGAAAAAACTAGCCGTTACAGCATCAGTCGACTGACGGGTTCGATCATTCGACTGATGAGCTGACCATTACAGGCAGCTCACACCTCGTCAGTCGACTGAAGACCTCGTCAGTCGACTGAAGATCTCATCAGTCGACTGATCAGTCGACTGAATAAAAAACAAAATCTTTTAATGATTCCATGTATTTTCCATCAGTCGACTGATAACAAAATATCAGCCAGTAATGAATAGTAAAACTAATTTTTAATCTCCTTTTAAAAATAGTAAACAAATTCAGAAAAATATAAAACTTTGGAAAATGTATGTAAACATGATAATGAACATGTTACAAAAAGAATTTTTTAAATTGCATCTCCCAAATGAAAAATCTCTTCATTTTGCAAAAATGTCCAAAACATAAAAACTTGAGATACTTGAAATTTGATGTTTTGACATAAACCAAAATTTTGAAACTTTGTAAAATAATTTTATAGACTTCATGAAATATGTATATAGTGATTGTTAAGTCTAAAAACGAAGAATGTAATATTTTCACAAAAATGCATATTTTTCAAACTTTCAAAATAATAAACATGATTTTATTGAACTAAATAAACTTGATATTTGATGAAATAATATATAAGCATATAAACATGACAAGTATGTATTTTCCAATTATATTCATTTGTTTCATATCTATAGGTAAACTTAAAAACTCCAAAATAAACTTGTATATATATATTTGCCAAAATTTTCTCTTAGTTTTGGTGCTTGTTTATGTTATATATTATATTATATATATATATATATATATATATATATGAGAGAGAGAGATGGAGAGAGAGAGAGAGAGAAAATATGAGTATGCTTGTAGTGAGTGGACAATCCCTCCACTCATTCAAATGGGGTCACATTCACATGGATTGAGCAGAGCATGAGGATATACGACCATATGAATGGGTGGAGGGATTATGTCACCTCACTACAAGAATAATTTTTTGTGTCTGGTACCAAACATACCCATTTTTATCATATATATATATATATATATATATATATATATATATATATATAACCAAAACTAGTATGTGTGTATGTGATTGAGCTTGAAGTATTAAACACACATAATATAACACCTAAACTATTTACCCAAGCTTAATTGATCTTCAATATGCTCTTCTTGGTAAACTTAAGAATGAAGCTTGAACTTGAATTTTTAACTTGAATTGTATTGCTTCATTCCACTATTCTGCTAACCTCTATTGGATATGAACATGAATGTTCAATTCCATTCATCCTCTAACATCGTTGTTTATCTAGAATACCTAATAAGAAACACCAACACAAGACAAACAACATTAGGATTTGCTTGTATCATCAAAACAAGATTAGAGAGTATGCTCATAAACATGAGGCCAACAGAAGGCTGAATACAAATAATTTGTTCTCTATAATAGATGAGAACACAATGAAGACCAACTCAATGTTACAATCTCTCACAACCCAAATATACTATGTATGAAAAACAAAAAGCTCAAAGATTGTGTGTGTTCAATGAGTAAAAATCAGACTAAACTCAATATAAAAATCTAGCTTATAGAAATGATAAACAATAAACAAAATAAATACAAAGCTAGAATTGAGTTTAGAAAAAATTCTCTAGAACAAGAGAGATGGAGATGTGAAATTGAAAGCTCAAACCAAAGTTGATCTCCTCTTCTTATGAAACAATCTTCACAAACCAAACTTGTAAACACTAAACAATCATAAAACACTCTTTTAAACTTGTTTAAAACTCTCTTTTTATTACCCTTAAATGTTAAGATGATATGGGGTATATATAGGATCATAAAACAAGCCCTAAAACGAAGAGAAAGTTAAGGAAAACGAAAAAAAATTAAAAACCTAAAAATCTAGAAAAACTAGCCATTAGAGGCCATCGGTCGACTGATGAACAATACCAGTCGACTGATGAGCTAACCGTTATAGGCAGCTCACAGCTCATCGGTCGACTGAAGACCTCATCAATCAACTGATAGTTCATCAGCCATAAAAACAAAATTTTTTAACAATTCCAGGCGAGTTCATCAGTCGACTGATAAACTCTACCAGTCGACTGATAACAAGTTATCAGCCTGATTAAAACAGTAAATCTAAATTTTGAAGTGCCTTTAAAAATATCAAATAAATTCCAAAATTTATAAAACTTTGGAAAATAATTATAAACATGATAATAAACATGTTACAAAAAGAATTTTTAGAATTGCACATTCCAATAGTAAAATCTCATCATTTTTCAAAACTAGTCTAAAACATAAAAATAAACATACTTGAAATTTGACATTTTAACTAAACCCTGTTTTGAAACATTATAAAATGATTATATAGACTTAATAAAAGATGTATATAATGATTATTAAGTCTATAAATAAATAACTCAATATTTTTACAAAAATAAATGTATTGCAAACATTCAAAACAATAAACATGATTTTATTGAACTAAATAAGCTTGATATTGATGAAATCATATATAAGTATATAAACTTCAAACAAATATGTATTTTCTAATTATATTCATTTGTTTCATATTTAAACTTGAAAACAATAAAACCAAGACATGTAAAAATATATAACTATATATATATAAAAACAAAAACATGTATGTGTGTATGTGATTGAGCTTGAAGTATATACACACAACTATAAACCTAAAACTAAATTACTCAAGCTATCTTAATCTTCAATATAGCTCGACTTGGTAAACTTATATGAAGCTTGATCTTGGATCAAGACTAAAAATGTATTGCTTCACTCTGATATTCCGCCAACCTTCATGGGATATGATCATTTTGGCGCAAGTCCATCCAACCTCCGACTTGGATATTTGTGTAGATTACCTAACAATTAAATATAAACACTTGTCACACGTTATTAGGAATTATTTGTAATCATCAAAAGGAGATTAGGGAGTAGGCTCATAAACATGAGACCTAACAAGGCTAATAATCTCCTCCTTTTTGATGATGACAAACAATTTACACAAAGAGTATATATAAAATATGCAATAAAGCACAATACTCATAAATATACTAACAAAACCACTTGTTTCTCCCCCTTTGTAAACTTAAAAAATGGGGAAAATAAAAGAATTGAGAGAGCAAAAGCTCCCTCTACTTATAAGCACGGTGAGTATAACACAAAAATAGGGATATGCTCCCCCTATCAAAATGCCTTATGAAATATATAAAATGAAGTAGTAAGGCAAACATGTGAGCAAGCATAGATAAAAAACATACTTATCATAAATCACATACCATAAGACCATGAGAACACATATAGATATATCGTTATGAAAAAGTGTGTCTCAAAATTCAAACATGAAATCCATATAAAAAGAGATTTACGAAAACAAAGGAATGAAAAACATGAGAATCATGAAAAAAGTTTTAATGAAAAACATGAGAATCATGAAAAAAAATTTCAAGTGAAAATTATGAAAATCACGAAAATCCTGTTGGACCCTAGAGGGGGGTGATTAGGGTCTTAAGGTAATAATTGTGCAATAAAAAATGAGACAAGCAATACACCACAAAATGAACAACCAAAGTAAATGAGATAGAGTTAGAAATCGTTATCCAAGTGACGTGTGGTGTGTTAACGAGGTTCGGCCCACTGACCTACGTCCCTGCTCCCCACTTTAGAGGAGAATCCACTACACAACCCGGTTTGGAAGCCGGAACTTTTTCTACACAATGATCTCCATAAGATCTCACAACTATACAGTCGATCAACATAAGATCTTACTCCCACACAGTTGATCTCCACAAGATCAAGCTCACAACAATAGTAAATGGTGTAAAATCTCTCTATTTACAGTGTCCCTATGTCAAGGAGAAAGATTACACTAAAACTTGGGATAAGAACTTGAAAACAGAGAAAACATGATTGAAAGTTTGGTTCTCAGTAAAACAAAACTCTGGCTTTTCAAAATGCTTGGGATAGGTTGAAGAGGAGGGGTACAGGGGTTTAAATAGGAGAAAAAACTGCAGCCAAATCCCATACCCAAATCCCACATAATCCCGTAAAAATCATTTCTCAAATCTATACCAAAAAATCCGTTGGGGTGAACGGCAGTCGACCGTGAAATTTTCGCGGTCGACCGCGAGCCACTTTTGAATTTGAGAAAACTTCCTGAGACTTTTACAGTCGACCGTGGTGGTTGACCGTGGGAATTTTTAGATTGACGGTCGACCATCATAGTCGACCGCAAAAGTTTTTGCTGCCCACTCAGAGAAAAATATAGGCGCGGTCGACCGTGACGGTCGACCGCAAACTGACACAAAGGATATCTGTTTTAAAACCTATTTTTGACTCTTTAAAAAATCTTTTAAAATACTGAAATGACTTCTAAAAATTATGTAACTTTTGTAAATTGATTTTAATATTAAAAACAAACTGTTTAGAAAAATATATTTACGAATAGATCCTCATACTTATGAAAAATGATATTTTTTCAAAATGCTCAAAAATATAAGAAAAATGATATTTTGTTAAAATGCTCAAAAATATAAGTATGAAAACATGTGTGTGATATCCCAATAGCTTCAAATAAAATCTATAAGTACTTGCCTACATTCTAGCACTAAAGAGAAAATAAAAACTAGTTAATATCCTCACATAGAATTACATTTCTTTGAGTCTTGATATAGCTTTGAGTTGATGAAGCTTTCACTTGTATATGTTGTTCTTGATTAACATTTGCTTCATCACGTGTGTGTGTGTGTGTGTGTGTGTGTGTGTGTGTGTGTGTGTGTGTGTGTGTGTGTGTGTGTGTGTGTGTGTGTGTGTGTGTGTGTGTGTGTGTGAAAAGTGAATCTAAGGTGACACTCTAGGCTCCCACCTAAAGACGCGGCCTAAAATCACATCATTTCCTAATTTTTTTTACAATCCGCTCCGTTGAACTTGATCTTCACGTTCTTAAACCCAAACACACCAATTTTGGGGTGAACTCGTCGTGTTTTGACCCTTTATCCACTCACTGTAATTTTAACGGTTTCGAATGAATAGAACTTTTTGCACGGCTCAACGAATGGTCAAAACACAACACAATTAGTACCGATAATGGTGGTTATAAATCATCATCAAAACATAAGGGCTAACAATCTCCCCCTTTTTTATGATGACAACCAACCATTATATTGAAGCAAAATAAATATAGCTTATAGATAGTATCTCCCTCTATCTATGAGCTCCTCCTAACTATGTGCAACAAATGAGGAGATTGCTCTCCCCCTTTGTCACCATCAAAATGGGGTAAATGGAATGGTAAAAAAATACATATGATGTGCAACAAACAAACAAAACAGAAGCTCTTACAGTGCAACAAACAAACAAAACAGAAGCTCTTACATAAGGCATAAACCCAAACCATTTCTTATGCGACAAAAATCATCTTCACTAAGAGGCTTGGTAAAGATGTCCGCTAATTGAGATTTAGTGTCAATATAAATAAGGGAAACATCTTGCCTCTCTACATGATCGCGTAAGAAATGATGGCGCACATCAATATGTTTGGTTTTAGAGTGCAAAACAGAATTTTTTGAATTATTTATAGCACTAGTGTTATCACAAAAGATCTTTAGATTTTGAAAATTTAAATCATAGTCAACTAAAGTTTGTTTCATCCATATAACTTTGGCACAACATAAGCCGGCGGTAATGTATTCCACTTTTGTAGTGGACAATGAAACACAATTTTATTTCTTGGAAGCCCAAGAGACAAGAGAATTGGCATGTACTACTCGTACTCTTGCGATCTACCTTACATCCGGTAAAGTCGGCATCACAAAAACCATAAAGATCAAAAGAGGTACTTTTTGGGTAAAATAAACCAAGATCAATTGTTCCATTGACATATTTAATAATTATTTTAACCGTAATTAAATAAGATGTTTTAGGAGAAGC
This sequence comes from Asparagus officinalis, assembly GCF_001876935.1. Classification (NCBI taxonomy): domain Eukaryota; kingdom Viridiplantae; phylum Streptophyta; class Magnoliopsida; order Asparagales; family Asparagaceae; genus Asparagus; species Asparagus officinalis. The sequence goes on from NC_033798.1 coordinate 52,379,569, forward strand.
TTAAAAACGTGCACATGCACACACACTAAACATGATATCGGGTCTACTAGCAGTGAGATAAAAAAGACTACCTATCATACATCGGTATAGTTTTTTGTCTACATCCTCACCACTATCATCCGCATCAAGCTTGATACTTGTACTCATGGGAATTGGTGCGTGCTTAGAATTCTCAAAATTAAATTTCTTCACCAATTTTCTAGCATACTTGCTTTGATAAATGAATATCACATCCTTAGTTTGCTTTACTTGGAGCCCGAGAAAGAATGTGAGCTCTTCCATCATGCTTATCTCAAAATGATTTTGCATAACTTTAGAAAAATCCTTGCATAGAGATTCATTAGTAGCATCAAAAATGATATCATCAACATATATTTAAACTAAAATGAGATCATTTTTTTTCTCACGAAAAGAGTATTATCGATTTTCCTTTTAGAAAAACTATTTTCAAGAAGAAAACTAGAGAGGCGAGCATACCAAGCTCTAGGAGCTTGTTTCAATCCATATAAAGCTTTTTGAACCCGGTAAATATGATTAGGAAATGAATGATCCATAAAATCAGGGGGTTGCTTAACATATACTTCATCTTCAATAAAACCATTTAAGAAAGCACTTTTAATATCCATTTGAAATTCTTAAAACTTGCAAATACCAAAAACATCCTAATAGATTTTAACCTTGCAACCGATGTAAAGGTTTCATCATAGTCTATGCCCTCCTCTTGATTTTATCCTTAGGCAACCAAACGAGCTTTATTTCTTGTTACTATGCCATGTTCATCAAGCTTGTTTCTAAAAACCCATTTTGTTCCAATCACACTAGCATTATTAGGTCTAGGAACTAGTTTTCAAACATTATTTCTTTGAAAATTGTTTAGTTCATCATGCATAGCTAAAATCCAAAACTCATCTTTTAAAGCATCATTAATCTTTTTAGATTCTATTTGAGATAAGACGGTAACATTACCACACTCACTCAAAGCTTTTGAAAGAGTTAGAACCCATTGTGAAGGATTTCCTATTATTTGCTCCTTTGGATGATTTGGTGCAAATTTCCATGCTTAGGAGAGTTCTTCTTGCTCTTGCACTTGAATGTTGTTGCTTTCCCCATCCTTTTGAGAATCTATTGAGGGTGTTTCATTTAGTTGCAAGAATTTCAATCCTCCCTCAACATCATCATCATCTTTCCTAGGCAAACCAACTTGTAAACCAATGTTAGTCTCATCAAAAGTAACGTTTATAGATTCTTCAACAACAAGAGTTCGTTTGTTGAAGACTCTATAAGCCTTACTTCGAGGTGCATATCCTAGGAAAATGGCAACATTAATTTTTGAATCAAATTTGTCATGGTAATCTTTGGTATTCAAGATAAAACATTTACAACCAAAAATATAAAAATATCCATTAAAAGGAGTTTTGCCATAAAATAGTTCATAAGTAGTTTTTTTAAGCTTTGGTCTAATCAAAACACGATTCAAAACATGGCAAGCCGTATTGACGGCTTCTGCCCAAAAATACTTAGGCAAATCAAAAGAGTTTAACATAGTTCGTACCATCTCTTGTATGGTTCGATTTTTCTGTTCAACAACATCATTTTGTTGTGGTGTTCTTGGAGCGGAAAACATATGAGTTATACCACGATGTGCATAAAAATCATTAAAAAAATATTTTTAAATTCACCACCATGATCACTTCTAATTTTAACAACTTTCAACTCTTTTTTTATTTTCAATTCTTTTGACATGATTCAAAAATTCTTCAAAACATTCATCTTTACTACCAAGAAAGATTGTCCATGTAAAATGAGAGAAATCATCAATGATAACAAAAATATAGTGTTTGCCTCCTAGAGAGGTAACACGTATAGGACCAAATAAATCAAGATGAAGTAATTGTAAGGGTTTAGAAGTTGATACCTCATTGATGGATTTAAAGGTAGACTTAGTTTGTTTACCTTTAACACAATCTTCACATATGGTATCTTTGATGAAATGCAAGTTTGGTAACCCTTTTATAAGATTCCTCTTGGATAATTTTGATATCAACTCCATGTTAGCATGTCCAAGCCTCTTATGCCAAATCCAAGGGTTTTCATCAACCGCCGCAAGGCATTTAACATCTTGATCTATTAGCTCATTTGTCTCAAAAATTTATACATTAAATTTTCTATTAGCAACAAAAATAGTTTTTCCATTTGAGCTAATAATACATTTATCTGGTTTGAAAGAAATATCAAAACCTTTATCACTCAATTGGCTAATGCTAAGAAGATTATGATTCAAGCCACTAACCAAATAAACATCTTCTATTACGGGAGAAGGTTTCTGTAAAACCCCGTAAATTTGAATATTTTATTATAAATAATGATAAATATGTTATATGATGAAAAATAATATATTTTGATATTTGGATATGATAAGAATTGATTTGAGATCAATTCAATGTATATTTGTAAAAATATGAGTGCAAATGCACAAAAACATGCACAAAGGCCAAAAGAGTGAAAATCTGGGAATAATGACCAGTTATGAGTTTTTATGTTTTGCATATCGATGCAGTTAGAATTTGGAAAAGTGTAAAAGACCAGAGTTGTAGGTCTCTTCCCGAGGTCGTATGAGAAAGTTACAGCCAAAATACCGAAGGAATATTTTCCTAGTCAGACTAGGTTTCCTGGTTCGGGTCTAACTGGTTTGTTTCGGGTTTGCCTCTATAAATACCTGTATTTTTTTCACGAAAATTTCTTTTTTTTATCATATCTAAGAACCCTAACAGCCATCAAACCCCCATAAACCCTATTTTGAATTCTTGGAGAAGATTGGAGGCTTTCAAGTTGGGTTTTTGTTGATTTTTGACTTTTGGAGTAGAGATCTCTTTCGATGTTGCTTCTAACAAGTTTTCCTACAACCCTAGTCAAGTATCATCTCTACTAATCCACAAGTTTTTTCTTCAACTCCAGACGAGTATCATCTCTACTAATCCCCCTCCTAGTTTTTAAAATATTTTTTATGAGTTTTTAATAAGTTTTATAGAGCCTAATCAATTATTTTGTATATAAAAATTGGATCTTTTGTATATATGTATAAAGACTAGGTCTTTTCATGTTAAAGAGATTAAGCACGAATTTACAAAAGTGTTTTAAGATCTAAAAATAATTTAAAATATTGTTTATCTGAATTTAGATGTCTTATTCTTCGTTTTAAAGTTTCGTACATGATTGAAGGTTTACATATGATTTCTTGTGCAAATAATCATGCTTGTTATGTTCTGCTGAAAATCTGCTGCACATATACTTTTGAGCTAGAAATTTAAAATAACAAATGAAATCCAAATTGAACCAAACTAATGCCAATTGAAAGATATGTGAATCTAGTTTTCAAAACAGAAAACCATACCTAAAGATAGTTTTCCTAGAGAAAGATATACTCATTTTACTGATGATATATCCTGCAGAAAATCTGCTGCACATATAAAATGTTTGACTGGAAATTTGAAATATCATATGAACTCCAAACTGAACCAAATCAGTGTAAAATGACAGCTATGTGAATCTAGTTTTCAAAACGAAAAACTATTCTTAAAAAGAGTTTGTCCAGAGAAAGATATTCTCAATTTACTAATGCTATGTTCTGCAGAAAACTGCAGATGTGCTGATTTGAGTCGACTCATCGGAGTTTTTCCTATTTCGTTTGTATTTCTGCTTGATCAACTACTATGCTTATACTTTCATACAGTGTTCATATATGATCGAGGGTTCTATTGAACTTTTGTTGAACATGAGTAGTTGCCTTGTTTATCGAGTATTAAATTGTAGTATTCATGTTTTCATCTACACATATGAGATGACTTTTCTGACACAAGCTTAGATCTGTACCGTGAGGCATGCACAAGAGTAGAATATGTATACCTTTACTTCTAGTATTCCATGGTTTATATATACAGTCCTCGTGTTGGACTATAATCCATTGAAGTCCTCGTGTTGGACTATAATCCATTGAAGTCCTCGTGTTGGACTATAATCCATTGAAGTCCTCGTGTTGGACTATAATCCACTAAAGTCCTCGTGTTGGACTATAATCCATTTCAGTCATCGTGTTGGACATTTACATATTTGACCACGTCTTGGACATTTGTTAAGCTATGAGTATGACACTTATCTAAATCAGGACATGACATGATTACATGAGATTTGGACATGATAGCTACCTAGGCTGTACATGACACTTATGTAATTTTGACCTTTGACACTTATTTGGTTATGACATGACACAGTATTTAAGTTTTGAGATGGGTTGTATTTCTCTTTATTATTGTTCCTGTATTAGATTTTGGGTTGGTATTTAGGGATTTATAATTTGAGATACAATGTACTGACTCTATTTTCTTATATACTCCTACCCCTTCCCCTGGGGAGAGGTAGTGATGATCTCGCTAGCGCTTTGACGCTCGTTGTTTTCCCCCCTTTCAGGCAGCGAGTCTGGCGCACGGAGAGTCGCAGGTTGATGGGACTTCTTAGTTGTCCATTTAGTTACTTATCATATTTTGTAGTTATTGCAGAACTCCACATGTAGTTGATAAATTTTAGAATCTAGATTTGTATTTTGTTTCATAGAGTTGAGAGCTGTTGTGAGACTTTGTTTATGTGACTCATTGTATTTGAGATTCAATTCAGACTCAGAGATATGTCTATTTTATTCCAGTTGGGCTCATTATTGATTTTTCTTATGCTTCTTCTGTGTATATCCAGTGTTGTCCTATTTCTATTTTTACATGTCTGTACCTTCACCTATTTATTGTTTCCACTAGAGAGATAGTGATTGTGATGGTGAAACTTGTCATAGCATGGTGGTTGGTGCTTGGCAGGTTTGACAATCCGGGTTTCACCTGGGACTGCAGCCTTGTGTGAAACAGTTGGTATCAGAGCTCTAGTTCCAGCATCCTTAGGATCATTCCTGTGTCAAATTGTGGAGCTAGGATAGAGTTTCCTAGGATTCACGTATAGAGTCCGTTAGGAATTCCTAGAATGAGTGAGGACGATATGTGCGTATATCTCAAAATTTCAATTTATTTATGACTATTATTTTATGTTGATTTGAAGTATTTGCGTGAATACTATATGTTATGAATACGTATTGTGATACGTTATATATATGTATATATGTTTGCGGTCTCACTTACTGTGATCATAAGCTCTCCTCTCGATATTATAAATATTGGAACGAGGATGCAGTCGAGATAAAACTCATACCCGAAGAGCTAGGCAAGCAGAGTCCGAGCCGCAGTAGACTCCACAGTATTTGATCGACTTTATGGCACCGTTTGTAGAAACAGAGACTAACAACACTTGAGGAGGGAGTAGCGAGCCACATTACATTTTCTGGAGTTCCACCACCCGTTGTACTAATTGTACCTATTGAAGAGATAATACTAATGATTACATTATCACCATAACCATTTGTTGATAGAGATACAGAACAGGAGGCTTGGCTCTATAAGAATAAGAAAGATGAAGGACACTGAGAACACCATAGTGCAGGGCACATTGGATTCATATGCAGCTTATAAATAAAAAGAAATATGTGAAAATTCCTTAACGTAGACTCAGTATCAAACCAGAGGTTAAATATATTCAGCACAGAGGATATCACCGGAGAATAGCAGCAAAGAATAGCTACGATTTCAGATTTTCGTCGGGACAGTGAATATCACTTATTTGGGAAAATTTTGTTTGCTTCTTCGAAAAGCAATTAGAGCTAGTTTGCTTAAAACAGTGAGATATGCCTATAGTTAATTATGAAATCTAGACTAGCATGATGGCAATGACAAGGGAAATAGGCCTATTATGGGATCTAGAGGACCCCAGTAGCGGGGTAAGGATTTTTACCATCAACAACAAAGTCGTTATAGAAAAGAGCACAACATGATTCGATAGCAACACAGCAATGCAGGATTCGGGATACATAATACAATTGTAACAAGCAGCAGCGTAGCAGGCGTCGGCCACCAGCAGAGTTTATGTAGTCGCGCCACGTGATCATAGTGCGAGCAGAGTTTTCATAGTAAATTCTTATCCAGCTCGAATCTTGTTGATTCAAGAAGCTTCGCATTTTTTTATCTATCATGATGTTATAATTGGACATCAGCTTGTAGCGTAGCGTTTCGGCGTTCCATTATCAATTTGTACTCCTTTAGGGGAGGTGTCCCTATTAGAGAGTATATGTAGGAGATGTGTCATCAGTATAGATGAGTTTGAGTTTATCTTTGTCATGGTCGTGTTGGGGATGTTGAATTTCGACGTCATTCTTGGTATGAAATGGTTATCGTCCTACAATATCAGTGTCGACTGTTTTGCTAAAACAGTACGCTTGTGAGCATTCGTAGGGATTGTATAGATAGTAGCAACCTCATAGGGTAACCAGAATGCGGAGTCATTTCTAGCATACGTCGAAGAGGTGATGATACGGGATCGGGGTGCAGTTTTGAGCGAGACCGGAGTTGTCTCAGTATATCAGGATGTCTTTCAGGACATACCTATGTTTTCTCCAGTGAGAGAGGTTGTTTCCCTGCATCGAGTTGCAGCAGGCACCGTACCGATATTCCGAGCACCTTACCATATCATATGGCACCCGCTGAGATGAGGGAGCTACATACTCAGCTAGATGAGTTGTTATCACAGAGTTTTTATCTGGAGTCTTTTTTTTGGAGCACCGGTCTTCTTCGTGGGGAAGAAGGACTATAGCATGTGATTGTGTATCGATTATCGTGAGTTGAATAAGGTCATTTTTTGGATCACGAATCAAGGTCATTTTCCGGATCACGGATCCACTATCGAGGATTTATGACTTGTTTGACTAGCTGCGGGGAGCGCAACATTTCTCGAAGATTAATCTTCATTCTAGTTATTTCCAGTTGCGATTGCGGTAAATGGATGTTTCCAAAACCGCATTTTCTGAAGCGATATGGGTCTTTTGAGTTCTTGTCATGCCATTTGGGCTGACCAATGCATCCGCGGTATTCATGGATTTGATGAACCGGGTTTTTCGTCCATATTAGGACCAGTTCGTAGTCATTTTATTAACGACATCTTTATCTTTTTGAGATCTGAGACAGAGCGCGAGCAACATCCTCTATTGGCATTGCGGGGATAGCGGACAATCGAGATTAGAGGCATCAGTGATACGCTGAGTTCAGCAAATACGAGTTTTGGCTATAAGAGATTAGATTTTTTTTAGGCCACGTCATCAGCAGGTGGGGCATAACAGTGGATCCAGCCATTATTGAGGCTGTACTAGATTGAGAGCCACTAAGAACCATTACAGGGGTTCGTAGTTTTAGAATGGTATGAGAGAAAGTTCATTCAAGACTTTTTGAAGATTATGATACTACTTACACACCTTACAAAGAAGGGTGTATAGTTTGCTTTGGGCACGGGGTGCCAGGAAGCCTTTAAGACTATTAAGGCTAGATAGACTACAATGACAATTTTAATTGTTCTAAACAGTGATACGACATTTGTCATTTACGTGGACACACCATTAGCAGGACTACGAGGTGTTTTGATGCAGACCCGGAGGGTATGGCTTATTTTGCGACAGTTTAGGTGTATCGTAACAGATATACAGTACATCCATGCACAAGGAAAATGTACAAGGATCTGAAGAGGCATTTTGGTATGTGCAGAGGGATTGTAGATTATGTGGCTAAGTGTTATACCTGCTAACAAATTAAGGCAGAACATCAGAGACATGCAGGAACCCTACAGCTTTTACCCATTCCTGAGTGGAAGTGGGCAGATATTTTCATGGATTTCATAGTGGGGTTGCCTAAGTCAAAGGAAGGAAATGATTCTATTTGGGTTATAGTGGACAGATTGACTAAGTCTACATATTTCTTACCAGTGAGGATGACTTATACGGCAGATATGTATGCGAGGATCTCCATTCGAGAGATTGTTAGATTGCATGGAGTTTCGGAGACGATTGTATCAGATTGGGGCTCAGACTTCACATCTCATTTTTGGAGGAGTTTTCAGTATGCTTTTGACAGTTAGTTGTCAGTTAGCAGCGTTTTTCACCCCCAGACAGATGGTTAGACCAAGAGGGTGAATCAGATCTTAGAGGACATGCTGAGAGCATGCATTATAAATTTTCAGGGTAGCTGGGAGGATCACATCCCACTGATTGAATTTGCATATAATAATAGTTATCAAGTTATCATCAGGATAGCACCGTATGAAGCTTTGTACGGGAGACCTTGCAGATCACCTATATGTTGGACAAAGCCAGATGATAGTTTATTGATTTGTCCATAGTTAGTTAGACAGACCACAGAGAAGGTGGCATTGATTCGAGAGCGTATTCTTACGGCGCAGAGTCAGCAAAAGAGCTATATAGATCAGAGGAGACGACCTTTAGAGTTCCAGGTCGGAGACTCAGTTATGTTAAAAGTATCACCGATGAAGGGCGTTCAGCGATTCGGTAGAGGGGGGAAACTTACCCCGAGATATGTTAGTCCTTTCAGGATCATCGAGCGCATTAGAGTTGTTTCTTACAGGTTAGATCTTCCAGCATCGATGTCGAGTATACACGATGTCTTTCATGTTTTGATACTTAAGAAGCATCTGCGGGATGATGAGCAACAGAGAGTGATTGATTCACCAGAGATTGAGATTCAGGATGACTTGACTACCGTAGAGATTTCGGTATGCATACTTGCTAGAGAGAATAAAAAGCTTAGGAATAAAGTCATTCCATTAGTGAAAGTTCAGTGGAACCGGCAAGGAGCCGAAGAGATTTCTTGGGAGCGCGAGGAGGATGTTCGTCGCGATTACCCACACCTGTTTGGACATGTATGATGTTGATAAATTCTTATGTTTATATGCTTTGATAGTAGTCTTTATCTTTGTTGTTTAGTCACATTTATATTTATCTTTAACACTAGAATGGTGATATTGTCACCTGATCCTTAATCATTTAAAACATATGGTATATACATGAGGGTTTCCTTGTTTGGATTATTTCGCTCGACGTACCAATTTCGTTTAATTAGGGATTTAGGGGAGAATGTTTGCATTCTAGGTTGTTAACTTTAAATATCATTGTGCTAATACTATGAGATGGGTGCAGAAGGAATTCTTAATATGAATTACACCTTCTTATTGTGTTTTCCCAGTTTTTAAGCTTTGAGATGCGATTGTGGAATTTCGGGGACGAAATTCTTTTAAGAGGGGAAGAATGTAAAACCCCGTAAATTTGAATATTTTATGATAAATAATGATAAATATGTTATGGTGAAAAATAATATATTTTGATGTTTGGATATGATAAGAATTGATTTGAGATCAATTCAATGTATATTTGTGAAAAAATGAGTGCAAATGCACAAAACATGCACAAAGGCCAAAAGACTGAAAATCTGGGAATAATGACTAAATATGTTATATGATGAAAAATAATATATTTTGATATTTGGATATGATAAGAATTGATTTGAGATCAATTCAATGTATATTTGTAAAAATATGAGTGCAAATGCACAAAACATGTACAAAGGCCAAAAGAGTGAAAATCTGGGAATAATGACCAGTTATGAGTTTTTATATTTTGCACACCGATGCAGTTAGAATTTGGAAAAGTGTAAAAGACCAAAGTTGTAGTGCCTCTATAAATACCTGTATTTTTTACGAAAATTCCTTTCTTTTATCATATCTAAGAACCCTAATAGCCATCAAACACCCATAAATCCTATTTTGAATTCTTGGAGAGGATTGGAGGCTTTCAAGTTGGGTTTTTGTTGATTTTTGGCTTTTGGAGTGGAGATCTCCTTCGACGTTGCTTCTAACAAGTTTTCCTACAACCCCAGGCAAGTATCATCTCTACTAATCCCCCTCCTAGTTTTTAAAGTATTTTTGAAGAGTTTTAATGAGTTTTATAGAGCCTAATCAATTAATTTGTGTATAAAAATTGGATCTTTTGTATATATGTATAAAGACTAGGTCTTTTCATGTTAAAGAGATTAAGCACGAATTTACAGAAATATTTTAAGATCTGAAAATAATTTAAAATATTGTTTATCTGAATTTAGATGTCTTATTCTTCATTTTAAAGTTTCGTGCATGATTGAAGGTTTACATATGATTTCTTGTGCAAATAATCATGCTTGTTATGTTCTGCTGAAAATCTGCTGCACATATACTTTTGAGCTAGAAATTTAAAATAACAAATGAAATCCAAATTGAACCAAACTAATGCCAATTGAAAGATATGTGAATCTAGTTTTCAAAACAGGAAACCATATCTAAAGATGGTTTTCCTAGAGAAAGATATGCTCAATTTACTGATGATATGTTCTGCAGAAAATCTGCTGCACAAATAAAATGTTTGGCTGGAAATTAGAAATATCATATGAACTCCAAACTGAACCAAATCAGTGTAAAATGATAGATATGTGAGTCTAGTTTCGCAACCGACAACATTCTTAAAAGAAGTTTGTGCAGAGAAAGATATTGCTCATAGCTAGATATCCTGCAGAAAAATGCAGATGGTGCTGATTTGAAATAAATTGATAGATGTACGTAAATGTTTTTTGAGTTTTGGGCTACTTGTTTGTTACTTTTGAGAGAGTATTCTGATCTTGTACTGTTATGTATTAATGCTTAAGAGTCTTTTAACAATCTGGTATTGATGAACACGCAGATATGACACGCACACCGGAGAAGTTATGTTGTCACGTAGACTTAGATTACTGTTGCGTTAACATACTCTTTTATCGCACGTTGAGGCTGTGAATACATTGAAAGAGTATAGGTATTTTTATGTATCCGGAAATAGGGAGATAAAACCTATTTGCCACAGAATGATTGAGTAAGAGTATTACAAAAGTATCGTTAATTCATGTATCCGGAAATAGGGAGATAAAACCTATTTGCCGCAGAACGATTGAGTAAGAGTATTACAAAAGTATCGTTAATTTATGTATCCGGAAATAGGGAGATAAAACCTATTTGCCGCAGAACGATTGAGTAAGAGTATTACAAAAGTATCGTTAATTCATGTATCCGGAAATAGGGAGATAAAACCTATTTGCTGCAGAACGATTGAGTAATAGTATTACAAAAGTATCGTTAATTCATGTATCCGGAAATAGGGAGATAAAACCTATTTGCCGCAGAACGATTGAGTAAAAGTATTACAACAGTATCGTTATTATATGTATCCGGAATAGGAAAATAATAAATCCTATTGCCGCAGAGCGATTGAGTAACGAGCATTACAAAAGTATCGCTATAGTACAATATGATGCACACATAGATAATTGATCAGTTGTAAGTTTTACTTCCCAGATAGATTGCCCGCGAGTAGGGTATTTTCCTTTGAGAATTTGATACACCCGTTATGGACGGCAGATATATTTGTTTTAGCTTAGTTGGTATCCTCTTATATTAGAGCAGGTCACTCGGACGTAATTCGAGATGAGATGAGTATTCTTTATATTGGAGATTGGAGTATTTATCATTGATTATTTGTTTTTCATTCATAGAGAGTTATATGAATGATTTGATATATGTATGTACTGACTCTATTTTCTTATATACTCCTACCCCTTCCCCTGGGGAGAGGTAGTGATGATTTCCCCCCTTTCAGGCAGCGAGTTTGGCGCACGGAGAGTCGCAGGTTGATGGGACTTCTTAGTTGTCCATTTAGTTACTTATCATATTTTGTAGTTATTGTATAACTCCACATGTAGTTGATTATTTTCAGAATCTAGATTGGTATTTTGTTTCATAGAGTTGAGAGCTATTGTGAGACTTTGTTTATGTGACTTATTGTATTTGAGATTCAATTCAGACTCAGAGATATGCCTATTTTATTCCAGTTGGGCTCATTATTGATTTTTCTTATGCTTCTTCTGTGTATATCCAGTGTTGTCCTATTTCTATTTTTACATGTCTGTACCTTCACCTATTTATTGTTTCCACTAGAGAGATAGTGATTGTGATGGTGAAACTTGTCATAGCATGGTGGTTGGTGCTTGGCAGGTTTGACAATCCGGGTTTCACCTGGGACTGCAGCCTTGTGTGAACCCTGGGGCGTCACAGTTTCTTACCAATGCATCCAATACCTATGATTTTACCTTTCTCACCACCACCGAAGGAGACACTACCTCCTTCAATCCTTAATAGGGTTACAAATAGCTCTTTGTTGCCCATCATATGATGTGAGCAACCACTATTAAGGTACCACATCTCTTTACATCGTGTTCGTGATGTTGTCTACAAGAGATGAAGATGTAGTAACTTTAGGTACTCAAATCTTGGGTCCTTGGTGGTTAGTAAGCTTGGTACCTTTGTGTACCCATGTCATTCCATAAAAATCATGATTATCTTTAATCCTACAATGAGTGGAGATATGACCATGTTTCATGCAATATGTGCACACAAAATTTCTCTTATGTGTAGAAGCATGAGATCTATGAAATCTATTTCTCTCATAGTGATGATGACTAGCATATGCATGAGTAGGTCTAATTCTACCACTTTCAATTTCAAGTCTTTCAATCTTAGATCTTAATAGTTTGTTTTTAAAATCAAGATCCCCTAGCAATTCATCTTTTAAAGAAAGAGATGATTGTAGTTGTTCAAGTTGGGAATCACAAGAAGTATGCAATTTTTGAAAGAAAGAATATTCTTTTGACATCCTTTTAAACTCAGTGTTTAACTCTTCTAATGCGGTTGCTAGATCATATTGCATGTAAAAGGATTCACTTTCGGTATAGGAAACTACCTCATTTTCATAAGCCATAAAACAAATGTTAGGATCATGAAGAACAATCTTTGCTCCTTCTTCATTGCTATCTGAATCGCTTGGTTCGGATTCCTCCCATCCGGGATACATGGCTTTCTACTTTTTGTATTTCAAATATTTTTCCTTGAGCTTAGGGCAATCTTTGGCAATATGACCCAGTTCGTTGCATTCAAAGCATTTTCCTATACATGAAGAAAATTTGTTATTAGATCAAGGATTAAACTTCTTATTCATTTTAATGAGTCTTGATATTCTTCTAGAGAGGTGAGCCACTTCTCTAGAAAAATTAACTTTACTATTCGACGATGATGAGGAGTTATCACTAGCTCCCTTGAGAGCTATGGTCTTCATTTTTGGTGATGGCTCCTCAATTTCCCGTGGGGGCACTTCCTCCTTCTTCTTTCCCTTAAGCTTCTTTTCATGAACCTTAAGCTTGCCAATGAGGCCATCGAGAGCTAGAGTAGTAAGATCATGAGCTTCCTCTATGGCCATAGCTTTGGGCTCCCACGCCGGAGTCAATGAACGAAGGATCTTGTAGTTCATCTCTTGGAAAGTCAATTGCTTGTCAAGACCATGCAATTCATTGATTATATTAGTGAAGCGAGAAAACATAGCATCAATGGATTCATTTGGAAGCATTTTAAACAACTCATAGTCATGCATAAGCCCACTAATCTTAGATTCCATAACTTGGGGGTTCCTTCATGTGTAATATATAATTTCACCCATATTTCGTATGTGGTTGCACACGTAGAAACCCTATTATACTCATTGGGGGAAAGACCGCAAATTAAGGTATTCATGACCTTTGCATTAAGATTAGCTTGGTGTCTTTCTCCATCGGTCATGTTACTAATCTTGGACTTTTCTACATATTTCTTCTCTATGAGTTCTAAAATGTCAAGATCAATGCAACGAAGGTAAATCCACATTCTAGCCTTCCAATAGGCAAAATTGCTACCGGTGAAAAGTGGGGGTCTAGTGGTGGATTGTCCCTCTAACATGTGCACATTCATTGAAGCCTCCATAAGATCTTTTCTCTAAGGTGGTTTTTCCAAAAACTAATATAGAGACCAAGCTCTGATACCAATTGTTGGACCCTAGAGGGGGGGTAATTAGGGTCTTAAGGCAATAATTATGAAATAAAAAATAAGACAAGCAATACACCATAAAATGAACAACCAAAGTAAATGAGATAGAGTTAGAAATCGTTATCCAAGCAACGCGCGATGTGTTAACGAGGTTCGGCCCGCTGACTACGTCCCTGCTCCCCACTCTCGAGGAGAATCCACTACACAATCTGGTTTGGAAGCCGGAACTTCTTCTACACAACGATCTCTATAAGATCTCACAACTACACAGTTGATCAACACAAGATCTTACTCCCACATAGTTGATCTCCAAAAGATCAAGCTCACAACAGTAGTAAATGGTATAAAATCTCTCTCTTTATAGTGTCCCTATGGCAAGTAGAAAGATTACACTGAAGCTTGGGATGTGAACTTGAAAACAGAGAAAACAGGATTAAAAGTTTGGCTCTCAGTAAAACAAAACTCTGGTATTTCAAAATGCTTAGGACAGGTTGAAGAACAGGGGTAGAGGGGTTTAAATAGGAGAAAACACTATAGCCAAAACCCATACCCAAATCCCACACAATCCCGTAAAAATCATTTCTCAAATCTATACCAAAAAATCCATTGGGGTGAATGGCAATCGACCGTGAAATTTTTGCGGTCGATCGTGAGCTACTTTCGAATCTGAGAAAACTTCCAAAGACTTTTACGGTCGATTGTGGTGGTCAACCGGGGGAATTTTTAGATTGACGGTTGATCGCGGAAGTTTCTGCTGCCTACTCAGAGAAAAACATAGGCACGGTCGACCGTGGCGGTCAACCGTAAACTGACACGAAGGATATCTGTTTTAAAACTTGTTTTTGACTCTTTAAAAAATCTGTAAAAAACCTAACATGACTTCTAAAAATTGTGTAACTTTGTAAATTGTTTTTAATATTAAAAACAAACTATTTAGAAAAAGAATTTTGCGAATAGGTCCTCATACTTGTGAAAAATGATATTTTGTCAAAATGCTCAAAAATATAAGTATGAAAACGTGTGTGTGATATCCCAATAGCTTCAAATGTAATCTACAACTACTTGCCTACATTCTAGCACTAGAGAGAAAATAAAAACTAGCTAATATCCTCACATAGAATTACATTTCTTTGAGTCTTGATATAGCTTTGAGTTGATGAAGCTTTCACTTGTATATGTTGTTTTTTATTAACATTTGCTTTATCACTATGCCTCCTCCTCCTTTGGGTATCATCATTGTAGCTTATATTCCATCCAATCCTCCATTAGTGGTACTAACAACCTTGATATATATATATACGTGTGTGTGATATCCCAATAGCTTCAAGTGAAATCTACAACTACTTGCCTACATTCTTAGCACTAGAGAGAAAAGAAAAACTAGCTAATATCCTCACATAGAATTACAATTCTTTGAGTCTTGATATAGCTTGAGTTGATGAAGCTTCTCATTGCATTTGTTCTTCTTGAATTAACATTGCTTCATTACTATGTCTCCTCCTCCTTTGGATATCATCGTTGTAGCTCATATTCCATTCAATCCTCCATGCATGGTACTAACAAGCTTGATATATATATTAACTACTATATCACTCAACAAGCAATTAGTATCGATAATGGTGGTTGTAAATCATCATCAAAACATAAGGGCTAACAAGTCCAAATGAAAAACAAAACAAACATATAAAATCATAAATCAAATGGAATCCAACCAATATCAATTTTAACAAGAAATCAAGAGAGGCAACCATATCAACCTATATAAACATATAGCACCCGATAAACCTAATTTGGGAAATAAACACTCAATAAACCCAGGGGGGTTCTTAAAAACAAACCTCTCATCAAAATCAAAGTCAAATTAAATGAAAACAAAAGAATTGACCCAAAAAATTGTTTTCATTTATAAAAGAAACTTAAACACATGTTTTTCAAAACCAAGAAATGAAAAATAAAAACACTAAAAATCTTGGTTTAAACTTAAAAAGATTTTGGCACCCAAGCAATTTAGGTGCCGAAAGATTTAGGGACATAACCCCTATAATTTAATTTCAAATCCCTTAGGTTATGAACTCATTTGGACGCATTTAGTGCACAAAAATAGTCAAATAAAAAATTATGCAAATGACATTTTCTATTGCAATAAGTGCAATGAAAGAGGCCCATTTGATTTTATTGACTATAAACTTGTGCACGAGGAACATTTGTAAATATAGATGGTCTTTTAAAATTATTTTGCAAATATAAAATATTATTAAACAAACGTGGTTTATTTGAAGAATTTGGCCAAATTGAATATTTTCTTAAATCAAAACAAAAATTTGCCAAATGGCCAAATCTACCACAAAAATTATATTTATACACACTAGCATGCTTATGATGAACTTTGGATGCATGTGCATGTGTGTGTGAAGATGAAGCTTGATGGGATGCATAAGAATCAACATATTTAGACTTCGTGGCCTTTTATGCATTATAACAAAATTTAGTAAGATGGCCTTTTCGGCCACAAATAGAACATTTGTAAATTTTGCTATACATGTGTGCATAGTGAGTGTTTGATTTGGAAGTGTTAACACGGGAATTTGCACACAAATCCATAAGCTTATTGTTATTTACAATGCATATTTTTAATATTGAATCTAAAGATGATATGCGATTTTTAACATGATTCAACTCATTATTTTGTATAAATGCTTTTGTTATTAGAAGTAGAACATATGTAAGTGTTAACAAAAGAACTAACTTTATTTTTCATATTCTCTACTTCTAATATGACATTATCTCTTTCATGAGTTAACTTAGCAATGTTTGAAATTAAAGAAACAAGATCTGATTTTAATTTCTCATTATTTTTTTTAAGGATCACATTTTTATTAGAGATAGTATCAAACTTAGTAGCTAATAACCCATGATCGGATTATAATTCTACATACTTCCTTTTAAGATTCATAAAATTATTTTGCAACTTAGTGTAGGCAAGCATTAACATATCATATGCACATACAAGCTCAACAATTGTTAATTCACTTTCAGAATCAGAATCGCTTACCACACTAGGACTACCGCCTAGTGGATGTGTGCAAGAAGAGGCTTCACATGAACTTGAAGAGAAAGCTGCCAAAGCTTGTTGGATCGCCTCAAAGTTTCCTTGATGTGTTTCTACGAATTTTCATAATTTGTAAGCACTATCAAATGAATCAAGCTTGTTAGAAAACGATGAGTTAAAAGCGTTAAACAAAAATTCTAACAAGAGTTTATTCATTGTAAACATCTTATGATCATTTTTACTCCACTTGGATTTCTCCAAAGTGGGTACATAATAAGTACAATCTATAATTTCCTATAAATTAAAATGTCTAGATCGAACAAAAAGTTCAAATCTAACACAACATTATGCATAGGAAAAATTATCTAAACGAGGAGCAACATTAATGGCATAACGTAAGCTAGGTGCACCGTGCATATCTATAATATTTTATGCAAGCAAAAAGAAAAAATCAAAACAAGATTAGCAATAATATAAAAGCTTGGATCTGTAACTCAAGACGGTTAAGCCACAAATCAAAGAGCACCAAGCTCTGATACCGATTGACAGCACCTTAGAGGGGGGTGAATAAGGTGAATGCTAATCTAATCTGATATTAATACCAATTAAAACTTATTAACAAATATATCCTAGCAAGATAAATATATAATGAATTATTTGCAAGGATATGTAAACTAGTGTAAATAAACATGAAACAATGGAATAGAATGCAACAAAGCACAAAATAAATACGCCAAGACAAACGCAAACACAAGGAAATGATCATGAAGTTTGGTCCTCCAGACCTATGTCTCCACTCCCTACTGCCAGGGAAAATCCACTACACAATTGGGTTTTCAACGTCCACCCAAAAACGTTTAGACCTCACAAGTTTGGTTTTCTAGCTTATCGACAACTTTCACAATACACATTCTTGCAATCACACTCTACACCCTCTAAGTGTTGGTCTCTAGCCCGTGTCCTTTCTCATGTGCTTGGATTTACGACCTCTCTCTAGGCTTTACTACCGACGCCACTCTTCTTGGAACCAACTTCGTCTCTAACTAAACACTTCTCTCGGTGTACAAGTGTATTACAAAATGATCTACACAATGAAGGCTCAAATACAAATAATTTGTTCTCTACAATAGATGAGAACACAATGAAGGCCAACTCAATGTTACAATCTCTCACAAACCAAATATACTATATATGAAAAACTAAAAGCTCAAAGGTTGTGTGTGTTCAATGAGTAAAAATAAAACTAAGCTCAATATGAAAATCTAGCTTATAGAAATGATAAACAATAAACAAAATAAATACAAAGCTAGAATTGAGTTTAAAAAAACTTCTCTAGAATAAGAGAGATGTAGATGTGAAATTGAAAGCTCAAACCAAAATTGATCTCCTCTTCTTGTGAAATAATCTTCATAAACAAAACTTGTAAACACTTAAACAAACTTAAAACACCCTTTTGAACTTGTTTAAAACTCTCTTTTTATTACCCTGGGTATGGGGTATATATAGGATAATAAAACAAGTCCCAAAACCAAGAGAAAACTAAGGGAAAAGACAAAAATAAAAATAAAAACCTGAATATCTAGAAAAACTAGTCGTTAGAGGCCATCGATCGACTGATGAATAGTATCAGTCGACTGATGAGCTGGCCGTTATAGGTAGCTGACAGCTCATCGGTCGACTAAAGACCTCATCAGTCGATTGAAGACCTCATCGGTCTACTAATAAACTCATCACTCGACTGATAGTTCATCAGTCGTAAAAAAAACTTTTGACAATTCCAGGTGAGTTCATCAGTCGACTAATAAACTCTATCAGTCAACTAATAACATGTTATCAGCCAGATTAAAACAGTAAATCTAATTTTTGAAGTGTCTTTAAAAATATCAAATGAATTCTTAAAAATATAAAACTTTGGGAAATGATTTTATAGACTTTATGAAATATGTATATAGTGATTGTTAAGTCAAAAAACTAAGAATATAATATTTTCACAAAAATGCATATTTTGCAAACTCTCAAAACAATAAACATGATTTCATTGAACTAAATAAACTTGATATTGATGAAATAATATATAAGCATATAAACATGAAACAAGTATGTATTTTCCAATTATATTCATTTGTTTCATATCTATAGGTAAACTTAAAAACTCCAAAATAAAAACTTGTGTATATATATTTCCACACCTATATACATACATATACACACACGCGCGCACACACACACACACACACACATATATATATATATATACATATATATATATATATACACCTATATATATATATACCCAAACTATTTACCCAAGCTTGATTGATCTTGATGTATTAAACACACATAATATAACACCTAAACTATTTACCCAAGCTTGATTGATCTTCAATATACTCTTCTTGGTAAACTTACGGATGAAGCTTGAACTTGAATGTTTAACTTGAATTGCATTGCTTCATGCCACTATTCCGCTAACCTCCATTGGATATGATCGTGAATTCTCAATTCCATCCATCCACCAACATTATTGTTTGTCTAGAATACCTAATAAGAAACACCAACACAAGACAAAAAACATTAGGATTTATTTGTAATCATCAAAATAAGATTAAAGAGTAGGCTCATAAACATGAGGCCAACAGAAGTCTCAAATACAAATAATTTGTTCTCTACAATAGATGAGAACACAATGATGCCCAACTCAATGTTACAATCTCTCACAATCCAAATATACTATGTATTAAAATCTAAAAACTCAAAGGTTGTGTGTGTTCAATGAGTAAAAATCAAACTAAACTCAAAATAAAAATCTAGCTTATAGAAATGATAAACAATAAACAAAATAAATACAAAACTAGAATTAAGTTTAGAAAAACTTTTCTAGAACAAGAGAGATGGAGATGTGAAATTGAAAGCTCAAACCAAAGTTGATCTCCTCTTCTTGTGAAATAATCTTCACAAACAAAACTTGTAAACACTTAAACAAACTTAAAACACTCTTTTAAACTTGTTTAAAACTCTCTTTTTATTACCCTTAAAAGTTAGAGGGTATGGGATATATATAGGATCATAAAACAAGCCCTAAAACCAAGAGAAAACTAAGGAAAAAGACAAAAAAAAACCTAAAAATCTAAAAAAACTAGCCGTTAGAGGCGTCAGTCGACTGATGAACAATATCAGTCGACTGATGAGCTGACCGTTATAGGGAGCTCACAGCTCATCGGTCGAATGAAGACCTCATCAGTTGAATGATAGTTCATTAGTTGTAAAAACAAAAACTTTTGACAATTCCAGGCGAGTTTATCAGTCAACTGATAAACTCTATCAGTCGATATCAGTCGACTGATAACAAGTTATCAGCTTGATTAAAACAGTAAATCTAATTTTTGAAGTAGCTTTAAAATAGCAGATAAATTCTAAAAATTATAAAACTTTAGAAAATGATTATAAACATGATAATAAACATGTTATAAAAAGAATTTTTAGAATTGCACTTCCAATTAGCAAAATCTCATTACTTTTCAAAACTAGTCCAAAACATGAAAATGAACATACTTGAAATTTGATATTTTAACTAAACCATGTTTTGAAACATTATAAAATGATTATATAGACTTAATAAAAGATGTATATAATTATTATTAAGTCCATAAATCAATAACTTAATATTTTTACAAAGATAAATGTATTTCAAACATTCAAAACAATAAATATGATTTTATTGAACTAAATAAACTTGATATTGATGAAACCATATACAAGCATATAAATATGAAACAAATATGTAATTTCTAATTATATTCATTTATTTCATATTTAAACTTGAAAACTATAAAACCAAAATATGTAAAAATATATAACTATATATATATAAACAAAAACATGTATGTGTGTATGTGATTGAGCTTGAAGTATCTACACACAACTATAAACCTAAAACTAAATTACCCAAGCTATCTTGATCTTCAATATGGCTCGACATGGTAAACTTATATGAAGCTTGATCTTCGATCTAGACTAGAAATGTATTGCTTCACTCCGATATTCCGCCAACCTCCATGGGATATGATCGTTATGACTCAAGTCCATCCAACCTCCGACTTGGATATTTGTGTAGATTACCTAACAATTAAATTTAAATACTTGAAAAATATTATTAGGAATTATTTATAATCATCAAAACGAGATTAGGAAGTCGGTTTATAAACATGAGACCTAACAAGGCTAACAATCTCCCCCTTTTTGATGATGACAAACAATATACACAAAGAGTATATATAAAATATACAATAAAGCACAATACTCATAAATATACTCAGAAAACCACTTGTTTCTCCCCCTCTGGCAACATCAAAAATAGGGAAAAATAAAAGAATTGAGAGAGTGAAAGCTCCCCCTACTTATAAGCACGGTGAGTATAACACAAAAAATAGGGATATGCTCCCCTTATCAAAATACCTTATCGAATATATAAAATAAAGTAGTAAGGCAAACATGTGCGCAAGCATAGATAAAAAACATGTTAATCACAACTCACATACCATAAGACCATGAGAATACATATAGATATATCGTTATGAAAAAGCGTGTCTCAAAATTCAAACATAAAATCCATATATAAAGATGTTTATGAAAATAAAGGAATGAAAACATAAGAATCATAAAAAAAAGTTTGAATAAAAAACATGAGAATCATGAAAAAAAGTTTTCAAGTGAAAATTATGAAAATCATGAAAGTCCAAATGAAGAACAAAACAAACATATAAAATCATAAATCAAATGGAATCCAACCAATATCAATTTTAACAAGAAATCAAGAGAGGCAACCATATCAACCTATATAAACATATAGCACTCGGTAAACCTAATTTTGGAAATAAACACTCAATAAACTTAGGGGGTTTCTCAAAAACAAACCTCTCATCAAAATCAAAGTCAATAAAATGAAAACAAAAGAATTGAACATAAAAATTGTTTTCATTTACAAAAAAAACTTAAACACATGTTTTTGAAAACCAATAAATAAAAAATAAAAACACTAAAAATATTGGTTTAAACTTAAAAAGATTTTGGCACCCAATCAATCTTGGTGCCGAAAGATTTAGGGACATGACCCCTATCATTTAATTTTAAAGCCCTTGGGTTATGAACCCATTTGGGCGCATTTAGTGCACGAAAATAGTCAAATCAAAAATTATACAAATGACCTTTTCTATTGCAATAAGTGCAATGGAAGAGGCCCATTTGATTTTGTTGACCATAAACTTGTGCACGAGGAACATTTGCAAATAAAGATGGTCTTTAAAATTGTTTTGCAAATATAAAACATTATTAAACAAACATGGTTTATTTTGAGAATTTGGCAAAATTGAACATTTTCTTAAAACAAAACAAAACTTTGCCAAATGGCCAAATCTACCACAAAAATTATATTTATACACACTAGCATACTTATGATGAACTTTGGATGCATGTGCATGTGTGTGTGAAGATGAAGCTTAATGGGATGCACAAGAATTAACATTTTTAGACCTGGTGGCCTCTTGTGCATTATAACAAAATTTAGTAAGATGGCTTTTTCGGCCACAAATAGAGCATTTGTAAATTTTTCTATACATGTGTGCATAGTGAGTGTTTGATCTGGAAGTGTTAACACGAGAATTTGCACACAAATCCATAAGATTATTCTTATTTGTAATGCATATTTTTAATGTTGAATCTAAAGATGATATGCGACTTTTAACATGATTCAACTCATTATTTTGTATAAATGATTTTATTATTAGAAGTAGAACATTTGTAAGTGTTAACAAAAGAACTAACTTTATTTTTCATATTCTCTACTTCTAATATGATATTATCTCTTTAATGAGTTAACATAGCAATGTTTGAAATTAATGAAACATGATCCGATTTTAATTTCTCATTATTTTCTTGAAGGATCACATTTTTATTAGAGATAGTATCAAACTTAGAAGCTAATAACCCATGATCGGATTATAATTCTACATACTTGCTTTTAAGATTAATAAAATTATTTTGAAATTTAGTGTAGGCATGCATTAACCTATCATATGCACATGCGAGTTCAACAATTATTAATTCACTTTCGGAATCAGAATCGCTTACCACTCTATGGCTATCGCCTAGTGGATGTGTGCAAGATGAGGCTCCACATGAACTTGAAGAGGAAGCCACCAAAGCATGTTAGATCGCCTCCAAGTTAACTTGATGTGCTTCTACGAATTTTCATAATTTGAAAGCACTATCAAATAAATCAAGCTTGTTAGAAAACGATGAGTCAAAAGTGTTGTACAAAAATTCTAACAAGAGCTTATTCATTGTAAACATCTTATGATCATTTTTACTCCACTTGGATTTCTCCGAAGTGGGTATATAATAAACAAAATCTATAATTTCCCATAAATTACAATGTCTAGATCGAACAAAAAGTTTAAATCTAACACACCATTGAGCATAGAAAAAGTTATCTAAACGAGGAGCAACATTAATGGAATAAAGTAAGCTAGGTGCACCATGCATATCCATAATATTTTATGCAAGCAAAAAGAAAAAACCAAAAAAAGATTAGCAATAATATGTAATCTTAGATCTTTAACTCAAGGCGATTAAGTCACAAATCAAAGAGCACCAAGCTCTGATACCGATTGACAGCACCCTAGAGGGGGATGAATAGGGTGTATGCTAATCTAATCTAATATTAATGCCAATTAAAACTTATTAACAAATATATCCTAGTAAGATTGATATATAATGAATTATTTGCAAGGATATGTAAACTAGGGCAAATAAACATGAAACAATGGCGATATAGAATGAAACAAAGAAAAAAAGAAATATGCCAAGACAAACACAAACAAAAATGATCACGGAGTTCGGTCCTCACAACCTACGTCTCTGCTCCTCACTCCCAGGAAAAATCCACTACACAATTAGGTTTTCAACGTTCACCCAAAAACGTTTACACCACACAAGTTTAGTTTACTAGCTTACCAAAAACTTTCACAATACATACTCTTGTAATCACACTCTACACCCTCTAAGTGTTGGTCTCTGGCCCGTGTCCTTCCTCAAGTGCTCTGATTTACGACCTCTCTCTAGGCTTTACTACCGACGCCACTTCTCTTGGAACCAATCCCGTCTCTCACTACACACTTCTCTCGGTGTACAAGTGTATTACAAAGTGATCTACACAATAAAGGCTCAAATACAAATAATTTATTCTCTATAATAGATGAGAACACAATGAAGCCCAACTCAATGTTACAATCTCTCACAACCCAAATATACTATGTATGAAAAACTAAAAGCTCAAAGGTTGTGTGTGTTCAATGAGTAAAAATAAAACTAAGCTCAATATGAAAATCTAGATTATAGAAATGATAAACAATAAACAAAATAAATACAAAGCTAGAATTGAGTTTAGAAAAACTTCCCTAGAACAAGAGAGATGCAGATATGAAATTGAAATCTCAAACCAAAATTGATCTCCTCTTCGTGTGAAACAATCTTCATAAACCAAACTTGTAAACACTTAAACAATCTTAAAACACTCTTTTGAACTTGTTTAAAACACTCTTCTTATTACCCTGGGTATGGGGTATATATAGGATCATAAACTAAGGCCCAAAACCAAGAAAAAAACTAAGGAAAAAGAAAAAAATTTAAAAACCTAAAAATCTAGAAAAACTAGTCGTTAGAGGCTGTCGGTCGACTGATGAACAGTATCAGTCGACTGATGAGCTGACCGTTATAGGCAGCTCACAGCTCATCGGTTGACTGATGAACAGTATCAGTCGACTGATGAGCTGACCGTTATAGGCAGCTCACAGCTCATCGGTTGACTGAAGACTTCATCGGTCAAATGAAGACCTCATCAGTCGACTGATAAACTCATCAGTTGACTGATAGTTCATCAGTCATAAAAACAGAAACTTTTGACAATTCCAGGTGAGTTCATCAGTCGACTGATAAACTCTATCAGTCGACTGATAACAAGTTATCAGCCTGATTAAAACATTAAATCTAATCTTTGAAGTGCCTTTAAAAATAGCAAATAAATTGTAAAAATTATAAAACTTTGAAAAATGATTATAAACATGATAATAAACATGTTACAAAAAGAATTTTTTAGAACTGCACTTCCAATTAGTAAAATCTCATCATTTTTCAAAACTAGTCCAAAATATAAAAATGAACATACTTGAAATTTGATATTTTAACTAAACCATGTTTTGAAACTTTATAAAATAATTATATAGACTTAATAAAAGATTTATATAATGATTATTAAGTCCATAAATCAATAACTCAATATTTTCACAAAAATACATGTTTTGCAAACATTCAAAACAATAAACATGATTTCATTGAATTAAATAAACTTGATATTGATGAAATCATATATAAGCATATAAACATGAAACAATGTGTGATTGAGCTTGAAGTATCTACACACAAGTATAAACCTAAAACTAAATTACCCAAGCTATCTTGATCTTCAATATGGCCCGACTTGGTAAACTTGGATGAAGTTTGATCTTGGATCTTAACTTGAAATATGTTGCTTCACTCCGATATTCTGCTAACCTCCATTGGATATGATCGTTATGGCGCAAGTTTATCCAATCTTTGACTTAGATAGTTGTGTAGATTACCTAACAATTAAATATAAACACTTGATAAACATTGTTAGGAATTGTTTACAATCATCAAAATAAGATTAGGGAGTAGGCTCATAAACATGAGACCTAACAAGGCTAACAGAACAGGAGTCGTTCACCTTCTGGTGAGCTTCGTCTACTCAGGCAAAGCTCTGCTATTTAGGCAAGCTTGCTTGTCGGGCGAGCTCTGCTAGTAGGGTGAGCTTGTTCACATTGAAAGTTGATTGCTTTGAATAATTCATTACAACTTTAGGCGTTTACAACGAATTCAAAAGAGGAGTCTTTTTATAAGATCTCTCTACACAAAGGAAATTAAAAAAATAATAACTTTATAGAAAACACATGTAGAGAGATCGTTCATCAGTCTTCTACTTGCGTGGGATCTTTGCTGGTGTCGGGGTTTATTAGTGGACCACCAAATGATCAAATTCGATTGATTTTGTTACCTTGAGAAGGTGATAAGAAATTGAAGTGAATATCTCATCAATGGTGAGATAAACACTCTTATCGAGATCACATCAATGGTGTAATCTCAAGGAAAGTGGATGAATGTTGAAGGGGTGTAGATCTCTCGAACTCTTTCTATTTTTATTGAAAAACTCGCCAAGAACTCGCTTCCTCCTTGCTAAAATTCATGCTCCTCTGCTGTTCAAAATGACAGGGCTTCGCCGACAGCTCCAAATTCCCGATCCGTGTGAATGAAATCCCTAGGACTATATTTATAGGCTTCAAAAGCTCTATTTTTAGATAAGGCCAAATTATTTGATCTTATCCTCAGTTGTAACCACTTAACTACGTTAAAATTTGTTGGAGAGGTTGTAGAATCAAGATATCCCAAAATCTTATCGAAAAACAGGTTTCGGCGGTTAACAAAAAAAATAGTATTTCTAGGCATGAGACACCATCGATGTCTCGCACCTAAGTGGAGACACCAATGTGTCTCGGCCATGGCCGAGACACACTTGGTGTCTCGGTCATGGGCCGAGACACCGTTTGGCGTGTTTTGACTATTTTACCTCTAATTCTCACGTCCAATTTCGGAATGATATGATTCAAAATGCGTAGGAAAGTCAAAGAAGAGACCTACAACCTCCTATGGAAGAAACACACGTGGAGTGAGTGAGACATAAGTGGTGATCCATCTTTTGTGGGTGAAATATAACTCTCGATCGAGTCATTTCTTCATCATTTCGCTATCCCGTTGATTCATATGCTATGCCAACTCACTTCATGCACTTGTTAGCTTTTGTATGATATTAGATAATCCTCCTCGACTTGGATAATAATGTTTATCACCTTCTCTCTATCTCAAGCTACGTGCGGGAACTTATAGGTAATTTTTGACGCCTACAGATACCCCCTCTAAAGTGTTTCAGTCTCGTTTTTTTATAGAAGAGCCTAAAATACTTTAAATATAATAGGCCCAATCTTCAATCAACATAAAATGACCTGTAACTAGCTCCAGTTCTTAACTTCTTCAGTTCTCAGTCTATTCAGAATTTTATTGAATAGCAAAGATTCTTCCGGTGCTACATTTATCGTCTAACCATTATCAAAGTCTCGAACCAAAACTGGTGTGTTGGTTTTTAATTTTAACTCGTGACATTGAAACGACATTGTACTGATTATCTTTGTCGAGGATTCATGTCTGAATTACAATTGAAATCCCAGAATTATCCTTTCACCGGGAGTTGATCTAAGCCTTGTTTCGGCGAAAATTATCAATGCGTTGACTAGAGTTGTAACCCGTTGAGCGACATTAACTTTCATCATAATGTGTTGACTGGTGTTGACTCATGATTACGTATTGACTGATGTTGACCCTTATTGCAACGCGTTGATCGACATTGACTCATGGGTACGCGTTGACTGGCGTTGACCCATGATTACGCATTGACCTTCATGGCTATGCGTTGACTGGCATTGACCATAGTTTATACTCATACATTAATTGAAGTCTACACAGTTTAGGCTCTTAAGGCATTAGTGGGGTGGACCAGTTTATACTCATATACTCCTGGGAGTTTTGGGAATCAGTTTAACCTCGTGTGCCCGTTGGAGGTTCAAAGAGATGTAGTTTAGACTCATATACTTATTAAAATATGAATACGAGCTTCAGATACAGTGAAAGAGGAAAAAACATCAGATAACGGGCGAATACACAAGAAAAACAACATTGTGGAATACCCGGGACCCTATCTTATGCACGAGACATCGTTGGTGTCTCGGCTTAGGTCCAAGACACAAATAGTGTCTCCTTGGCTGAGACACCAATGGTGTCTCAGCCTAGGGCCGAGACACACATTTTGTCTCGATCTAGGGAGAGAGTGTGTGTGTGAGAGAGAAGGGAGGACAGAGAAAGTTATATAAAGGAGAGAGAAACGGTCTGTCTTTTTAGGGGGGATTTTTTGAAAATTTGGGCTAAAATTTTTTGGGTCTTCTCCCTCTTCAAACTCCTTTCCTTCTCATACTCAAATCCCTCTTCAAACCCACATCTTTCAAAACCAAGCTTCTCCTTTACAAGGACTCTAAATCCCTTGATGAATTTTTTGGGGGTTTTGATGAATGTTGGTTGCCACCATGAACTTGGGTTTGATGTGGTTTCTATCCTTCATTGTGGCCAAGCTTGAATCTTGAGTTCATGATCGAAATTTTTATGAGTTCTCTTGTAAACATGGCCAAAAAAAATTGAGGATGTTTATTGCAAAAGTGGCCAAAATTTTAGGGTATTGAAAATGAAGAGGGATAGCCGAATTTTTGGGGGCTTGGGTTGCATGCCCATGGCCAAAATTTTGAATGAGGAATTATGATGTATTTTGCTCATTTTTTTTGAGTTTGAAAAAGATGGGTGTAATGGCCAAACTTATGAAAGTGAGCTTTAAACATGAAGGGTATTTTGGGTATTTTGGCCAAAAATTGATTGTGTGAGGTTTTGGATGTAAATCGAATAAGTCGTGTGTATGTATGAATCCTGTAGGTTTAATTAGACTCTAACCGTAAAATCCCGTGTTATTTGTAGGATTTTGGTTAAAGTTCATAATTTCCCTTTTAATTTCGGGTTCCTAAATTTATGATTGTACCTGACTTGTTGATTTTCATTGCAGATTAGGAATATCCCCGAGACGACCACGCTTTCACAGGAGTCGATCGACCTCTCAGCATATCAAGAGGCCTCCTGCAGCTTCTTCATACAGGGGTTAGCTTTCATAGCTTTTGTAAATTTGATATTCTGTGTATTGCACCCTTATTTGTCTCCTTTGCGAGTCATTCCGGAAGAGCCGATGTCCTCCTTCGTGGGGATTAACACTTTGAAAGACGTGTTTTGCTTGGCCAACGCACGTCTTAAGGCAAATGGGGCGATTTCATGTTGTATTAAACTCCGTAGTGTGGGGTATATTGTCACGTTATTTGCGTGACAATGTACATTATCCCTCGCGTGTGAAACAGTTAAAATTGTCTTGCCCATTTATATGGTAGTGACTATATCTCGCAGATTCATGAGATGAGTTCCACTCCTTGGAATTTTTTTCTAACTGCATGTTATTCGTTTTAGTTGACATTCCCCCCAGTGTATTCTTGCCTTACGCATCGAGTGGTGGTAGCCGAGAGACCTTCACTACTACTATTGACACACTACTCATTGTCGCTACTCATTAGTTTAATCTGGATGGGCCCAAAGAGATTCATCGGCTAATTATGAGGTGGGGATCATCTGTAAAACCCCGGAAATTTCTATAATAAATATATGTGAATTATTAATAGTAAATATTTCCCTTGTGATGAATAACCATATAAATATAAGATATATATGTTTATCAGTGTTTGGGAACCCAGCAGGTGTTTACAAGTGAGAGATATCGAGTGGTATATGGCCAGCAGGTGAAATGCCTACAGAAGGCATTTTTGTACTGAGCGGTCGACCGACGCGGTCGAACGTGGCGGTCGACCGGTGCGGTCGACCGATCAGCGTACAGAGAGTTTCAAGTGTTGTTTTCTTTTACGGTTTTGATTTGGTCTTTTGGGTTTCGGGTCGGGTTAGGGAGTTGGTATTTATACCAACTCAACCCAGGAGTGCCTCTCTTCACCTCAGGCTTAAAAACCCTAGCCCCCATCTCCCAGATCTCAAACCCTAGCTGGATTTGGTGCTTAGGAGGAGATCTGGAGGATTTTTCAGCGAGATTTTGGATTGGCAGCGTAGAGAATCAACCTCCTGCAGATCTAAGGCTTTCGTCAACACCCAAGGTGAGTAATTTCTCGCCCAACCCCCACCCCTTTCGTTTTCATGTCAAGAACTGAATTTTTATTGGTTTTTATGGAGCCAAATTCGTATTTTAAAACAGCTAATAGAGTATTGTGGCATAGAATATGTATTTGGGATTTTATCTATTTTAAAAACTCACCAACGTTTTCTGTTAACAGATCTAGATCTGAAAATACCTAGGAAAGGAGAAAAAAACCCTGTTTTTATTATTAACGATGAGTAAATCATGTTTATACATTTATGGAATCTTGGTGGCAAAGTTTTAAAGGTTTATTTTTTCGCGATTTTACTGATTCATGACACCTCTACAAGTTAGATTTTGTTTAACAAAGAATTTTGTCTCAGGTTTCTAGCTGACAGAAACTCAGATATGGGTTTCTGTCCGCTTGGCGGTCGACCGGAGCGGTCGACCGCTGAGCTCGTTTTAGGGCTTCTGTCGACCGCCAAGTTTGTTCGGTCAACCGCGACGTTTGTTCGGTCGACCGCAACATTTATCCGGTCGACCGCGACATCTGGTCGGTCGACCGAGATGCCTAGCGGTTGACCGCCAGGCTCGTGCCAGAGTTCGGTCGACCGGATCGGTCGACCGCAGCACTCTCTATTGTATTTTCCCTGTTTTGTACATTTTTGAATATTTGTTCAGGTTCGAGTGATTTCCTGGACTATCTGACATTGGTATTTGGTCTTACTATATACCCAGGCATGATAGAAGACCTGAGGGTACCAATTATGGATATATACACTGTTTTGACTGTGAATTGATATAGATAGATTTCACTATGTATCCCAGTGATATTTTCACCATTTCACAGTCCTCGTGTTGGACTAAAATCCATAGTCCTCGTGTTGGACAAGCATTACCTCTTAGTCCTCGTGATGGACATGCATAGCTATTTTAATCCTCGTGCTGGATATGCATTACCACCCGGTCCATGCGTTGGACAACGGTCACACCCGGTCCATGCGTTGGACAAGGACAACGGTTATAATCAGTCCATGAGTTGGATGTTTAATTTATATAGTCTATGTTTTGGACACTTAATCGTTTTCTGACATGTCACTCATGTGAGTTTGACATGACACTTATGTAGATTTTGATATGATATTCATGTAAGTAATAACATGATATTCATGTTAGCTATGGTATGGCACTGTATTTTTGCTCTGAGATTTGCTGTATTTCTTTTATTATTGTTTTCTGTACTGGAACCTCGGGTTTGGTGTTTAGAGTTTTACAATTTGAGATACAAGGTATATACATGAGGGTTTCCTTGTTTGGATTATTTCGCTCGACGTACCTATGCTCGTGTTGTAAATTTCTAAATACTAATACCCTCTTTAGTAAGATCAATAAATTTTAGATCTATTATATATTATCAGTATTTTCTTATACAACGAGCCCTGTTCCCTTGGGGTTGGTTGTGATGTTACTCGCTAGCGCTTTGACGCTCGTTGTCCCTCCCCCTTTCAGGTCACGAGCCAGGAGCACGGAGAGCCGCAGGTTGATAGCAGACCACATTAGTGTTCAGCTTTACTTTCTAGATATGTATTATTTTTCTTTGGGCTCCACTGTAGTGAGGTTAGACATTTGAGGGTATTATTCTAGAAGTTGTAAAGGTTGTGAGCCTTATCTCCTTATCGTCAGACATTTGTATTTGAGACTTGATGAGTATTCCAGTTTATCTACTCAGATCTTGACTATGTATTTCTGTGTGTTGGACGATGAGACATTTATGTGACTATTATCATTTCATCATCATTTCTTGTATTATCTTTTACCTGTTTTGTACCTACACCGGTTGTTGACTCTACTAGATAGATGTTAATTGTGATGGTGAAACATGTTATTACACGGTGTGGTGCATGGAAGGTTTGACATTCTTGGTTTCACCTTGGACTGCGGCCTTGTGTGAACCCAGGGGCGTCACATCATCGTACACTACGATGATTGATTACCGATGCCCCACTTACTGAAGATCCTAGTTCTACTCATGCTTTGAAGAAGCCGTATTATTTATTCGATGATCATGTGGAAGATCCAGATATGATGACCCTTGAAGATGAGCATTGGCTAAACAACGACGACAGAAGTTCACTATATATTCCTTCTATTCCTCACCCATACTCATTTGCACGCTTAGAGACGCAAGTCGTAAAGCGGGGGATATCTTGGCATCTCACGAATGATCATGAGCGAGTCCATTGTGGATACATTACCCAGCAGAAGACTCCGGGTTCTGATGGATATAATTACATTCGTGGCCTTTAACCAAGAATCTTAGGACTTGATACAGCACCACCGGACACACTATCGATAGCTACCAATATAGTGAGGAATCAACTTGCTAGACTTGGGAGGAAGCTCCTTATGAAGGACTATAGATATTATGGTTGGGTTCACTCGCCGACAAAGAGGTGGTGGACTCGTATGACGAGATATGTTCTTGGGCGTTAGGGTAATAAGCTGAAGCACAGCGGATTATACGCATCGATACGGGCCACTATGTACGGATTAGCGATCAACAAATACCACTTCTTAGTATTGGTGGAGCTTTATAATTCGGATACCAACACTTTCTTGACCTGTAATGAAGAGTTAGAGTTAGCTCTTCATGAGATGCAAAATGTTTCTAGACTTGTTTCTTGACCAATATTGGTGGACCCATATTTTCCTTCTAGCCGGCAGTTGAGACAGTTAAGGAAAGCTTCCTTTGATATGTGCAGCACGTTTTGGGATCTTACGTGTCACTATCAGATAGCTTTAGTCAGCATAAACCCCATGACAAAGAAGAAAATATAGATAAGCCTAAAACAATTCGCTGATTATTTATTTCAGTATGTGGAGAGTAATTCCAGTGAGGCGGTTTGTGAGTTAGCCCCTCTGACTCCCTCAAAGATCAACGACCTGATTGAGAAGACATGTGCTCAATCATTCACTACTTCTTCTATTAAGGATTAGTCTCCAGTGGGAACCAAGTTCTGTATATTATTGTGGCATGTGCAAAAGCGGATTCGGCCCATGACTCCTCTGGCAGGATATCTCGCCATTTGTTTGAAGAAGTGTATTGTCCCTTATCAGTTTTCCTATGCTTTACCGATAAAATTTCACTTCCCGGCCATCAAGCTAGCTTACGGGAAGGATCTCTCCTTACTTCTGGTGATGGTTACTGATATTCAGTATGGGCTTAGATACCTGGTTGATCGCTTTACACAAATGGGGCCCAAACCGTCGACCGATATCCCTTTCGTCAAGGTCGAGCTCCCGTATGCATATTTGATGATATGGCTTGTCCTTCATTGCCCCGATTTGATGTCAGCACCGAGTGTCACCAATACCTTTGTGCCCCTCTTGCAATTATTAAAAGAGAGTAAATGGTTTTTGAAGACTTTCACTGAGGCGAAGCAAGAGCTTCAGATACACAAGTGTTGGAAATTCTTCAAATGTTTTCCTCATTTCTCTGGTTGTTAGGGCAAGGTATTGATTGATGATGAGAATCCAGGAACATGCCATACATCTCTTGATGTAGGATGTTTCCAATGGTTGGTGAATATTCACCCGAGTATCTCGTCTTTCGGGTGAAAGGACGTTGTCACATAGAGCCTTATTTACCTTGTCGGTTTGCTCGTCAGTTTGGTTATGACCAACTGTACATTAGTAACCCGAACCAAGACTTGAGGACTGAGGGTGGTCTCATAGATGATGTTAGAGCATGGCTCTAGCATTTGACAGGTTGAACGAGCACCACTTTTACTCTCCCTGCATCCAGGCATAAGCCACAACTTATTTTCCTCAGCTGCAAGTAGCTCATTGCTACAAGTGGCTCATTGCTGCAAATGAGCTTGTGAAATTGAAGGACATTGCAGAGTTGGAGGCTAGAGATTTAGTTCAAGCTGCTGCTAAGGCTTCCCATGACACTGAGCTTTTTGAAGAAATGGGGGAAGAAGCCTGTCAAGCTTTCCCACAAAGGTAGACATAGAGTAGAGGATGAGGAGGAGCTCCTTTCTATTGATGACGACGAGGAGACTTCTGAAGAAGACCTTGGAGATACGGATATCGGATTTAGAGGCAATGAGGAAGAGCTTGAGATAGGTCTGTCAAACTCTTTCTTCTCAGAATTAGTGAGTCTGGCATTTGCTCATCGGGCTTAGTGATTTATCTTGCCTAAATCTCCACCGGCTCCACAAAATTCGAAGCGAGAGGTTTTGTTAACTTATCCTAACAAGATGACTCTTGTTACCCCAGGTGGGATGGTTGAAGAAGAAGAGACTCTTATTTTCCATCGTGCGAGATCTCTGTCCACCGCCAAGGCTTCTGTACGAGTTAAGGTGCGTGCCAAATCCACGCACGAGAGACCTGCTACCCACGTGGATGCTCGATCCCAAAAGCAGAAAAAGACAGTGCGCAAGTCACATGCTGATCCGCGTGTTTGTGATGCAGAGTTACATGGCAATGTAGCTACGAGTGTAGAAGAAGGTAATGCTTCACTACTATATAGCCTTTAACTAGTTCTCTTATGGATTCTTCGGACTTAATCATGTCCCGTGTTTTTAGGGGATCGGGAGAAGGTGAATTTCCGTACGACTCTATCTTCTCCAACTTTACCTATTTCGAAGACCCGAGCTTCGTGTAGCAAATGTGTGAGGCTATTGACGAAGAGCTTGTGCATGCCGGGGCTGGTGAAGGTGTTAGCCAGGGTACCAGTGTTGAGTCAAGGATTCTATGTCCAGGTATATCTAACACTAGTAGTACACCATTCAAGTGGCAATTAAGGGAGTTAAGCAGTTCAGAACTTATTCTCCCTTTAATCGTTTTCGTGCTTCATTCTCTTTTAGATAAATTGAAGGATATGGCCACGAGTGTCGGAGCAACAGAACCTGCTACTATTGCTAGAGGTGAATCTGATTCCCAATATTATGAATTCTAGCTTCTTTCTCTTTGCTCAACATTTAGGCTCTTGTGTAGATGCCACAATAGAGGGACTGGTTGAGGGAGAAGATTTCTATGGTGTGGACCCCAGAGGATCGAGCGAACATACATTTGTCTCAGTACTAAGCTTCTCGGGATCTGATCACTTGCTCATTGATATGTTGGCAGAGCATGCCGCTCGTGAGATTGCAGGACTATCCATTGAGGATGGTTCATCTGTGGGTATGCATCTAATCTAGAGATCTCTATTCTTCATTCGTTAATTTCTTTTTTTTACTTTTACTTAACCATGAGGAGTTTTAATTGTAGGACCAGCTACTGGGGATGATACTACAATCATCGGCGTTTCTGACCAACCTGAGAGTTATGTTCCTTCATCATTAGAGGGAGTCGTGGCTGCAGCTCAGCTGCTTAATTCTCAGCTTTAGGCTATTGTCCTTTCAGATCTGATGGTTACAAACATCACGAGACCATCCGGAGGAGTCGATATACAAACGACTATTATGCCTACTATAATTACATTAGTTCTCATGGTGAGATTGGTAGAGCCAAGTACAAAGTGTCAAACTTAAGGGGCTTCTGCTCGCGCTGGTAAGTTCATAACTTGCTTCGAGTTTCCAAAAAATATTTTAGAATATCTTATCCCTCTGCAAAATTATTTGTAGGGCTTCCATTATCCCCAAACAAGTGCATCATGGCTTTGTTATCCGATACTGATCCAAACAAAGACATATTCCACATACTCGATAATTTCGTTACCTTTGTGGGCAGAATGATTAAGAACATCCTTCATCATGGATATTGTTTTGATCAGTTCAGGCGATCTCTCACCCGTCATATGACGATGATTAGAGAGGAGGGATACTCAGAGTTGAAGGCTAAAGGTACTTCTTCTTTTGTGGTTATTTAATTAGAGTTCGAGCTGAAGCAATGACATGACACCAAAGTATGTATTAGGAGTGAACATCAGTCACAGGAGGTCTATATTATGCAGATGATGGCCAATCTCTCAAGGAAGGATAAGGCTAGGGCTGAATTACTTAGCTCTATAGCCTCATCCGATGAGGAGATAGCCAATCTTGAAAAGGCCCTGAAGTACGCCAAAGAATCTCGTGTAGTTCTTGAAGACGAACTAGTAGATACTAAAAGCTCCTGAAGACAGGCACTTGAGAAGCTGGAGCCTACACAGAAGAACCTGACCAAGTTAAGAAGCGAAGCTACAAGGATATTAGAAACTTCTAAAGATTCCATCCAAGCTGATCTACAGGCTAAGCTTGAGCAGACTTATGCAGATAAGCTCTCTAGGTTGGAACTTCGGATTCTTAGTCGTAGATTGCATTCGGATTGATAGCCTTCGCTCTTGTACCTTCATTTTGATTGGACTTTATTAATAAAAACAAAGTCTTTTACTTAGCGCATTTCTCTTTTTATTATGATTTTCATCCCATATGGGACAAATAATCACAATACTTGTAGGATTTTTGGCAAACCCTCAGCTGTCAATAGATTTGTGTACCTTTACCGATTACCGTTTAAATCAGGCTATCATGTAGATTGTTTAAGTCCGTTTCGTATGTAACATTGTGCTAAAAGAATGAATTCTTTTAGACTAGCTTAGTGCTATGATTTTGAATACATAGACTTAATCATCCCTCGCGAGATGCCCATAGGATTTTTTATAAACCCTTAGCCCTTAACAGATTTGATGCGCTTTTACCAATTACCATTTGGTTAGTATGTGAATTGTTAAAACCCGTTTTACATGTAACGTTGTGCTAAGAGAATAAACTCTCTTAGACTTGATGCTATGATTTTGAATACAATTACTTTATCGTTTTCACGGGAATGGATCACCCAGCAACGCGGGTTATATGTAGACTTATCTCTATTTTTGGATCGAGATAAATTCCCCCAGACATGAATTCTAGTGTCCTTTTTACAGCGGAAGACTAACCGGCTGCTTGTTTTAGACGTAGGCTTATCTCTATTTAGGGGTCGAGATAAATTCCCCCATACATAAAAAACATGAATTGTGGTTATGGATAGGTTGTGTCTTCTCTAGGGGCAAAGACGAACCCAATGCTAAAGAGGAAGAATTTTATATTCTATCTCCCATAAAAAAACTCAAAGTGAGATTTCCACTCTGAGAATTGATAAGATCTGGATAACCTTAACTTTTATAGGATTGGTTACCCGATCTGAAGACAAATTTCTCATGTATCGAGATGATGCTGGAGAGAAAGAATTTTATATTCTATCTCCTACTATAAAAAAAACTCAAAATAAGATTTTCACTTTGAGAATTCGGAAAGATGAAGTAAGAGTGGGATCTCCACTTCGAGAATCAAAGAGATCTAGATAATCCTAACTTTTATAGGATTAATTACTCGATCTAAAGTTAAATTTCTTATTTATCAAGATGAAATTCTAACTTTGGTGTAAATCGTGGGAAGGTTCAACCGTGTGGGGGCTTGAGACGATCCTAACTTTTATAGGCTTGATCGTTCAATTTGGGTGGATGTCTTTCATTCATCGAAAGGGAATTATGATTTTGAAAGTGAACCTCTCATTCATTGAAAGAATCAAGAGGGGATTTTTGTTTTGGTCCTATTTATAGGAAGGTTTGACCAAGAAATAGTGGGAGTGATGTTACAAATAACAGTGGGAATGTTAATTTGTACAAATCACTTAGTGGGGGTCTTTGGTGTCAAGTGATAGGGACTTAACATGAAGAGGTTCAACTATCACCACAGATCATCAGATTAAGATCTCAAGTGGTGTGTCAGGACTTTAACAGTGGGAGTGTTAAGTACACAGACACAGTAGGAGTTTTGGTGGACCCAATCACGAAGAATTTTGTGAACTCACTGTCAATTGATTTAATCAGTGAGGGATTTTGTGGTGGATTACCGTGAATCATTTAGCACTCTACCATTATACTACGGGAGTTTCGTGAGGAAAGGTTGACTTAATGAAGTCATCGAATCTCATCTCAATGAAAGACGCTCCGAAAATCATAGTGTAGGGGGGGTTTAATCATCATGGAAATGATTAAATAGCCACAGTGAGGAGTTTCTTAATCATTATTATTTTGGATGATGTGATTAAGAATGAATTATTCGGATGACTGATCTCCATCCTGAATAATCAGCCGATCTCGGGTTATACTTAAAAATATCATGGATAGCATTCTCTAGGAACTACCCGTTAAATAGGCTATCCCAAATATACTAGGGGTAATACTTCTTTAGGAACTTCCTATTTATTAGCATCATAAGTTTGTTACCTTTTTGGGTGACCAAGCGATATGCGCTATTCGAGTAAATTGTTTCCACTACGAACGGTCCTTCCTATTTGGGTTGGAATTTTCTTTTCTTCTTCGAATTGAGAATCATTGGTCATCGAACGTCAAGGACCAAGTCTCCTTCCTTAAACTCCACTGTTAGACTTTCTTATCGAAAGCCCTGGAGATTCTGGCTTGATAAAATTTAATTTGCTGCTGAGCTTCTAATCTCTTTTCATCTAACATCTCGAGTTCTTCAAGACGTTTTTAATGTTGTTTATCGGTCGTCATCCCTATTGCGAGAGCAATGCGTAGGTATGTGATTTGAATCTCTAATGGGAGGATGACTTCACACTCATATACCAGAGAATACGAGGTTGCACCAGTAGGCGTGCAGACTATGGTGCGATAGGCCTAAAGAGGTTCACCAAGTTTGTCATCCCAGTCTCGTTTGTTAGTTCTCACGAGCTTTGACAAAATCTTTATGAATGTTTTGTTGAAGGCCGCAGCCAATCCATTTGCAGTGGGATTGTATGTCATTGATGAGACATCTTCAATTCTAAACTTTTCGCAGAATTTGATGAAAGCATTACTGACAAACTGAGGGCCGTTGTCATGTATGATTCATCTTGGAACACCATATCGATAGATAATGTGATGTTTGATGAATATAACAACATTACTCATCTTCACTTCTTTAAGCATAATTGCTTCGACCCACTTGGAGAAGTAATCAGTAATCGCCAGGATGAAGCGGTCACCTTTAATCGACGGTGGGAAAACAAGACCAACAATGACCATTCTTCATGTCTCAAATGTCCATGAAGTGGTTGAATGGTGCAAATATTCCAGGGGCTGGTGCATATAATTTGCATGTACTTGAGACACATGGCACCGCCTGACATAGTCAACTACGTCCTTGACCATGGTTGGCCAATAATATCTCATTCTTCTGAGTCGATCACAGAGTTTGGGACTAGGTTAGTGTGCATCGTAGGTTCTATCATGCACTTCCTTAAGATCTTCCTCTGCCTCTTTAGTTGAAAGACATCGGAGTAGCAGACTGATGTATGCACGACGATACAGTGTCTGGGTCACCATATTATAATAAAATCTCGATGCTCTTTGCCGGACCGAGTCTCTTTCTTTTATGTTTTCTGGTAAAATACCGTGTAAGACATAATCAATAATAAAGAAAAGCTAATCTCGGGGTTCGATTTCAATTCTGGTCGCATGAGCTTCTTTGGCATCTAAGGCGCACTCTGGTATGAAGAGTCGGTGAGTTCTCACAGTGACCAATTGTTCTGTTTTGGGAGGCTGTGCTAGGGATACTGCTAATGTCGCCAGTGCATCTGCATATGTATTTTGGAGATGCGGGATGTACTTGATGAAAAATCATTGAAACGAGTCACCTTGCGGTATGGAATCAGG
Organism: Asparagus officinalis; assembly: GCF_001876935.1. Lineage (NCBI taxonomy): Eukaryota > Viridiplantae > Streptophyta > Magnoliopsida > Asparagales > Asparagaceae > Asparagus > Asparagus officinalis. The sequence continues at coordinate 52,419,091 of NC_033798.1, forward strand.
CTCTGGTTTCTGACTTCGTACTCTCTACGCATTTGGTTGACTATTAGTTAAGAATCACCAAAATCTTCGAGATACTCGACCCCCAGCTCTTTGGCAAAACTAAGTCTAATGAGCAGCGTGTTATACTCGGCTATATTGTTGGAGCATTTCCCAATTAATGAGTAGGCTCGGGGTATCACACGCTTCTCTAGGGAAACTAGGACAACTCCGACTCCTACAGAGATTTTAGGATTACCAAGAGCACTCACTACATCGGTCACTCGAGAAGCACCATCGAAGTACAATTGCCAAACTTGATGATGCAAGGTAGTGTTGACTTCGTGGATTTCATCCGGTAAATTTTCATATAATTCGGCTATGTTCATTGTAAGGTTAGCCGCCAGAAGATCACAAATTGCATGTCCTGTAACCAACTTTTGTTGCTTGGAGTGCAGGTCATATTGGGATAAGAGCAAGGCCTATTTTTCTAAATGCTAATTCATGGAGGCTAGTTGCGCCATGAATACCCGAACTGGGTTAACATTAGAGATGACGTAAATCGTCTATCCAATGAGGTAGTACCACATCTTTTGGATGGCAAACACCAAAGCGAGGCATTCCTTCTCGATCATTGGGTACCGAGATTTGGCACCCATCAAAGTTCAACTTAGGTAATATATTGCCTGCTCGTGACAGTTATTATCGTCTTATGCGAGTAAAGTACTTAATAAATGGTTCATCACCTTAATGTAAATCAAGAACGATTTAACTGACTTTGGTGCTACGAGAACTGGAGGATTTGAGAGATATGCTTTGATATCTTCAAATGCCTTTTGACAGGCGTCATCCCAGATAAAAGATACACCCTTCTTTGTGACCTTTGAGAATGGTTGGCATTTCCTGGATAGGTTCGATATGAATCGCTGGATGTAAGCGGGTCGCCTTTTAGTCCCATGAGTTCTTTGAGGTTTCTTAGGGGTCACAATTCTTGTATCGTCTTCACTTTGTCGGGATTAATATGGATACCCTTTGTGGTGATGACGAATCTGAGAAATTTACCTCTCGATATTCCGACGAAAGACTTGGTAGGGTTCATCTTCAATTGGTGACTCTGCATGAGATCGAACATTGTTCTCAAGTCTTTAATGTGGTCACCTTTGTTACGGATTTTAAAGACCAAGTCGTCAACGTAGCACTCGACGGTCTTCCGGAGGTGTTCTTGGAAAATCTTCGTCATTGCTCGTCGGTACGTGGCACATGCGTTCTTCAAGCTGAAGGGCATGACCTGTAGGCCTTCTTGTTTTGATGATGATTTAACAAACAATTTATGACTAATATTGGTTTTAGTATTTTGGTTTTGAGTTGTTTAGTATACACAGGAAAATGAGCTACATTGGTATTGAAGCCTATGAAAACAAGTTAACCAATCAAGTTCAAGCTTCATATGATTCTCTCTTAGTATATTTAGTATAGGTTTATATGTAATGTGTGCTAATTCTTCAAGCTCAAATTTTGCACACACATTTATTTGTGAAATTTCTCAAATTATAGGTGTTTTCATGCAAAATATATTTTAATATGCTTCGGACTATACAAACATTATAAATAACTTTTATTAAGTCCATAAAAACATTGTAAAAGTTTTCAAAACTTGATTTGAGCAAAATGTCAAAATTAACATGTTTAAATACACATGTATTTTAGTGTTTTTGAATATTTCGAAGATTTCACAAATGGTAAGTGCAAATTGAAAAATTCCTTATCACGTTCATATTTATGTTTATAAATGTTTTCTAAAGTTTTATATTTTTTAGAATTTATTTATTATTTTTAGAAGATGTTTGAAATTTGTTTTCACTATTCATAACAGGCTGAAAACCTGTTATCAGTCGACTGATGAAAATGCCTAGATTTGCCATAAAGTTTCTGTTTTTGTGACTGATAAACTATCAGTTGACTGATGAGTCATCAGTCGACTGATGATGTCTTCAGTCAACCGGAGCTACTAGTTGCCAGTAACGGTCAGCTCATCTATCGACTGATGAATAATATCAGTCGAGTGACGGCCCAATGGCTAGTTTTTTCTAGTTTTCTATTTTCTTGTCCTGTTACTAGGTTTTCTTGGTTTTGGGGCTTTGGTTTTTCATCCTATAAATACCCCTTATCTTCTCTTTGTGTTTAAAGAGAAGTTTTTCTTACTTATTTATCTAGCATTTTATTATTGATTTTTCATATTCATACTATTGCTAGTTTGCTATTTGAGTTAGATTTTAATTAACTCATTTTATCACACACATTGTATTGTGAGATTGAGCTTACAATTAGTTCTCATCTATTGTAGAGAACAAATCTTGTATTTGAGCCTTATTGTGAGTTACACATTGTATTACACTTGTACACCGAGAGGAGTATGTAGCGAGATACGGGGTCGGTTCCAAGAGAAGTGGAGTCGGTAGTAAAGCCTAGTGAGAGGTTGTAATTCCGAACACTTGAGGAAGGCGACACGGGCTAGGCCAATACTTAGAGGGTGTAGAGTGTGTTTACATTGTGTGTGTTGTAAACGTTTATCGGTGAGCGTTGAAAACCGATTGTGAACATTTTGGGTGAACGTTAAAAGCCTGTCGTGACAGTGGATTCTCCCCAAGAGTGGAGATCGGAGACGTAGGTCAGAAGGACCGAACTCCGTGATCATATTATTGTGTTTGATTTGCTCATTGTGTCCACTTTTTGTTGATATCATTTCTTGTTTATTTTCCCTTTGCATATATATCCTTGACTTAATTCAATCGAATATCTATCTTGCTAGGATATATTTGTTAACAAGTTTTAATTGGCATTATTATAGAATTAGATTAGCATTCACCCTATTCATCCTCCTCTAGGGTGCTAACAATTAGTATCAAAGCCTGATGCTCTTTGATTTGTGGCTTAACCGCCTTGAGTTAAAGATCCAAGTATTCATATCTTGCTAATCTAGTTTTGAGATTATTTGTATCTTGTTTGCACATACATACATATCATGGACATGCATGGTGCACCTAGTTTAGGCTATACTATTAATGTTGCTCCTAGATTATATAATTTCCTCTATGCTCAATGTGGTGTTAGATTTAAACTATTTGTTAAATATAGACATTTTGATTTGTGGGAAATAATTGACTGTGCTTATATTGTACCCACTTTGGAAAAATCCAAGTGGAGTAAAGATGATCAAAAAATGTTTACCATGAACAAGCTTTTGTTAGAATTTTTACATAATGTGTTTAATTCATCTTTTTCAAACAAGCTTGATTCTTTTGATGTGCTTATACATTATGGAAATTTATAGAAGCACATCAAGGGAATTTGGAGGGATCCGACAAACTTTGGAGGATTCCGCTTCTAGTTCATATGGAGCCCCATTTTCATGCACACGGCCACTAGGCGATAGCCCTAGTGAGGTATGCGAGTTCGATAATGAAAATGATCTTACTATTAATGAACTCACACATGGTTATGAATTATTGATGCATGATTACAAGAAATTACAACGTAGCTTTATTGACTTAAAAAGCAAGCATGTTGAATTGAAATCCACTCATGAAACACTAGCCAATAAGTTTGATGTCATTGCAAATGAAACTGTAAATCTTAAAGAAAGCAATGAAAAACTAAAATTGGAAAATACTAGTTTGTTTTATGATAAATGTTATGCCATATTAGAAATTAAGAACATTAGAAAAGAGCTTAATTCTTTCAAAAATGATAATGTATGTTTCACTTCTAATAACAATGTTTATGTGAAAATTAATGAATTGAATCATGTTAAAAGTAGAATATCCACTTTAGATTCAACATTAAAAACTTGTATTGTTAATAACAACAAGCTTATGGACTTATGTGCAAAGTCTAGTGAAAATTCTTCCAAGAAACCTACACACTATGCACATATGTATAACAAGATTTACAATTGTTCCATTTGCGGCCGTAAAGACCATATTGCTAAATTTTGTTATAATGCACAAAAGCCTATCAAACCTAATCATGTTTGTGCATCCCATCAAGCTTCATCTTCAAATGTACACACATTTAATGATCATCATAAACATACTCATGTGTACAAATGTGATTTTTGTGGTCGTTTTAGTCATTTGACCAAATTTTGTTTTAATTTGGAAAGAGTTTCCCATTTGCAAAACAACTTAAAGAAATATCTATTTTTGAAAACGAATCACGTGCACAATCAATTGGTCAACGCAAATCATTTCAACCTTTTTATTGCACATATTACAATCGTAAATGTCATTTATATAATTTTTATTTTGACTATATCGGTGCACAAAATACGCCCAAATGGGTTCATAACCCAAGGACTTTAAGCTTAAATGATAGGGGTCATGTCCCTAAATCTTTCGGCACCAAGAATGCTTGGATGCCAAAACAAATTTTTTTTTTAATTTTATTATTTTATAAGTTTTTTATAGGATGAGTTTAAAATGATTTCTGTGGAAAATTTATGAATATATTTATATTTTATAAATAAATTATTTTTTGTGTGAAATATTGTTTAAGATANTATATATAAAGGCAAAAAAATTAAAGTTTATTTGAAAATCTGTTTTTGAGCTCATCAGTCGACTGATGCCTTCACTCGACTAACAAGTCGACCGACAGACTCAAATTGATTTTGGGTTTTTTATTTTGTCTGCGAATATTTTTGTTTTGGTTCTGAACCGACCCATTCTCACCTCTCATCCTGGCCGTTCTTCTCTCAACTATAATTATCCTGGCCGTCAAAAACTTCCCTATACCCCAAACCCTAGCTGACTAATCCAGTTCATCCGATCTTCCCCAGTCGACTGGTGATTCCCCTACTGCCGTCTCCTCGAATCGGTCTCTAGTTCCCGTTGGCTTTGAGCTCTGTGGCTTAGGGTTTTATTTCAGCATCTTAGGTTTGCTATCTTTGTCTATTCTCTTGCAAATCTGTCAATCATCATGCATAGGGGTAGTGTGAAACGTCCTAGGACTAGTAGAGGATGACCCACTTCCTCTCTAGCTCCTAATCTCCCTCCTCGAGCTCCACCTCCTCCTCCCACGGAGAATTTTTAGTTTTATGAACAATATTTGCGGAAACCTATCTTAATTGGGAAATACCGTGTTCTCTGTCAATCAAAATTCTTCCCGGGGAGATTCTTTAAATTTGATGATTCTAATCATTTTCATTTAAGCACCTATTTTAATGCTGCTAGGTTGCTTAATTTGCTTTCTAGTGAAAACTATCGCCTGCATTATCCTCATTTAGCATGGTTATTTTATGCAAAGTTGCAAGTTATTTCCACCGAATGTAACGCTCCGTTTATTTCATCTCTTGTTAAGGGTTGCTAAATCCTATTCTCAGCTAATCAGCTTTTTGAGATCCTTGATATACCTAAGGGAGACACTCTTTTAGGTGATATCATGGATGATGATCTTGGTATTAATTCTTTATTGACTCTACCTAGTAGACATTTTCCTATGGAATCCGACTCTGTTTCTTTCTTAGCTAAGATTATTGGAAGAATTATTAGCTATAATATAACCCCAAAAACCGGGGGTTATGACCACTACTCCCAAGATTTTACCTATGCCATTTATACCATTGTTGGAAATAGAGATGTCATGTGGGGGAAAGTAATCTTTGATATAATGGCCTCCACTCACACTAAATTCCTACCTTTCGAATTCATTCTTACCAAAAATTTTACCCATTTTGGAGTCTATCTCTCTGAGGAAACATCTCTTAGAATCACACCATTTTTTGATTCCACTGCCCTCAATAGAATGAGTATTCCTCCTACCCAATATGTCTTAGATCATCTTCCGGTGCATGTTCCCCCACCTAGGAAATCTGAGTCTGCGTCATCTAGCTCTAGTGATTTATCTTTTGATTCCAGCTATAGAGCTCATCGTTACTCCCCTCCTGCATCCTCCACTTATATTCTCGATTCTATAGCCCCTCGTATCGATAGCCTAGAAGAAGGTGTGTATGAGTGCTTGCGGGACTTTGAGCGTAGGCAGGAAGAAATTCGTGCTGAAGCTCAATGGTGGCACCATGAGGTGATTAGTAGGATTGATGGCTTGGAGCAGAAACTTGATGCCACTATCAGTTTGATGCAGCCTTCTACTCCTTCCCAGGATCCAGGACCATCTACCTGATGTAGACATCTTATCTTGTTTTTATTGTATATGCACTTGTTTTGTGTTTTTGAACATTGTGATGTAGTATTTTCTATGTTTATGGGCACTTGGATGCTTAATTATTTTGGTTTGTTGATGTTATGAACATGTAAGAGTTCTTTGTAAACTCTGGTAAATTTGCCTATATATATATTAATGTTCATATTCTTATGACATCACGTGATTGATGCCTTTGTGTGGTTGTATTTATATATTCATTGTGCATCTTTGTTTAAATAAGCCATTATCTATATATGTCTTGTGTGGCTAACCATTTTTTATTGCTTTTAAATAGGGGGAGAATTCCCTATTTCTATATTTCTCACCCGTGCTTACATGTAGGGGGAGCTTTTAGCTCTCATTATGTATTTTCCCTAGTTTTTTATGTTGCCAAAGGGGGAGAGATATGTGAGGTATATAGTATGTATTTTTTTTAGCTTTATTGATTTTATATGTAAATTATTTATCATCATAAAAAAGGGAGAGATTGTTGGCCTTCTTATTTTGATGATGATTTAACAAACAATTTATGACTAATATTCGTTTTAGTATTTTGGTTTTCTGTTGTTTAGTATACACAGGAAAATGAGCTACATTGATATTGAAGCCTATGAAAATCAAGTCAACCAATCAAGTTCAAGCTTTATATGATTCTCTTTTTGTATACTTAGTATAGGTTTATATGTAATGTGTGCTAATTCTTCAAGCTCAAATTTTGCACACACATTTATTTGTGAAATTTCTCAAATCATAAATGTTTTCATGCAAAATATTTTTTAATATGATTTGGACTATACAAACATTATAAACATCTTTTATTACGTCCATAAAAACATTATAAAAGTTTTCAAAACTTGATTTGAGCAAAATATCAAAATTAACATGTTTAAATACACATGTATTTTAGTGTTTTTGAATATTTCTGAGATTTCACAAATGATAAGCGGAAATTGAAAATTTTCTTTTCCAACATGTTCATATTTATGTTTATAAACTTTTCCTAAATTTTTACATTTTTTAGAATTTATTTGCTATTTTTAAAAGAGGTTTAAATTTTGTTTTTACTATTCATAACAGGTTGAAAACCTGTTATTACTCGACTGATGGTCATTATCAGTCGACTGGTGAAAACGCCCAGAATTGCAAAAAAGTTTTTATTTTTGCGACTTATAAACTATCAGTCGACTGATGACTCATTAGTCAGCTGATGATGTCTTCAGTCGACGGAAGAGCTGCTAATTGCCTGTAACGTTCAGCTCATCAGTCGACTGATGAACAATATCAGTCGACTGACGGCCCAACGGCTAGTTTTTTCCATCTTTCTGTTTTCTTGTCATGTTGCTGGGTTTTCTTGACTTTTGGGCTTCTGTTTTTTATTCTATAAATACCCCTTACTGTTACACTTTAAAGATTATCCAAGAGGGTTTTAACAAAAGTTTTAAAGGGTTTAAAAGTTTATTTAAGTTTCTTCACAAGTTTTGGTGTTTGTTTACAAAGAGGGAGCTTACATTGTCAATTGAGGAATTCATCCTCAATCACTCTCATCCTCTCTTTGTGTTTAAAGAGAAGTTTTTCTAACTCATTTATCCAGCATTTCATTACTAATTTTTTGAATTCATACTATTGCTAGTTTGCTATTTGACTTAGATTTTATTGAACTCATTTTATGACATGTATCCCTATTTGAGCTTTTAGTATTTCATACATTATATATTGGGTTGTGGGATTATGATATTGTCAGAGTGAGCTTACATTTAGTTTGCATCTATTGTAGAGAACAAATCTTGTATTTGAGCCTTATTATGAGTTACACATTATATTATACTTGTACACCGAGAGGAGTGTGTAATGAGAGATGAGGTTGGTTCCAAGAGGAGTAGGGTCGGTAGTAAAGCCCAGTGAGAGGTTATAATTCCGAATACTTAAGGAAGGCGACACGGGCTAGGCCAACACTTAGAGGATGTACAATGTGTTTATATTGTGTGTGTGTTGTAAACGTTTATCATTGAGTGTTGAAAACCTATTGTGAACCTTTTGGGTGAACCTTGAAACACCGTCGTGTTGCATATATTTGTATGAATATCTTTGATGAACTACGGGAGGCTTGATCCCTTGAGAAAGAGGGTACG
>NC_033798.1:52428393-52513076 GCF_001876935.1 Asparagus officinalis
CACAAAATCCCCCACTGATCAAATCAATTGATGGTGGGTCCACTAAGATTTCTATCCGCCAATTCATGGCAATTTTCAAAGCTTGACATGTTAAGTCCTGATCACTTAACATCAACATCCTCCATCGAGTGGCTAGTACAAACCAGTATTTCTACTGCTACTTGTATTCCACTCCCTTTGCTTTTAGGTCAAACCTATAAAAGTTAGGGCCAAAGCCAGATTCCCCTCTCGATTCATTCCATGAACGAGAGGTCAACTTTGAAATTGAGCAATCAAACTTATAAAAGTTAGAATTATCTCCAACTTTATTTAGTCAAACCTGCAGATAGTTAGGACTAAGATTGAGTTATCCCTTTTGATAAACGAAATATTTCCATCTTTTCCTTTTTTTTTAGCCAAACCTATAAAAGTTAGGGTCGAAATCAGAATTTCCCATTAATAAATAAGGAACTCTTTTCTTGGATCAAGTAACCAATCCTATAAAAGTTAGGGTTACTTGAATCTTTCCGATTCTTGGAGTGGAGATCCCACTCCTAGTCCACTCTCAGTTTCACTTTTCCGGATTCTGGGGGTGGAGATCCCACCTCGAGTCTCCTTTCCAACTGGAGATAGAATATAAAATTCTTCATCTTCAGTGCTGAGAGATAGAATATAAAATTCTTCCTCTCTCATTTCGGGTTCGTCTTTGCCCCAAGAGAAGACAACATTTTTTTTCAACTCCCAAAATCCGTGCCTCACAGGTACGGGGAATTTTATCCCGAATCCTGAGTAGGGATAAGTCAACGCCTAACACGCGTTGCCGGTTTAGTCTTTCACCAATTGAAAAAGACACCAGAATCTAGTCTGGGGTATTTTATCCCGAAGCCTAAGTAGGGATAAGTCAGCGCTTAACCTGTGCTGCTGGGTGGTTCGTTCCCATGAAAACGATCGAGTCTACGTATTCAGCATCGTAGCAACAAAAATTCATGCCTTTTATGCATGGGGAATTTTATCCTGAATCCTGAGTAGGGATAAGTCAACGCCTAACACGCGTTGCCGGTTTAGTCTTTCACCGATTGAAAAAAGACACCAGAATACGAGTCTGGGGATGTTTATCCCGAATCCTAAGTAGGGATGAGTCAGCGTCTAACACACGTTGCCGGGTGCTATATTCCCGTAAGAAATGGCGAAGTCTATGTATTCAAAATCATAGCACAAAGTCTAGGAGAATTAACTCTCTTAGGTGCCATATTCCCGTAAGAAATGATAAAATCTATGTATTCAAGATCATAGCACTAAGTCTAAGAGAGTTAACTCTCTTAGCACAACGTTATATGTGAAACGGGTTTTAATAATTCACATGCTAGCCCGATTCAAACGGTAATCGGTAAAGGCGCGCCAAACCCGTTGAAGGCTGGAGGTTTGCCAAAAATCCTAAGTCTACGTCTAACACGCGTCGCCGGTTTAGTCTTTTACCGATTGAAAAAGACACCAGAGTCTAAGTCTGGGGAATTTTATCCCGAAGCCTAAGAAGGGATAAGTCAACGCCTAGCACGCATTGCCGGGTGCCATATTCCCGTAAGAAATGGTGAAGTCTATGTATTCAAAATCATAGCACTAAGTCTAAGAGAATTAATTCTCTTAGCACAACGTTACATGCGGAACGGATCTAGAATAATCTGCATGCTAGCCCGACTCAAACGGTAGTCGGTAAAGGCTCATCAAACCCGTTGAAGGCTGGGGGTTTGCCAAAAATCCCACAAGTATTATGGTTGATTATTCCATACGGAGTAAGACATCATAATAAATGAGACATAATGAATGAAAAAAAGACATATTTTCTATTAATAAAATTGAGTTTGCAGGTACAAGAGTTACAATCAATCTACATGAAGTTTGTGACTACGGACTTGCTGTTCAAGTTTAGTCAATTCCTCTGTATAAGTTCGCTCAAGCTCACACTGCAATGCAACCTTGAAGGATTCCTCGGTGAGGGATAATGTTTTCGCAGCCTCTTGTTTGATCTTGGCTAACTTCTATTTCGAGAGCTCCAATTTTTCGGATATCACAACTTGTGAACGCTCCAAGTCATCATTCGCCATCCCCAAGATAGCCAAGGCCTCCATTTGATCCACCCGACTTTGTTGCGTTTGAATCTCAAGTCCAGTAGAAGCCCGAGTGTCGCGCCATGCTTGTAGACGAGATTCCATCCGGATGACTATGTACGTTGAAGTACCGGCAGTCTTCAACTCTCGTAACCGTCGGAATTCGCGCTCCAGCCGGTTCAAATCGTCGACATAGCTAACCTGCAACAAAGATCAACAGCTCAGTCAAATCAAGAATCGAGATACATGAATCAAAGACTGAAAGGGAAATTGCGAATCTTTAATTGAAATTCTACAAAATGGAATTTTCCAATTAAGGGTCCAATTAAACCTATACGACATTCTCGGTTCAAGTTAAGTGTCACAGAGTCAAATATAAGGCCTCGAGCATGTCAACACGTGGATTTACAAGCTCAATCATATACAAGAATAGCTCGAATTCAAGGCATATAAGGTTCTTGAGTCATACACGGATTAGGATTCAAGGCATACATGAGTTCAACCATACACGAGGGTGCGACCATATATAAGTTTGAATTCAAATCAATTCTCGACCTCACACATGTACAAATTCAAGGCGTATAAGGTTCTCGACCACATACGAGGTCGGACTCAAGCCATGCACAAATTCGATTATATACAAGAGCTTGGCTATATACAAAGTTTGAGTTCAATCAGCTACATATGAATTCAATTATATACAAGAGCTTGGCTATATACAAAGTTTGAGTTCAATCAGCTACATATGAATTCAATTATATACAAGAGCTTGGCTATATACAAAGTTTGAGTTCAATCAGCTACATATGAATTCAATTATATACAAGAGCTTGGCTATATACAAAGTTTGAGTTCAATCATATACATGAGTTCAATTATATACGAGTTCGAATTATATACAAAGTTCAAGCACATAAACGAATTCAGCCATGAATAGCTCAAAGACCTCAACAAGAATTTTCAGCCATGTACAGTTCGAAGAGTTCGACAAATATTCGGCCAATCCAAACCCCCCAAACAAGTTAATGAGCTCGATTTTCATTTTCAACTAGATACAAACCCAAGAGCCAGAACCAACACAAGGGCATGATCATTTCTCGCCTCGAAGGCTCCAATTGAAGGCTAACTATTATCTGAATATCTCAAGGGCTCGGGTTCAGATCCGAGAAAGTGAATTAGAAGATTTATTCTCGTTAAGAGTTTTGATTACAGTTTGAAACCGAACCAAGGATCCGGATTTGATGCTAAACCAAGGATAAGCTAAGCGTCCCATGCAAGTTCGTTTCGAGTCTCATTCACAAAGAAGATCAGTTTTAGTTTCATTCAAGACCAAAAAGTAGTATATTGATTATTACCCAACGGAGACTTACACAAGATAAAAACAAGAATGGAGTTTCAACTATTGTCCGAAGGAATCTTATCCAGGATTAAGTTCGGATATTGACAAAAAAAAACTAAGAACCTCGGTTGTCATTCTCCAAGGCCAACAGAAGTGCTATTTTCGTCCAAAATTACGAATCAAAGGATCAATTGCTATCTAAAACTGAAAGGAAACAAATTTCGGCCAAGAACAGTCCAAGAATTCGGCTATCAACAAAATCCCAGTTTTTTTTGCCCAAATTCGAAGAACTAGGTTTTCAATTATTGAATCAAAGCTTGAGGAACTAATTAAAATCAAAGCAAGGAAATCAAAGTCATGGAAGAATACTTACCCAGGTTTTGAAGCTTGAAGAGGAGAAGAAGCCCACCGATGCTCAGGTCCAAATCAAAATCGCCGAAACCCTAGATTGAAATTTTCTCCTTTGCTCGAATCCAAGTGGGAAGAAGAGGAGCTGATGGGTTTTAAGGAGAGGAACTTTGATTTGTTGAGAACTCTTGAGGAAGAAGAGCTCTCAAAGAACAGGAACTCAAGGGAAGAAACCGCAGTGGGGAAGAAGAGAACTGGGACCGGAGTTTTGGAGAGGAAGAAAGGGATTTTTTTTATCCCATGCCCCTCCCGACCCGCGTTTTGCAGGTCGGACACAGTCCGACCCGCGTGCTCGCGGGTCGGATTGATCCGACCCGCGATCACGCGGGTCGGATTCATCTGACCCGCGTGAATGCGGGTCAGACTCTTATTGGCGCCTGTTTTCGCCCGTTTTTCGAATGTTCGGAGTTCAATTTCATCTTCCGGATAATTTCGCGGCATTTTCACTCATATTTGGAACGCTCAGATTTCAATTTCAACTCCCGGATAATTTGGCGGCGTTTTCACTCAGATTTGGAATTTTCGGAGTTCAATTCCGTCTCCCAAATAATTTCGAGATATTTTCGTCTATTTTCAGAATATTCGAGACCCAATTTTATATTTTGGGTGATTTTGTGACTTTTCGCCTATTTTCGGAATATTCGGGACCCGATTTTATATTTTGAGTGATTTCGCGATATTTTCGCCCACTATTGGAATATTAGAAATCCAAACTCCAACGGGTACATGAGTCTAAACTGTTTCCCATCTTGACAGGAAGTTCCTGGAGAATATTACATATAATAATTCTTAAGGATAACCTGGCAACCTCCGACGGGTACATGAGGTTAAACTGATTCCCGAAACTCCTAGGAGTACACGAGTATAAACTGGTTCTCCTCAGGTTAATGCGAAACCCTAGGGTCAACGCCGGTCAACGCATAGCCTTAGGTCAACGCCGGTCAACGCGTTGCGATAAAAGTCAACGCCGATCGATTCAAAACCCTAATGTCAACGCCGGTCAACGCGTGGCCCTAGGTCAACGCCGGTCAACGCGTTGCGATAAAGAGTCAACGCCGATCGATTCGGAAAGTCTACTCACCGAAAGTCAACTCAATGACACATCAACAAAAATCTATTCACCAAATTCGGTTCAAGGCTTCAATAACGGTCAGACGATAAACGCAGTACCGGGAAAATCTTAGCTATTCGATAAAACACAGAATATGCTAAGATATGAAGAAGTCAAGAATCGAAACCATCTGTAGGTCCTTTAACACCGACTGAAGGTGAAGATCCATCATATCCAAAGCATTTCAGACTCCTCTATAAAAGAATGAGGCTGAAACACTTTGGAGGGGGTATCTGTAGGCGTCTAAAATTGTCTACGAGAGCCCACACGAAACTCGAAGCAATGAATAGGCGAGTCAAGAAAATTCGCCAATCAGTCAGCGCACGTCAAATCATCTCGTGCGCGTCGGTCAGCTCGTGCGCGTCGGTCAACACGCGCACACCGATCAGTCCGCGCGTATCGATCAACAAGCAACGCGCGTTCGACGGTCGGTCTCGCGGCGAAGCATACAAGTCAACAAATCGACCAAACACGCAAAAAGAACAAGTCTCGGAAGAAAGAGAACATAAAAGGAAAAAGTTGACAAAACTGCGCGAACGCAGGACGGAACAAACCGACCCGCGCAAGCGCAGGACGGAACAAACCGACCCGCGCAAGCAGGTCGGACTGATCCGACCCGCGCAAGCGCAGGTCGGACTGATCCGACCCGCGCAAGCACAGGTCGGACTGATCCGACCCGCTCAAGCACAGGTCGGACTAATCCGACCCGCGCAAGCGCAGTACGGAACCCGAAACGCGTTTTGACGGTTTTGATGCTGTTTTCGTAGGATTTATCTGTTCCAGGGGTTCCCAACTGACTTGATATCATCCCCAAACGTGGTTAGGTTGTTGTTAACTGAAGATAGAGCCAAATCACTTGTTCTCATCCAAATAACCGCATTCGAGGCCTATAAATATGAGTCAAAGGCCTCCATTTTTCAGGGGCGATTGATTATCAAGACGAGGAGGTGCTGCCGGATTGTGGAGTCAAAGGAGCACGAATTTCAGCGAGGGTTGACAGATCTTGGCGAGTTCTTCGGTATAAAGAAGGAGAGTTCGAGAGATCCGACGCCCGTTCCCGTCCGTCCCTTGAGATTAGGCTTGGTCTTAATCTCGAGAAGAGCCCTGATTTCGCTTGGTCGATTTCAGCGCTTCAAATCAAATACTTCCTCGGCGAAGGCGAAGCTCTGCCGAATTTTTCATCAACCGGATCCAGATCTAAGGCGGTCCACGGATAAACCCCGGCACAGGCAAAGATCCCACGCAAGCAGAAGACCGATAAACGATCTCTGCGTGTGTTTTGACGAGAGTTGTAACTTTTGTTTTCATTGTGTAAAGATCTTATAAAAAGATTATCTTTTTGCTTTCATTGTAACGACCGAAGTTGTAATGAATACCGCAATGAATACATTAACTTTCGACGCAAACAAAGTATTGTGATAAAAAAGCATTAAATGATTAATATATGTGTTATATGTTGTATCTTCCAAGCTTCTTACTTTAAGCATTGTGAAGTACCTTCAGATTGTTGAGTTTCCTGAACAAGAAATTTTTATCTTCAAAGATTACAGCAGGTTGTCAGATTCAGTTGTTTAGCTTCAAAGGTATGATTTTACATGTTATAATCTTTTAATTGCAATTTTCATTAAATGTAACAGAAGCTTCATAATATTATAAATTTTTAAAACTGTATATATTTTGAAATTGCTGATTCTATTAGTCGCACGACTATGAAACAAAGGTATTAGCCAATGTTACCGTTTTAATTTTTGTTTTCTAAATTTTCATATGCATCACACAAGATCCAAATTTGGTTGTAAAGAATCAAAACGACTATAAGCAAGAGTAGTCGTCAGCAATGATGGAATATTGGTTGCGGGTTGTTCTTGTTGTATTCTGGTTTTTTTCCTATATGTGTTGGAGGACTTTGCAATTTTAATAATATTACTTGAAGCCAGTTAGCATGTAAATAAAATGATACTGAGAGAATATGGACTTTGCAATTTTAATAATATTACTTGAAGCCAGTTAGCATGTAAATAAAATGATACTGAGAGAATATTGTCAATGACCCATTAACAATTCCTTGCAGCTTCTCATTATCGTTTTGACACTGTTCATCAGTCAATTCCAACAATTTCTCCAAGGAGTATGAATCAAATAAATTTAATTAATTAATTGAAATATGGTTTTATTTCTTAATGAAAAACTTAACCATAGATTAATTAGAGACATAGCTATCTTAATTACTCAAATTTTACTGAGTAGATTATTGATCATATGTTGTCTTAGGATTCTAATCACAAATACTAACATATATATTTTTTATTTTTTTAGTGATGGCGATTGTGAAACGAACAGCAAGAAAAAGAACATTATCATTCTGGAAAAGGGATGATCATCAAATTAGGCTCGCATTCCCCTATCGCAAACCTACCAAGCTAGAGTATATGACACATAAGTTAAAAAGAAATGAGACAACAGATGAACACATTTCAAATATGCGAAATATATTATTTAATATGGAAGTTCAATGCGAGCCTGCATTGAGTGAAAAAGAAAAAATAGATGGACTGGTCAATTCCTTGCCGGATGATTTTGGCTTTATTAAGTATAGATTGCTTAATAATTCTACTTTTGATGATGTTGTTCTCGAAATGAGACTTATTAACTTCGACTGGAATTTTAAGCGACAATGTAGACGCACTGCAATTTTGTATTATTTTACTACATCAATTATTGTATATTAGACAAATCCGTGCATCGCACGGGCTTGAAACTAATTATTAAAAGTTGGGGGCTGGGACACATTGAAAGTTGGATTTTGGGGCCTAGAAGCAATTTTTCCTTCTTTTGGAAAAATTGTGTCAAGGCCCCAAAGTTCAAAAGTCAGTATGCCCTAGCCCCTCATACTTTTTAGTATGTGTTGTAGCCCCCAAATTTTGAAAAAATTATGTCCCGACCCCTCCATCTCATCTTTAGCCCAATTTTCTATGTATTTTACCCAAAAACTCAACTTTACCCCTCCCCAAAATCACCGTCATCTCTCCTCCATAAAAATGCCCACTTCTTCTTCCTCCTCTTCCTCCTCCATCAATTGTTTAACAGAAGATGAGTTCTAGTGCTCTCATCACGTCTTTTGTCCTCTCTCCTCGAAGAACACGGAGCAGGAGATCTAGCCCTCTTTCAAACTCCGCACCAAAACCCCTACTCCTCCCTCTTGTTTGGGGTGAAAATTGGTTTATTTGTAGAATCCATTACAATTGTTTATCAATTACAATGAATTAAAAGAGTTAGTCTTTTTATAAGACTACTCGCTTACACAAATAAAATAAAAATTACAACTCTCTTTAAACACATGCAGATGACGTTTAGCACTCACTGCTTGCGTGGGATCTTTGCCTGTGTCGGAGACGCATTAGTCCGTGGACCATTACGGATCAGATCCGGATGGCAGAATTAAAATGCAATGTTCTTGCTTCACAAAGAAAATAGTCGCAGAAGTGATAATCTCGACCAAGCAAGATTACGACTCTTCTCGAGATCAAAACCAAATTTGATCTGGAGGAAAGGAGAAACGGGCCTCAGATCCTTCGAATAGCTCCCTCTTTATGTTGAAGTTCGCCAAGATCTGCTAGCTCTCCTCTGAAATTTGTGGATCACTCTTCAATTTGACAGCACCTCGCATTGACTTCAGATCCTCTACATATAAGGCCTTAGGCTTGTATTTATAAGCTTCGGATGCAGCGTTTTCAGATAAGAATTGATGATTCGACCTTATCCTCGGTTAATAACCACTTAACCATGTTTAGGGATAGCTTCAAAATAGTTGGGAAGGCTCTAGAATGAAAGAATCCCGAGAAAACTATCAAAAACTGTGTTTTGGGTGATTTTGGGCGCAAGCCACCCTAATGGTGGCTCGAGACTGTGCGAGCCACCTTAGGGTGGCTTGACCTTGGCCGAGCCACCTGGACTTAGCCGAGTTGTTTTGATACGACTCGGCCACCAAGGGCTTTTCTAATTTTTTGGGTTGGACTTGTTTCGTCGTTATGCGCATTTCATCGTTTCGCTAGCTTGTACGCTTCATCGATTCGCTTCATGCATTTTGTTAACTTGGAGGTGGCTGACGAGTGCGCGGGCCATTTAGAGGTGGCTGATGAGCACATGGGGCACTTGGAGGTGGCTGGAGAGAGCGCGGGCTACTTGGAGGTGGCCGGTGAGCACGCGGGCCATTTGGAGGTGGCCGGTGAGCGCGCGGGCTACTTGGAGGTGGCCGATGAGCGCGCGGGCTACTTGGAGGTGCCTTAAAGGTGGTTGATGAGCGCGCGGGCCACTTGGAGGTGGCTGATGAGCACGTGTTCCATTACTTTGCCATTTTGGTGGCTTGTTGCTACGTTATCAACGGTTCATCGCTCGACGGATCGTCATCTCGAGCTGTGTTCGGTGACCTACAAGTAATTTTTGACGCCTACAAATACTCCCTCTAAAGTATTTCAGTCTCATTCTTTTATAGAAGAGCCTAGAATACTTTGGATATGATACGCCTAACCTTTAATTCCTCGACTTCTTTAGCTTTCAGTCTATTCAATATTTTGACGAATAGCTAAAAAATTTTCAGTGCTGCGTTTATCATCTGACCGTTGTCAAAATCTTGAACTGAGACTAGCGTGTTGATATCGAAATTAGCTCATATCGTTGAGTCGACGTTGAACTGATTATCTTCGTTAGGGATTTGTATCTAAATTACAGTCTCTCTGGGATTATCATTTGACCAGGAATTGATTCGAGCCTTATTTTGGCAAACATGGTCGACACGTTGACTGGTGTTGACTCACAGCTATGCGTTGACCTTCATCGCAATGCGTTGACCAGCGTTGACCTATTTACGAGTCCGTTTTCATAGAGAGAGACTGAGACAAAAGCGGAGTAATTCATGATAAACTCGTCCAACATTGTTTATATATTTCTTTAAATCCCCTTTTAAATGTGTGGATGGATGGAGAGAACTGAACCGGGGTTTGCTCTATTCAAATTTACTTCTATTGTCATCACCGACGTGTTCCTCCTGTGGATCGTCGACGTTGTCACCAAATGTGGAATTCCCAGGCCCTCCTTCCAATGGACTGTAAGCGTCAAAAAATGCTTATAGATATCCAAACATAACTCAAGATAAAGAGAAGACGATGATGGTTGAGGGGACCATCCAAAGCCAGAGGAGGCAAAGAAACAGGTGAAACGATACAGAAGAATAACATAAAGAGTTGGTAAACAATGCATACTGACGCACGTAGGTGCGATAGTCATTATTAACGTGCGAAAGCGTGGCAGTCTACACTGACGCGCGTATGTGTGGTAGTGACCACTGATGCGCGTAGGCGCGGCAGTAGAATGTGACGCGCGTAGGTGTGGTAGTGGAATGTGGCGTGCATCTTCATGGGGTATCTTCTTGTGATTTGCTGATGGTTTTTAGCATCTTCTGAGGGTCTATATAGCATCATAACAAAAAGAGAACGTGCATTGACATGGAAGAGTAGTTACACACCGACAAAAATGGTATTTCGTGGACTTAAAGTCGTGGGAGAACGGTTACAAACGTGGCTAAACGTGGCTGAAACTGTTTCTTTAGCCGCGACAGCAAAGACTTGTTGGATATAGGTGCCCTGCAGGCAATAATTGTATATTGTAACAGGACCTATATGAATATAACATCCTTGTTTAAAATAATAGTATGCTATTTTGGTTAGATTTATCTGGTATTTTAATACAGATAAAGTCCTTAGAATGATACTAGACTATCAGACATTTCAGATATGATCGTAGTGAAGAGATCTGATTTGTCGCTAACGTATATTCTAAAATGTTCCTAGTCGATGAAGTGTTGAAATGGGACATCATCACTTTGGTAAGACCAGTGTATACTTTATTTCTTCTTTGGAAGGACGATGATCCATCTCTTAGATCATTGATGTGAGACATCAAGATATAGTATACAGGTGACTCATTAGTGAATGAGTTGACTGAACGACTCACTGAGAACATCTAGTTGGTAATTATACTTAACTGTCAAATAGAAGTTCTCAAGTGATATAGTACATAGTAGTCTCTTGACCTGAGGCATGAGTGTAATATCTTATATGTCAGTAAAGATATATTTAGACTTTTACCTAACCACAGTTCTTATTGAATTGTGCATAACGGTTCTTGTTGGGTACATCCCGAGACATAAGTAGATATTGAGATGCCAAGAAGGGATTCGTCTTTCCTAGTATAGGGGTTGATGTCATAAGATTGTTTGATATAACTATAACCTAAAAATCATTGGCCGAGGTAAATAAGATAAACTGGGTGTCAGTTTGATCTTATAGGTTATGAGTTTAATATCTACAAACACTAATTGAGCAATTAGGGTTTGACAGTTTTTCATACCCTAGGCTTAATAGTTTGACATGGTTTGACGAAGAGGCCGGACTGTACGGCATTATCACTGAGTGGTCCTGATAAAATTGTGTAAGCATCTTGCAGATATTTATCACAACTTATACCCGGGTAGTCTTCATGTGTAGCTAGTACCTCTATTGTACTTGTGGATATGATCCACTACCGAGTTCTTAAGTTGGGCCCTAGAGTCACACCAAGCGCGTACTTGAATCCTATGAAACACAATTTATAGAGTGATGCGTATGATTGATACGCATATATGATTTTACCGGATACACATAAATGGTTATGTATATCGATAAAATCGGAATGCTATGTGCTTAGAAAATGAATTCTAGTATTTTTCTTATAAAGTTAACTTTTAGTCAACTAGTTAACTTTTTGATCAACAGTTGACTTTTGGTCAACTCATTGACTTTTTGGTCATATGATGACTTATTATTAATCAATGATTGGAAAATTACAAAATATCGTATTTATGAAATACAATATTGATTTGGTATTCTCATTTATGAAATACACATACCATGTATAATGAGTCATGAGATGAGTCATTTAGTGGTATGGTTTGAGCACATGGTTTATTAGCACATGGTTTTGAAATGTAATGATTCATAAGATGATTCATTGCATGACTCACTAGATTAATCATTGATATTTGATGATTCATTGCATGACTCATAGGATGAGTCATTCATGTCATGAATACATTTCACTCTATAAATATAAGCTCTCTTTCTTATGGAAAGGTTAATGAAAAATTGGCTAAGTGGTTTTTTCCATAAGAGAATAAAAGAGAGCTCTCCTCTTACTAAACTTTAGCAATCTTTGAGCAAGAGGAAGTAGTATGATTTTAAGAACTACGGGGTGGATATCTTGCCTTGTGTCTCAAGAAGACTCCCATTTCATCAAGCCCACTTGAAGACTTGGAGATCCACTACGAGGAGATTTTCTACTATAAGGAGCAAGAGCTAGAGGTTATTCGATCTTCCATCGAATCACGCTTTGAAAGTATGACTTTCTAACTCTTGAATGCTCTCTTTGATGTAGGGATTATGTTAGATTTAATTAGGATGGTCCTATTATGTATTTCATGTTCTCTACATGCTTAGCATAATTATACATATAGTCTTCTGTTGCGTATTTTGCATGTATTTAGCATGAATTTACTACATGGTATCAGAGCCATGGTTCCATCTAATTGAATATTTACATGCATATCTAATTCATAGAGGACTTTGTACTTGCTTCTAGTTACTAGTTTAATAAAAAGATGTTTTAATGAAACTAGTTAATTAATACAAGTTGATTTGTAATTAGTTATACTAGTTGTTGATTAAAAAATATTATTTTTGGTTCATAAGTTTTTAAGAGTAAAAACACTTGTATAAATTGCAAAACACTTATTTACAACTAGTATAGTTGTATGTTAGAAGCATGATAGTCCTATTTGAGTTAGGATAATCCCTATGTTATCTAGTTTTCCAATTTGTTGCATAACTAGATAGATGCATATTTCTTAATGTTGATTAAGTTATATGTTTTATATCATCTTGCGTGGATGTTATTTTTATGGATGGTAGTGGACAACAATTCTCTTGCATTTATTGTATTGATGTAATATAGCTAGAAATGTAATATTATTTTTTGACCTCTTCCCTCCCCGAGCATGGGCTACGCCTACGGGTTTTAGCACTTGCTCACCGATCATGGGCTATGCCTACGGGTATAGGCCCTTATTTGGGTGTGGGGGGTTATGGTTATTTAGTTTAGTTATTTCATTTATGGCTTTTATTTTACATTCAATGCAATATTATTACCCATCCTACGAGATGGTTTTTCCATTATAAATGGGGCTTGCACGTCCTATGTATATGTGAATGTAATAATACAGGATTTGCAAGGGAGCTAGCAATGTAAGGATATGGCTTGCTAAAATGTAATTAGTGTAGTTGCATTTTATTTCCTTAGTTGTCCACTACCATTCCATATTGCTTTTACATATGTTGATATGTTGGTTGTGCCCCAATTGTAGATGTCAATACAATTGGGTGCTATTTTTTGCAAAGTTTATATCTCTATCTCACTAGAGAATAGTTTTTATTATAAAAACTCTTTTTTAAACTTTGTGAGACATGGCAATAAGAGTTTATTGACCATAGAGTGGTGAGACCGATATTAACATAGTGTTAGTGTGAAAGATAAATAAACCTAAAGCAGTTAAAAGAGATGTATTTAGAACGAACTTTTAACTAGTGTCTAGGAAAGTGATTATGAGATATAACTCATGGGGTGATGCCCAACTTAAGATAAAGGGTGATACCCAATCTTTCGCGTTATAGTCTTAAAGAGCGATGGTTACTTAATTAAGGTCCGATGAATATTCCCGGTGAATAGCTCGGAACCCTCCCACTAATCTTGCACTTTCCTGGCTAGTTTAATTATTGCAAGAATAAATATAGAGAATCTTTTAACTATATCAAGTTTGATTACGGTAAAAGATTTATGAAATCGTCCGTAGTTTAACTATATCAAGTTTGATTACGGTAAAAGATTTATGAAATCGTCCGTAGCCCTCCATCATTTCAGTCGAACTACTAAGCTTATAAATACTTTGTTTGTTGGCTATCGTCAAGGCAATACTATTCTATGGCTAAGTAGTATTCATCTGTATATAAGATATAAGGATAGCTTAAATTGGTTATGCGACTTTGTTAGCTTTCGTCGAGAGTTTGCATAAGTTAAATTTGAGTCAATCAAGAAATGATGGGTCCAAACTTGACTAGTTTTTATGATTTGTTAGCTATCGTCAAGGTCATAAAAGACTAGGGGTAAAATCATATCAAGAATTACAAGAGTGTAAAAGACAAAAGTTGTCTACCAATTATTGAGTGTATTAATTTGTTGGCTTTCGTTAAGGTTGATACATTCAATGATAATTGGATCTTGATCCCACTTGAAAACAAGGGGTTGTTTTCCGATCACCTCTTATAAGGTTTTGAGGGACTTAAAAAATAGTGGGAGGCATAACTTAGATAAAAATAAACCAAATCTATTTTATGTATTAAACATCTGCTAAAATAATTTTTTATCTCTCTTTCAGGCCATCATGTCTGGCTTAAAAATCATATCACAACAGAACAAGTTAACCGATCCTAATTTCAAAGACTGGTTGAGATATGTTAAAGGAAACTACCTAGAATTCTTAGCTTCACACATCAAGAATAAGCAAGTTGTTGCTTCATCTTCAGGTGTATTTGTTACTCCGAATTGTTTTTCTATAAATCCTACATCTTGGGTATTAGATACCGGATCAAGATCTCACATCTGTAATTTGTTACAAGGATTGAGAAGCTATAGAAAACTTGGACCTGGAGAGATGACCCTACAAGTTGGTAATGGTGCAATAGTTGCAGCACTTGCAATAAGGGATTTTCATCTATCTTTACCAAATGTAAACGTTTTGATTTTGAATAGCTGCTATTTTTTACCAACTATGATGTGTAATATAATATCCGTATCTTTATTAGATAAAGATGTATATATATATTCAAGTTAGAGAACAATGTTATGAATATCATATTTAATCAAAAGTTGATTGCTTATGGAACATTGTGTAATGGCATATATATTCTTAATCAAAACACAATTTTGAATACTCATCACACTAATAAAAGAAAGCACTCAGTTTTGAACGACACTTTCTTATGGCATTGTAGACTTGGTCATATTAATAAAGAAAGACTTGGCAAGCTACATAAGCATGGATTTTTAGATCCATTTGACTTTGAGTCTTATGATACTTGCAAGTCTTGTCTTAAAGGTAAAATGACTAAGACTCCATTTAAGGGAACTGGAGCAAGAGTTACAGAACTCTTAGGACTGATACATAGTGATGTATGTGGTCCTATGTCTACAATGGCCAGAGGTGGCTACTCCTACTTTATTACTTTTACTGATGATTTTTCAAGATTTGGACATGTGTTTTTGATGAAACACAAGTCTGAAGCATTTGAGAAATTTATCGAGTATAAAAATGAAGTAGAGAATCAAACAAGCAAGAAAGTTAAAATTCTTCGATCGGATCGAGGAGGAGAATACTTGAGCTCATAATTCTTAGGGTTTTTAAAAGAGAATGAGATTCTCTCTCAGGTTACTCCACTCTTTACACCACAACTTAATGGCGTGTCAAAAAGGAGGAATCGTACCCTATTAGATATGGTATGTTCCATGATGAGTAACGCTAAGTTACCTTTTTCATTCTGGAGGTATGGGTTGGAAACAGCAGCACACTTACTGAATAAAGTTCCAACTAAAACAGTGCCTAAACCTCCATATGAGATATGGTATGGGATGAAACCACATCTTAATTATATTAAGATTTGGGGATATCATGCTTATGTAAAAAAGCAAGATCCCAAAAAGTTAGAGGCACGGTCAGTATTGTGTAAATTTGTAGGATATCCAAGGAATTCCCAAGGATATCAATTCTACCACATCGATGAACAAAAGATAATTATTTCTCGGTATGCTACCTTCTTGGAGAAGGAATTTCTTAAAAAAGAAATTAGTGGGAGCATGGTAGAACTGGAATAAATTTCAGATATACAAATCAATACTAATAAATTAGTAGAACCAGAAAATTCAGTTGTACCAGAAGAACCACAAACACTCCATAGATATCCAAGGCAATCTCATGCACCTAAGAGACAATATGATTTTCTCACTGAAGGTTGCATGTTAGATCACGTCATAGAAGATGACGAACCTTTGAGTTATCAGCAAGCCTTTCAGAGTAGGGACTCTGTTGCTTGGCAAGATGTAATGAAATCTGAAATAGACTCTATGTACACCAACAAAGTATGGATCTTAGACAATGCTCCTTAAGGGGTGATACCCATAGGTTGCAAATGGTTGTTTAAGAAAAAGTTGGGTGTAGATGGGAAAGTAGAAACTTTTAAAACTAGACTGGTAGCTAAAGGTTTTCGTCAAAGACCTGGTTTGGACTACGATAAAACCTTTTCTCCAGTAGCTATGCTAAAGTCTATTCAAATCCTACTTGCTATAGCTGCTCACTATGACTACGAGATCTGGCAAATGGATGTCAAAACTACATTTTTAAATGGTGATTTAGAAGAGTGCATATATATGACGAAACCAGAGGGTTTTGTAGTCAGTGGGAGCAGTGGAAAAGCATGTAGATTGCTTAAATCCATTTATGGATTGAAGCAAGCATCGCGAAGATGGAACATCTATTTTGATGATGCTATCAAAGAGTTTGGTTTTATCAAAAATCCAGATGAACCATGTTCGTTTCTTATTTTATATGTAGACGATATACTCTTAATCGGTAATGACATACCGTCATTACAAGCGGTTAAAATTTGGCTATCAAAAAGATTTTCCATGAAAGATTTAGGTGAAGCATCCTGTATACTGGGTATTCAGATCTATAGAGATAGATCTAAAAGGATATTAGGATTATCCTAATCTAGATATATTGGCAAAGTGCTAAAGCGGTTTAGCATGGAAAATTCCAAGAAAGGTTTTGTACCTGCATCTCCTGGAATCTCGCTCTCTAAAAAGATGTCTCCCCAAACTGATGAAGAGAGGAAATGCATGAGTCTAATTCCTTATGCCTCGGCAGTAGGATCAATCATGTATGCCATGTTATGTACTAGACCGGATATCACTTATTCACTCAGTTTGGTAAGTAGATACCAATCTAATCATGGAGAAGAGCACTGGAAAGCGCTCAAAAATATACTTAAGTACCTGAAAAGAACTAAAGAGTTATTTTTGATATATGGTAAAAGTGACCTCCAAATGGAGGCTTTTTCCGACTCTAGCTTTTAGAGCGATATCGATGATAGTAAATTTGTTTCAGGATATGTTTTTACCCTCAATAGAAGGGCTGTCAGTTGAAAAAGTTCCAAGCAGGACACAGTAGTAGACTCTACTATGGAAGCTGAATACATTGCGGCAAATGATGCAGCCAAAGAAGCTATCTGGATGAGGAAGTTCCTTTCAGAGCTGGAAGTTGTTCCCACCATTAAAGATCCAGTACCTTTATACTGTGATAGTAATGCTGCAATAGCTCTGACAAAGGAACACCGATCTCACCATAAGTCCAAACACATTCTGAGGAAGTATCACTTGATCAGGGAGATAGTTGATCTCCAAGAGATCAAGATTGAAAGAGTTGACACAAAAGATAATATAGCAGATCCATTCACAAAGGCAATTGCTCGTACACAATTTGAAAAACTTGTTGAGCTATTGGGTATTAGATACTACAATGATTGGCCTTAGTGATAGTGGGAGTTTGTTGGATATAGGTGCCCTGCAGGCAATAATTGTATATTGTAACATGACCTATATGAATATAACATCCTTGTCTAAAATAATAGTATGCTATTTTGATCAGATTTATCTGGTATTTTAATACAGATAAAGTCCTTAGAATGATACTAGACTATCAGACATTTCGGATATGATCGTAATGAAGAGATCTGATTTGTCTCTAACGTATATTCTAAAATGTTCCTAGTCGATGAAGTGTTGAAATAGGACATCGCTTTATTTCTCCTTTTGAAGGAGATGATCAATCTCTTAGATCATTGATGTGAGACATCAAGATACAGTATACAGGTGACTCATTAGTGAATGAGTTGACTGAACGACTCGCCGAGAACATCTAGTTGGTAATATACTTAACTGTCAAATAGAAGTTCTCAAGTGATATAGTACATAGTAGTCTCTTGACCTGAGGCATGAGTGCAATATCTTATATGTCAGTAAAGATGTATTTAGACTTTTACCTAACCACAGTTCTTATTGAATTGTGCATAACGGTTCTTGTTGGGTACATCCCGAGACATAAGTAGATATTGAGATGCCAAGAAGGGATTCGTCTTTCCTAGTATAGGGGTTGATGTCATAAGATTATTTGATATAACTATAGCCTAGAAATCCTTGGCCGAGGTAAATAAGATAAACTGAGTGTCAGTTTGATCTTATAGGTTATGAGTTTAATATCTACAAACACTAATTGAGCAATTAGGGTTTGACAGTTTTCCATACCCTAGGTTTAATAATTTGATATGGTTTGACGAAGAGACCGGACTGTACGACATTATCACTGAGTGGTCCTGATAAAATTGTGTAAGCATCGGGTGGTCTTCATGTGTAGCTAGCACCTCTGTTGTACTTGTGGATATGATCCACTGCCGAGTTCTTAAGTTGGGCCCTAGAGTCACACCAAGCGCGTACTTGAATCCTATGAAACACAATTTATAGAGTGATGCGTATGATTGATACGCATATATGATTTTATCGGATACACATAAACAGTTATGTATATCGATAAAATCGGAATGCTATGTGCTTAGGAAATGAATTCTAGTATTTTTCTTATAAAGTTAACTTTTAGTCAACCAGTTGACATTTTGGTCAACAGTTGACTTTTGGTCAACTCATTGACTTTTTGGTCATATGATGACTTATTAATCAATGATTGGAAAATTACAAAATATCGTATTTATGAAATACAATATTGATTTGGTATTCTCATTTATGAAATACACATACCATGTATAATGAGTCATGAGATGAGTCATTTAGTGGTATGGTTTGAGCACATGGTTTATTAGCACATGGTTTTGAAATGTAATGATTCATAAGATGATTCATTGCATGACTCACTAGATTAATCATTGATATTTGATGATTCATTGCATGACTCATAGGATGAGTCATTCATGTCATGAATACATTTCACTCTATAAATATAAGCTCTCTTTCTTATGGAAAGGTTAATGAAAAATTGGCTAAGTGGTTTTTTCCATAAGAGAATAAAAGAGAGCTCTCCTCTTACTAAACTTTAGCAATCTTTGAGCAAGAGGAAGTAGTATGATTTTAAGAACCCTGGAGTGGATATCTTGCCTTGTTTCTCAAGAAGACTCTCATTTTATCAAGCACACTTGAAGACTTAGAGATCCACTACGAGGAGATTTTCTACTATAAGGAGCAAGAGCTAGAGGTTATTCGATCTTCCGTCGAATCACGCTTCGAAAGTATGACTTTCTAACTCTTGAATGCTCTCTTTGATGTAGGAATTATATTAGATTTAATTAGGATGGTCCTATTATGTATTTCATGCTCTCTATATGCTTAGCATAAATATACATATAGTCTTTCGTTGCGTATTTTGCATGTAGTTAGCATGAATTTACTACAAGACTGACGTGCTAAAGGCCGAAGCAGCAGAGACTGGCGCGCTAATAGCCGCGACAGTGGTGACTGGCGCGCCCAAAAAGAGTATAGTTGGTCAGTTATTTTGCTTCCATTTCAACAGTTATGGACCCCTATCTCTATAAATACCTCCCTACCCATGAAGAAAGGGCAGAGAGCAGAATTAGAGCATAGAGACTTGAGCTTTGGTGATTTTTAGCAGGAGAGAGAGTCTTCATCTTTCATAAACAGCTTTTGGTGATTTCTAGAGATCTAAGCTCAGACTAGATCTTTAGAAGAGTGAACATGATCTTTAGAAGAGTGAACATCTTACATCGATAAGATATTCACTTAAGATTTTTACTTCGATAAATGAAGAAGAATACCCAAAAGCCCTCACGATTCGATCAGAATCTTGTGAATTAGTGGTCCATGAGTTAACGCACTCTCAGCACAGACAAAGTCCCCACAAAAATTGGAGTTGATAAACGATTTCTGTGTTATTTTCTAGAAAGTTATAATTTTCTTATTTTTCGTTGTAATTCATTTTAAGTGACTGAAGTTTTAATGAATTCCACAATGAAAATGATTTTCAATGAAAATAAACTGGCAACCACAGTGAGAGCCAACGGTCTCGCTGCCAAGACCATCTACTATAACCATATCTGTTCCATCATCAGTGAAGCCATGGGTTAGTCTTGACCTATTAAAATCCAAAATCACAATGACAGATCGCCTTAGTCTCCCATCTCACGATCGAGTTAAAGCTCCAGCGAAAGAACGCTTGGGTTTGGTGAAAGAACCACAAGTAAGTTCTTACACTGGGGGTCATAAATATCCTCTGGTCAGAACAAAACAAGCTCAAAAAGAGAAGATACCAATTCACTCTCGTTTGGAGCCTGTAAAAACTCCACACCTACAGGGGGTGTGATTTAAACACATAACTTTGGATCGCTTAGGGGAAACTACAAGTTGTTCTGAGCATGGCAACAAAGTTCAAAAGCAAAAGATAGGTTGCTCTAATCATCATGTTGATGAGTTGTACTATCAAACCAAAGGGGGAAATAAGTCACGAAAAAGAGCCGCTCAAGAAGCGGATTCTCAATGTTCATGTGAAAAACTCATTAAAGCGGTATTGTCGGAATACGGTTGTTCCAAAACTGAACCGCCAAGAGTTTCTGTGTTTCAAAGACTTTCCACGGAGACATCAAAACCTAAGATGAGACATTTCAACAAAAAAAAACCGTTACTCAAAAAGATGAGCTTCCAGAGGTCATTATCAACATGACTAACAGAGGAAAGCAACATTCGATTAACCCTGATCCTGATTTCTCTCTGGGAGGGAGAGTTGATCAGGGTCTCTCTCAAAGAATGTCACGGCTACAACGAAGAGCCAATCAACGTAGAGATTATAGAAAAATGCTTGAAGGGTTATCTTCAGACGAGGAACTCTCATATACTTGCTCCGCAGTCGCCTCGGATGATACAATATCAAGTGTCAGATAAATCAGGGAATCATTCACAATTACGCCAGATCAATTAGCCCAGATATTACAGGAAGCTTTAGCTAAGCAACGAGAATAGATCAGGGCTAAAATAAAGACAGAGATGGAGTTGACGATGCAACAGATGAGAGACCTACAAGCTCAACAACATCAACAACAGCCTGAATCAAGTCAAAAGGCCGAATCTAGTAGGCGTAATGCTCTACCTGTTCGGATAAATGAGGTTGATAGTGACCATGAAGTAGATGAAACTATATTTGCTGATCCTCCTCCTAATTCTGAGAGTGGCTCAACTAAATCGTCTACCCAACCTTCCCAAATTTATCTGAAGAAGAATATGAATAAAGACAAGGAAATGCAAGACCTTGAGGACAAAGTCAATGCCTTGATGATAGCTCAAGAAGTGAAGAAAACGGGCATTCCATGTCCATATCCTAGGGAGTGGGATTTGATTCCTTATCCCCCAAAATTTAATTTTATGAACTTTACTCCTTTTGATGGCAGGGGTTCACCTACTCAACATTTGATCTATTTTAAGTCACATCTGGGTGCAATATCCAGAAATGAAGCTTTGATGGTCTGGTCATTCGTAGGAACCCTTCGTGGGCCTGCCTTCGATTGGTACCAACGTCTTAAGCCTAGAAGCATTAACAGCTAGGATGATATGGAGGGTTTATTCCTTACTAATTTCTTCGATGATGATACCAAAGTCTCAATTGCCACCTTGCTGGATGAGAAACAGAAGGATGGAGAAACCATAGATGTCTTTATCAATCGGTTCTGGAACAAAGCGGTGAATTGCCGAGATCCACTCACTGAAGAGTTCATCCTTCAAACATGTCATAATAATTTGTCCTTAGATATTCTAGAAGTCATGGGGGTTGTTCCTTCCAAAACATGGAAAGAATTGAAGGTGAGAGGTGAACAAGCTGGACGGTTCCTCAAGAGGAAGAAGCTTGAGAGGGGTCAGGCACCAACTAATCCTTAAAAGTAGAATTTTAACCCTCAAGGCAGAGGCAAGGGGTCCGCGGCTGCTGTTGATGCTCATCAAATGTCACAATAACCGCAACAACAATAACTGCAACAATCATCCTTCTAACTGGCACAACATCAGAATCAACAGCCTCTAAGGCAACCTAAGACTTCGGAACCCAGATTCCCTAAAGAATATTCTTTCAAGGACGATGAAGTGCCGGTCATCTTTAAGTATCTTTTGGATAACAACAAGATCAAACTCCCACCGGTCATGAATCAAGAAGAAGCTAAGAAGATTACAGATCCTAAATATTGCGCATATCATAGAAGAGTCCATCACCCCACCAAGGCATGTTATTTCTTAAAAGGCAAAATACAAACCTTGATCGATGTCGGTATTATGACTGCAAAGATGAAAGAGAAGAAAGTAGGTTCGAATGCAGTATCTATTAGCTTCGGTTCGGTTCCTTTGTCATGGTTTCAATCCGAACCGATATCAAAAGTTAAAATGTAAATCGTCAACGATGACCCTCATGGACAGCGCCAAAGAGGAGTTGTGTCACATACAGCTCCAAATGGCGAAATCCTCTGGGTTCATCCCGATTTACTTGAAGATGAACAATGGACGACATCTTCGTCCAAGAAGAGACTGAAAGGCAAGGGAAAAGAGAAGTCCTGTTACAGAGCCTCAGCAATTCCCGAAGAAAATGATGAGGAAATCCCAACCTTACCATCTTCTGAAGAGGAGCATGAAGCTTTTGCTACCATGTTTACATGAAGCATTTACTGAAAAGCTGGGGGTAGTTATAACTCCTTTTGTAGAGCTGGGGGTAGTTACAACTCCTCCTATGGCTGCTGGAAAATCTCAACAGACGACTATACAAAAGGAGAAAGAACCCTAACACAAGGAAGTCCAGATTCTGAAACAGTCTCGTTTCAATCGACCGATTGGAAGAGATAAACAAGAAAGTTCACACGCTCCATATCGTTTCGACATCATGGCTCAGTTAGCCAATATCCCAGTAAGGATCATACTGTACGAATTACTGCGCCTTTCAAAAGATATTATGGAAGCTTTGGCTGATTCTAAGGTATTTCTCACTTAGATTAAACCAGCCCCTGAAGAGCTAGAATCATCAGTTCAGCACTATAACCTGGCAGCCACGAAATTTCGTTGCATTGTTTTTACCAAAGAATATATGCAAGTGAGGAATTAGAAGCATGATAGACCTTTATACTTCACCAGATATATTGGCTCAAGCGTCGTTAACCGGGTCTAAGTTGATCCGGGTTCCGCTGTCAGCATCATGCCACTTTAGTTGATGTACCAGCTTGGAATTCCCGCCAGCAAACTAGCATCCATCAAAATTATTATCTACGGATTTAACACCAGTGGGTCTAGGCCATTGGGAAAATCAGGGTGAAGTGTCAACTCGGGGACTTGAAGTCAGAGGTCACTTGTTATGTGATCGATGCAGAGACTTCTTATAATTTACTGTTGGGTCGCCCTTGGATTCATAATAATCTTATAGTTCCCTCCACCCTCCATCAGTGTCTGAAGTATGTTGACACTAACAACAATATCAAGACGGTGGTCGCGGATAAGTAACCATTTAAGGGGTTAGAAAATTACTTTACTAACTCCCTTTTTTATGGTGCTGAATCCGATACTGAACCATCGGCCCACGGTACGGACAGCAAAGAAGAAGCTGATACCGAAGCTAGGCTCAATTATAGTGAAGGTCTTGTATTAAATGACATTGAACCTCTTATAATCGATCTTGACGGTGGTGAATTATCGGATGAAAGTTATAACTGGCAACTTGCTGATGAAATAATAAATGATGATTTAGAGTACTCACGTTGTCTTGATAAAACAATGCAAAAATTATATGATAATCTTGACATACACATGTCACTTTGTTCGTCTTGTACGATGAAGAAGTGCATCCAGGATTCCTTCGGAATGACTCTAATCCTACCTGCGAAGGCAGTGGGTGAAAAAGAAATAATCTTTGGTAAAGGGGAGTTATCCTCACCTTCCGATCTATTCTTGGAAACCAATACTGATGATGAAGAGCCCGGGCTGCACTTCTTCAGATATAGTTCATAAGCAAATGACTACATGAAGAAGCAAAGATACGACCTCATGCTCGGTGAAGGTCTTCATTTCGGTCAAGGTACCCGGGTACCTCCCCATCCTGCCTATGTACCGAAAGGAAAACCTGATAATTATTACAGCCACAGAAGAGGTTTGGGTTATGTTTCATCATCTGATGACGAGTGTTGTTGGCAAATCATCAACCAGCTTACAAATAAAAATGGGTATTCGTCTGATTCCTCAAATTAGGATTTTGACATGAGTAT
This sequence comes from Asparagus officinalis, assembly GCF_001876935.1. Lineage (NCBI taxonomy): Eukaryota > Viridiplantae > Streptophyta > Magnoliopsida > Asparagales > Asparagaceae > Asparagus > Asparagus officinalis. The sequence continues at coordinate 52,452,832 of NC_033798.1, forward strand.
TGGAGAAATGTTGAAAGGATTAATGTCGAACATGGCAAATGTCGATTCTTCTACAATAGAAGATGATGATCAATTGCCCACCTGGGAAGATCACTGGATACATTATATGAACATTCAATATGGTGATCAATTCGAACAGAGAGAACCTCCTACTAAAGATAAAGTGGTCCAAGTCAATATGGGTGATGAAATCAATCCGAAACCTATATTTATTAGCAACTGTCTTCCATAAGACGAGAAGGAAGAATTGATCGCCCTCTGTAACGCCCTACCCCGGAATCTCGGAGTCGGTACGCTATTAGATCTAATAGACTGGCCTCATAAACCACCACATGTCTTTTTAGCACATTTTGTCCTCACTCACGCGCTCTCTGGAAAACTTCCCAGAGGTCACCCATCCTAGAATTTCTCCAGGTCAAGCATGCTTAACTTTAGAGTTTCTAAGAGTTGGGTTCCCGAAAAAAAGATGCATCTTGGTGGTATGAGTATTCCAATCAAATCTATCAAATACTAATCACATCACCCTCTCAAGGGTTAGGGTATTACAAACTCCCCCCACTTAAACTTGCAACGTCCTCGTTGCGCCAAATCATATCATCCAAGACCGTACCATCCGTGTGAGATTCTAGAGATGGCTCCTATGGCCTCAAGACGTGGCTCCCGCCCTCTCGAAGTAGCACTTTACGCCGTATAGCACTTAGTTCTCACAATTATGGTTGGCTTTGCTCTGATACCATTTGTAACGCCCCGCCCCGGAATCGGTACGCTATTAGATCTAATGGACTGGCCTCACAAACCACCACATGTCTTTTCAGCATATTTTTTCCTCACTCACCCTCACTGGAAAACTTCTCAGGGGTCACCCATCCTAGAATTTCTCCAGGTCAAGCACGCTTAACTTGGGAGTTTCTAAGAGTTGGGTTCCCGAAAAGAAGATGCATCTTGGTGGTATGAGTATTCCAATCAAATCTATCAAATACTAATCACATCACCCTCTCAAGGGTTGGGGTATTACACCCTCATTAGAGAGTATATCGATGTTTTTGCTTGGAATTACGAAGATATGTCAGGGTTGGATCCAAATGTGGCAATGCATAGCCTTAACATTAAACCGGATGTCAAGCCTATCAAACAACAACAAAGGCGGTTTCATCCGTAAATTATGGATGCGATAGAAGCTAAAGTCAAGAAATTAATTAATTTAGGCTTCGTTAGAGAAGAACAACATCCTGACTGATTGGAAAATATCATTCCAGCTCTCAAAAAGAATGGAAAAATTAGAATTTGCATCAACTTTAGGGATTTGAACACTGCATGTCCTAAAGATGATTTTCCTCTACCAATTACAGATGTCATCATTGATAACACATGCAGATTCGAGAGAATATCATTTATGGATGGATTTTTGAGATATAATCAAATTAAGATGCACCCGGACGATGAAAAGCATACTGCGTTTAGAACACCCCTAGGCGTTTTCTGTTATACGGTCATGCCTTTTGGCCTAAAGAACACTGACGCTACATACTAACGAGCGATGATGAAAATCTTTCAAGAGCACTTTTAAAAAAATGTCGAATGCTATGTGGATGACTTGGTTGTTAAAAGTCGTGACAAAAACAATCACATTAGTGACTTAAAAACGATGTTCGGTCTTATGAGGAGTCATCAACTAAAAATGAATCCAACTATATCTTTTCTCGAAATGTCCAGCGGCAAATTCCTTGGATTCACTATCACCACAAAAGGTATCCAAATTGATCCTGACAAAGTGAAGGCGATACACGAACTACAACCACCAAGAAATCTTAAAGAGCTTAGAGGGTTGCAAGGGCAGTTAGCTTATATTCGCTGGTTCATATCAAATCTTTCAGAAAAATATCAACCATTCTCCAAACTCACCAAGAAAGGTGTATCATTCATTTGGGATGAAGCTTGTCAAAAAGCATTCGAAGATATCAAAACATATCTGGCGAATCCGCCCATCCTTGTCGCACTGAAGTCGGGCAGACCGTTTTTGATTTATGTCAAAGTGACGAGCCATTCATTAAGTGCATTGCTTGCACAAGACGATGATAACGGTCACAAGCAAGCAGTATATTATCTAAGTCGTACGTTGGTAGGTGCTGAATCTCACTGTTTGATGATTGAGAAAGAATATCTTGCCCTGGTATTCGCTATCCAGAAAATGCGACATTATTTAGTTAGACAGACAATTTATGTCATTTCTAACGTAAACCCAATTCGAGTGTTCATGACCCAACCGGTCTCTATAAAATGGCGTTTAGCCAGGTGGACCCTACTCTTATCCCAATACGATTTGTATTTTAAACAACAAAAATCAGTTAATGGACAAGAAATTTGCGATCTTTTGGTGATAAACCCTACAAAGGACACAGCAAAATTATATGATGATCTGTTGGATGAAACTCGTGAAGTTAACACCACATCACATCAACAAGTGTGGCAATTATACTTTGATGGAGCTTCCCGATCAACCAATGTAGCGAGCACTCCCGGATGTTCTAAAATTTCCTCAGGAGTGGGGGTCGTTTTAGTTTCTCTGGAGAAACATGTATTGCCCAGAGCGTATTCGTTGACTAAACCATGCTTGAATAACGTGGCTGAGTACAACACGTTAATAATTAGACTTAATTTTGCTAAAGAGCTGTGGGTCGAATACCTGGAAGCTTTTGGTGATTCTCAACTGATAATTAATCAGATACGAGGAGAGTATGAGGTCAGAAATTAAGATTTGATTCTATACCACCAGGCAGCCATTAAAATGGCAAACTCGTTTGAAGAATTTTTTATCGAGTACATTCCACGTCTCCAAAATACATATACAGATGCATTGGCGGCATTATCGGTATCTTTGACACAGCCTCCCGAGACAGAACAATTAATCACAGAGAGAACTCACCAACTTATTGTGTCAATCTATAATCCAATTGTCAAAGAAGCACACTCAACGAGAGTTGAACCCGAAGCTCGAGATTGGCATTTTCATATCATCGATTATATCCTACATGGTATTTTACCTGAAGAGGTAAAAGAAAGGGATTCGGTTCAGTGAAGAGCACCGAGATTTTACTACAACGCTATGACACAAATATTGTATCGATATTCGTATGATGGTCTATTACTCCGATGTCTATCTAATAGAGAAGCGGAAGAGACACTCAAAGAAGCGCACGATGGAACATGTGGTACACATCAACCCGGTCCCAAACTCTGTGACCGACTTAGGAGGATGGGATATTACTGGCTAACCATAGTAAAGGACACAGTGGACTACGCTCGACGGTGTCATGCGTGTCAAATACATGGGAATTATATGCACCAACCTCAGGATCATTTGCACCCATCAACGACATCATGGCCATTTGAAACATGGGGAATGGACATTGTAGGTCCTATTTTCCCGCCTTCAGTCAAAAGTGATCACTTCATTTTAGCAATCATCGATTACTTCTCAAAATGAACCGAAGCAATCTCGCTTAAAGAAGTAAAGACGAGTGATGTTATCAAATTCATTAAACACCATATCATATATCGATATGGTGTCCCGAGATGAATAGTGCATGACAATGGTCCTCAATTCGTCAGCAACGCGTTCATCAAATTCTACAGTAAATTTGGAATTCAAGATGTTTCGTCAACTGCTTATAATCCCACAGCTAACGGATTGGCTAAAGATTTCAATAAAATATTTATCAAGATTTTGGCAAAACTTGTGAAAGTCAATAAGCGAGACAGGGATGACAAACTTGGTGAAGCTCTGTGGGCTTATCGTACCACTGTCTGTACGCCAACCGGATCAACCCTATATTCTCTAGTATATGGATGCGAAACTGTCCTTCCTTTGGAAATATAAATTCTCACTCTCTGCATCGCTCTCGCAACGGGAATGACAACGGAAGAACAACATCAAAAATGCCTCGAAGAGTTAGAGATGTTAGATGAAAAGCACTTAGAAGCTCAACAACAAATCGAGTTTTATCAGGCTAGAATTTCTCGGACTTTTGATAAAAGAGTCCGACAACGAAGCTTCAAGGAAGGAGATCTGGTTCTTGCCATTCGGAGACCCATGATTCTCAATTCCAAGAAGAAAGGAAAATTCTAACCCAAATGGGAAGGACCGTTTGTAATAGAAATAGTCTATTCAAATGGCGCGTATCGCCTGATCACCCAGGATGACAACAAACTCATGATGCCGATAAATGGGAAGTTCCTGAAGAAATACTACCCTTAGTATGTTCAGGATAACCTATTTAAATGGGAAATTCCTAGAGAGTACTGTACGTGGTATTTTTGAGGATAATCCAATATCAGTTGATTGCCCTAGATAGAAACTGATCATCTGAATAATTCCTCCTTGATTATTATGAGAATGATTAAGACTCTTTCACTGTGGTTATCTAATTATTTCCAAAATAATTTAGAATCTACCACTGTGATTACTTCGTTGAGATAAGGTTCAACGACTGCATATAGTCGATCTTTCCTCACCATGTCTCCACAGTGTAATTGTGGAGTACTCAATGGTTCACAACCCTTCACCACCAAATCCCTCACCGATCAAGTTAATTAATGGTGGGTCTACTAAAATCCTTCATGGATTAAAACCTTTCAAACTTCCACTTGGTCAAACCCTCCTACAGTTAGGACCAAAACCAAAATCCCCTCTCGATTCCTTTCATGAACGAGAGGTTCATTTTCAAAACTGAGATTCCCTTTCGACAAACGAAAAGGCCTCAATTCTATTTGAACAATTAAGCCTATAAAAAGTAAAATTGTCTCAACTCCCACCTGGTTAAACCTCCCTACAGTTAGGGTCACAGCTAAAATTCTATCTTGATTCTCTTCACAAATGAGAGGTCTACTTTCAAATCGAGTAATCAAATCTTATAACAGTTAGGATTATTCAAACTTATCCAGATCCTCTAAGTGGAGACCCCACTTTGAGTTTCCTTTACATCAGGAGATAGAATATAAAATTCTTCTTCTCCGATTTCGGGTTCACCTCTGCCAACAAAAAAGAGACGATGAGATAGAATATAAAATTCTTCCTCTCCGATTTTGGGTTCATCTCTACCAACAAAAAAAAGAGACAATGAGATAAAATATAAAATTATTCCTCTCTGATTTTGGGTTCATCACTACCAACAAAAAAGAGACAAGGAGATAGAATATGAAATTCTTCCTTTTCGATTTTGGGTTCATCTCTACCAACTAAAAAGAGACCATGAGATAGAATATAAAATTCTCTCTCTCTGATTTTGGCTTCATTTTTCTACCAAGAAAATATAACCTACTTACATTCCAAAATCCATGTCGTTCACGCATGGGGACGTTATCTCGATCCCTTATTAAAGATAAACCTACATCTAACACATGTAGCCTATATATTCAACATTGTAGTTCAAAGCCTAAGAGAGTTTAATTCTTTTAGCATAACATGAGATATGAAATGGATTTAGATAATTCACATACTAGCCCAACTCAAACGGTAGTCAGTAAAGGCACATCAAATCCGTTGATGGCTGGGGATTTACCAAAATCCTATAAGTAATATGATTATTTGTTCCAAACAAGAAGAAGTCATCATGATAAATAGTCAATAAGCAAAAGAGTTCACTGTATTCATCAAAAGCATTCAAACAAAATTACAAAAAAAATGAGGATATAAAAGAAAGGTGTTCTCAAGATTACAACAGCTTATAATGATGAATTTGATCTTCAAGTTTGGAGAGCTCTGTCATATAAGCCTGTTCAAACTCAACTATCAAGTTAGCTTTAAAAGTTTCTTTGTCAACACTCTGAAGCTTGGCTGCCTCTTGTTCTTTTTCAGCGAGTATCTTGTCCTGAAGATCCAGTTGTTGAAACATATTTGCCTCGACTTGAGTTACTTCCGCTAGATCGGATTCCAAAGTCTCCTGAGCATCCTCAGCCTTCGCAAGTTGCTCTTTCAAGCGGGCTATCTCGGCTCGACCTGACTCTAAATCCCGATGCAGGTCAATCTTGGCTTGTGTCTTCTTGGCAATGCTCACCCTAATCTGACTAATGCAAGTTCTTAACTTTTGAAGCTCAGATTCGGCTAAGTTTTGAGCATCGCGCCATGCCTGTAACCTTGAGTCTATTTGAGAAGCAATATAAGCAAGCGCACCACTGGTACGAAGATCCCTCAAATGCTCGACATGTTGCTTAAGGTCGACTAAGTAAGCCTCAATCGAATCGGCCAATTCATTATATCATTCTTCTCTGATCCCTAATATATAGCGATCGAGAGATCTCTTAAAATTCTCAAAAGGTGATCCTTTGAAAAGAATTCAATCAACCATAGCGTTTAAAAAGGAAATGAAGCCTTGAAGATCGAAGCAAATGACGACCTTATCCGGGTCTTCATCTGCTAATAATGTTTGGATTGAATCAGATAATGATGAAGAAGGAACTGCAATGAGAACAAGTAAAATAAGCATAAAATATATACATTAGTATATGGCAACGAACGAAAATATATCATGTTTAATGGAAGATTCCACCACTTGGTTGCCTTGGCTTGTCGATACTGAGGTAGGCTCTACAACAGCCGGAACTTGTTCAGGAATAATACTTGTTGATAGACCCACCACATCAGACAATTGTTCAATTGAGGCCTCTAATGGCTTTGGGTTCAGGTCAACAAATCTCTTGGAAGAAGATTCTGCAAACAAGATCAGGATGGATAAATATTCCAAGAGCGTGAATCAAACTACAAAACATATTAAAGACAGGACATACTAGGTTGAGTAGAAGTTGTGTTAATTTGCTCTTCTATGGTTGCCTTCGACACTCCGACTTCATGAGCAAGTGGAGAGGGATCAGACGTAATAACAGGCTTGACTTTAACAATATCAGAAGTTGGGGAGCAATAGTTGACGGTTCGATTTCAGCCGGAAGACCTGTCAAAAGCAGGAAACCAAAGCCTTTAGGTTAATCGGATACACCCATGATAGTTGATGTATCAACTTTAATAGTTGGCCCTACAATCCAAGTTCTTATTTAATTATTAAAGTGAGAAGAACAAAAAGTTAATTGAGGGTCTAAGTTCGGAAGTACATACCCTCTGACGGACCTACTTCAGTTGAACCAACTTCAGTAGTTGGTCTTGTAGTTGCAGTTAGGGTTTTGTCTAATAGCAGAGTGGAAATATACTGATGGTCATCTTCAGAGAAATCGAGATTGAGATTATGTTCATTAAAATTTTTGATCTCCACTTCATGAATAATTTCATGTTCTCCTGGCTCATTTACAGGAATATCTACAGTACAAAAGGACTCACCAGTATATACATAGGAGTATAAATGAACCAAAATGAATAGAAACTAAAATTACCTCCGGCACCAGCAGTAGAATCAATAGCTCTACTACTCACACCTACTTTCTTTAGTTTAACTAAAAGAAGATAAAGTGTACATGTTAGCAGAAGGGGTACATATTCCAATTCACTCATCTCTCAGAATTGCCGACCAAATGAGAAAATATTTATATCTGTGCTGACGGTTGGTGAGCTCATTGCAGAGGCAGTAGGAATAGCGACGTCAACACTGATGGGTTCATCATCCATCGCTTTATGCATTTGTTGAATGAGACTTGATTCATCAACATCCATTAAGCCATGAGGAGAAGGTTCGGCTAAAATTTCTCCTTCTTCTTGACCCTCTATAAAAAGAAGGAAATAAAATTTTGTGTTTGAAAATGAAACAATGAAAGAAAGATGAGTATGTGATTTTACCTCCTTCATCAACCGAGATGTCATGAGCTAACTCCTCCTCAGACACAGGTGGAAGGTTGCGTCGTCGATAAGCAAGTTTCTTAACCCTCTTGACGAACGAGAATCTTTTTGAAATCTCAGAACCTTCATAACGAAATTTCATGTGTCGTCCAATTCCATGTGAAGTTTGGAGTTGAGTTTGAGAAGAAGTTGGAGAGTGGGATCTATTCCTGCTAATAAGTGGCGTGGTGTCCTCTTCTTCTTCTTCTTTTTCCTCCCGGATAAGCCACCTACTAGTCATCCTATTGGAGGATGATAAAGGAATTGATTTCTTTTTCATCTGTATTGGTTTTAAGGGAGCATCTGGTGATTTGGGCGAAGAAATATGACGAGTCCGGTGGGCTACAGGAGAAGGATGAGTATCAGCTTCTGCTTCATCCTCAGTCTCATCCTCTTCGTCAAACATTTCAAATTCGTCGCTCTCATCTGAGTCAGCTATTTGTTTCCCTTTACGGGAAGATGTGGTAGACTCCTTATTTCCCTTGGAAGAGATAGTCCTCCGGACTACTTCAGTAGCCAACCGAGAAGCAGCTTCGGCTTCTAATTCAAAAATTTTCTTCTTCTTAACGGACATGTTGGCGGCTAATAACCATCGGCAATATAGAAAAGTCATTTGAAGTTTGGGTTTAGCAACAGGCAAGCTAAAATGAGCCCCGGTAGAACCGACAACGTTCCAAAACCAAGCACACACTCCATCAATAAGACCACCACAGGTTGTTAGCCATCTGTTTGGGTTCCCAACATATAACTGATCATAACCAAATTGTCCTGCAAACCGGCAAGGAAGGTAGGGCTCAATTCTGCAAACATTCTTTGACCAAAAAACTATGTAACCCGGTCAGATGTTCATAAGCCAATGAAAACTGCCCATGTTGAGAGAAGTCCTATTGGTTCCAGACATTTTCTCATCGATGAGCATTTCATTATATGCGCCTGAGAATCGAGGGAAACATTTATTGAACTCCTAACACTTAGCAACTCTGAATTGCCTTACTACTTCATGCCATTGTCGGGATGCACTCAACCATTTACATCCCTCTAAGATCTGTAGTAGAGGAACCTTCGGATCAGATATGTCGGGAGCCGACATCATATCAGTTCGGTGGAGAACCAACCACGTCATCAAATATATATAGGGCAGCTCTATTCTTGACATGTGGAATGTCACTTGAAGGCTCGACACCTACTTGTGTGAAAGTGTTGACTAAATTGCGTAAGCCGCTATGAATGTCAGCAATCATAGCTGAGAGCAAAGATAATTCACCTTCAACGGCTAATTGAATAGAAAAAAATAGAACTTCAAGAGGGAGAGCATCCGAAGATTGGTGTGGTACCACACAATTCTTTAGCCATATGGCTAAATATCCTGCAAGAAGGGTTTCTGATTTCATCCTTTTTATAGCTTGCCACAAGAAAGTCCTGAACTTCATGCCGCTCGAGAAAGTACCTTTAGATGATCCAGTTGTGTAAGACTGAGCATTGATCTTCATGATAAGCTTATTAATCTTAGAGGGGGTCAGTGGAGGCGATTCACAAACTTCTTCACCAGTTGAACTTTCAAGATTCTGGAATAAGTAATTGGCGAATTGCTTCAAACTGATCTGAGCAGCTTTCTTACTTTTCACCTCAATCCTTGTTATCGCCATCTGATAATGGCAAGTCAATTCCCAAAGAATGTCATAAACCATGTGACCCATTTTCTTCATTCTTCGAAGTTGACGGTCGGAAGGAAAGTACTCTTGGTATGGAATATTCCTCATCGGTAATCCTGATACTTTCATCATCTCATGAAGTGGAAGTCCTAATTCCCCATACTTAGTGAAGAACGTGTTTGTATCCGGGTTATAAGACTCAAATAAAGCGAGAAAATGATCCACGCTTATCGGAAGACCGTACATGCTAGCTCAAATTGGGATATCCAATCCCAGGTCAACCAATTCTCGACCCCAACATCCGAGTACGTAGCTAGTCATCCTGGACCACCACTTGTCCGTAAGCGAATGAACCCAACCAAAACATCTAAACTTCCTAAGGGGGAATTCTCTACCTAATCGAGCGAGCCGATTCTTCACAGTATTGGCCTTTATCATTAATTCGTTCTGAGGTGCACTATCTAGTCCAAGTACCCCAGGGTGAAGTCCACGGAGTGTATGTCGACCACTAGAGCCAGGATTCTTAATATCTCTACTAATAAACCCACAATAGATACGTTCATGATCCTCTGTCAAATGCCACAACATCTTCCTCGATACAGTTAAATTCTGTAATTACAAAAATGAGTAATACCGGGGAAATGGAGGAACAAATAGAAGATCCCTATCATATTCATTCAACCAAGCTTCGGGACCACAGCAAAGGGTGTCAGGATCTTCAACTGAATCCCCGAACAAATAATCAGGCTCCTTAGTAGCTCAGTAGAATCTTGAATATGTGTTAAGGGCGAGTCGGTCAATAACTGATGCAATGTACAATGACTTCCCTCGTAAATCAGCTCAGGGAGACTGTCAGCACTATCCTCACTAAACTGACGGGCTTCTCTAATCAAAAAATTACCATCAAAAAAGGCCTAAAGAGTACTATTTTGATCGGGATTTTCTCCATCAGAAAAAGCAACGGAAGGAAAGTGAACTACACACAATGTTGGAACACAATCGAATAAAGAGGAGGCTAAAAGAACGAAATTTTTGTTCTTAGTTACCATGGCAGGAGAAACTGCAGCACGTAACCNGTTGGCTTCGAAAAACAATGAGTTTGAACAAAACTCGTGCCTTTGCCATGGTACATATCTTGATCAACAAGATATGTATTTTTTTAGTGTCAATCCCCTCGAAGGAGGATGTCAACTCTTCCCAGATGACTCTCAAAGGAAACAAACGAGGATATGAATGCAAAATTATAACCTTGAATGAAGAAAAGCATGAGAAGTTTACCTCCAAAAGATGGAACAACGGTCTCAACCTCCTCCGACGTTTGAGCTGCATATTTACCCTTGGGAACACGAGTTCTTTTAGGAGACATGATGGAAAAGACCTAAAAACCAAGAAATTAGGGTTTTCGAGTGAGATTTCAAACACAAGAGGTAAAACGAACCCAATATAAGTGATATAAACTTGGTTTTACCACAGATCAAAGGGAACCAAGCTCTAAGGGTGAGCGGATCGAAGGATATGCTCAAATATGAGGAAACCACTAAAAAACCCTAACTTTCTCTCAAAGTAAATCGACAGGTTTTGAAGAGATGGGGAGGGGAAGAGCCAAAGTGTGCTTTTATAGAGTGTTTGGGAGAGTTTCAAACTCAGAATAGCAGGGAATAATGGCCCAAGAAAGCCCGATAACTGACTTTAAACCTGACTGTGCGCGGTAGTTGATGCTGATGCGCTGTAGCGCGTCAATCGACACTAACGCGTGTTAGCGCGATAGTCTACACTGACGCGTGTAAGCGCGACAGTCAATACTGATACACAAAGGCGTCGCGTGCACACAGTGTTTTCATGAGTATTTGCATATGTACATTTCTCTTTATATTCAAAATACATTCTAGAAAACTCCAATGAGTATATGAGTATAAACTGCATCTCCTTGAACCTCCCAACGGGTACACGAGGTTAAACTAATTCCGAACACTCCGATAAGGTATATGAGTATAAACTACTCCCCTATACTCCAACACCTTAAGAGATTAAACTGTGTAGACTCCAACCAACGTACGAGTTTAAACTATGTTTTCATGAAGGATGATGCATCGATGATCAATTCAACATCAGTTCAGCAACAGGAGCTAAATCCACAAGTCCAACACCAAATTCAGTTCAAGATTTCGACAACAGTCAAGCGATAAACACAATACTGTAAGAATTTTAGCTACTTTACAAAGCACTGAGTAGACTAAAAGATAAAGAAGTCAAGAGTTGAAGCGGTTCACAGGTCCTTCTACACGATCTCCTCAACTAAGTACTATAGAGATTGTAAATAAGACCTGTCCTATCCAAAGTATCCCAGACTTCTCTATAAAAGATTGAGTCTGAAATACTTTTGAGGGGGTTTCTGTAGGCATCAAAAAATGCTTATAGATATCCAAATATAACTCAAGATAAAGAGAAGACGATGATGGTCGAGAGGATCATCCAAAGCCAGAGGAGGCAAAGAAACAGGTGAAACAACACAGAAGAATAACATGAAGAGTTGGTAAACAATGCATACTGACGTGCATAGGCACGGTAGTCATTACTGACACATGTAAGCACAACAGTCTACACTGATGCGCGTATGCGTTGCGGTGACCACTGACACGCGTAGGCGCAACAATAGAATGTGACGCACGTAGGCGCGACAGTGGAATGTGGCGCGCATCTTCACGGGGTGTCTTCTTATGATTTGCTGATGGTTTTTAGCATCTTCTGAGGGTCCACGTGGCATCATAACAAAAAGAAAATGTGCACTAACATGGAAGGGTAGTTACACACCGACAAAAATGGTATTTTGTGGACTTAAAGTCATAGGAGAACGGTTACAAACGTGGCTAAACATGGTTGAAACTGCTTCTTTAGTCGCGACAACAAAGACTGACGCGCTAAAGGCTGCGGCAACAGAGACTAACAGCTAATAGCCGCGGCAGTGGTGACTGACGCGCCCAAAGAGAGTGAAGTTGGTCAGTTATTTTGCTTCCATTTCGACAGTTATAGACCCCTATCTCTATAAATACCTCCCTACACACGAAAAAAGGGTAGAGAGCAGATATAGAGCATAGAGACTTCAGCTTTTGGTGATTTTTAGCAAAAGAGAGAGTCTTCATCTTTCATAAACAGTTTTTGGTGATTACTAGAGATCTAAGCTCAGGCTTAATCTTTGGAAGAGTGAACATATTACATCAATAAGATATTTTCTTAAGATTCTTACTTCGATAAACGAAGAAGAATATCCAAAAGCCCTTACGATTCGATCAGAATCTTATGAATCGGTGGTCCACGAGTTAACGCACGCTCGGCATATGCAAAGTCTCCACAAAAACAGGAGTTGATAAACGATTCCTGTGTTATTTTCTAGAAAGTTATAATTTTCTTATTTTTTGTTGTAATTCATTGTAAACGACCGAAGTTTTAATGAATTCCACAATAAATATGACTTTCGATGAAAACAAGGATGAGTGCCTTCGCCAACTGCGCCTTTGATGATCGGAAATTCTTAGCTATATATATGAATTGTAACTAGGGTGTGATATATAAATGTTGTATAAATTTGCTGTCACATTAATATTTTAATCGTGTTTCTTTAAAGTAAAATGTAAAATGTAAAATGCATCTGTTCTATATGACGCTCATGTATGACCGTTCTCATTTAACATGTTAACTATAATACGTAGTATATTAACCTTAATTGGTAAATTGATAACTATATTCAGTAAACTGTTAACTATAATCCATTATATGTTAACTGTTATTTGTAATCTGTTAACTAACTCCCTTTTCCTATTAATAATTAATCATTATCTGTTAGCTATTATTCATAAACTGTTAACTATAATCCATTATCTGTTAACTGTCACTTGTAAACTATTAACTATAATTCATTATCTGTTAATTATTATTTGTAGTCTGTTAAATGTAATCATTTAACGTGGATATGACCCAAAATTCTTAGCTATATATATGAACTATAACCGGTGTGTGATATATAAATGTTGTACAAATTTGTTGTCGCGTTAATATGTTAACTTGTTTCTTTAAAGTAAAATGTAAAATGAAGCGGTTCTATATCTCGCTTATGAAGTGGTTCTATATCACGCTTATGTGTGAACGTTCTCATTGTAACAGATAATGGATTATAGTTAACAGTTTACTAAATATAGTTATCAATTTATCAATTAAGGTGATACGGGTGTATCTTCTCTTTGGAACTTAGTGATCCTCATAGAAGCTTGAGGATAGCTGATTCTTATGGTAGCTTGAGAATAGAGATGTAAAACAACACAGTGGAACGCAAGTTGAAGCGTGGAATGAGACAGCAAATCGAAAAATTGAAGTATCCAGTTTTCACCCCGTGAGTCGACTCATAACAGTCATGAGTCGACTCATCAAGTTGAGTCAACTCATGCTTGTCATGAGTCGACTCATCGCTAGTTTTTGTGTTTTGTCTAGTTTCGAACGAGTCGACTCATCTCAGTCATGAGTCGACTCATCAAAGGTTTCTTGGTTCGTTTGGATTTTTGTTTGCACGAATTCCTGTTGGGGTATGGTCTGATTATTTACCAGATTGCCATCCACGTTTATACACCTATATAAAGGGTTGTTTAGGGTTTCTAAACATGATCTTAGATCAGAGAGAAATTATAATCATTGTATTAGGGTTTAAAGAGGATTGAGAGGTTGTTCTCGATTCTAGCGAGATTGTGAGGGAGAGATTTGTAATAATTAATTCTTCATAATCTAGAGAAGGTATTTTTCTTTGCTACATACTAAATTGTTCTTGTGTTTCTGTCATCCTCTTCTCAACACACCTTTGATAATTTTGCAATCAAAGGTGCTCGTACAACGACTCGTATCAAGTTGGTATCAGAGCAATCAGATCTTGTGAAGGGGCATCATGTGTATGGTCCTTACTCGATCGCAATACAAGAAGCTAGGTGAGATCCTTATTTATTTGGAAGAGGTCCAGAAGATAAGGAAGGAGAAGATGACTGAAGGAGACAATTCAGCGAGGATTGATGCATTAGAAAAGCAGATCAAGACGATATGGTCGACTCTCACACAACTCGTCAGTCTTATCCATGGAGGTGACAAACAAGGTGAATCTTCTTCAAAGTCCAAGTAGAAAATTGTGGAGTCCGATGGGGAGAGAGTGGATTCAGATCCCGACGAGGAGGAGGAGACCGTTAAGGCTGTGTTACATCAAGAGGGTAAGAATTCTTACCAAAACCTGAAGATTGACTTCAAGATGGAGATTCCTATTTATGATGGGAGTGTTGACGTCGAGAGGCTTGATGACTGGATCGAGCGGATAGAGACGTATTTTACTCTTTATGGCTATTCATCAAAAGAGGAGATTGTGTTCACGACTTTGAAGCTTTCAGGGCACGTGTTGACGTGGTGGAAATCCTACTGGAAGAAGGAGAAGAAGGCAATGTTGTGGAATAAGTTCAAGGAGCTACTAAGGAAGCAGTTCTATCCAGTAGGGTTCCTTAAGGAGCGTTGGTACAAATGGTACGGCTTACGCCAAAGAGTCAATCAAACCGTTCAAGAATACACCATGGAGTTCCAGCAGCAGGCGATGGTCCTCAACATTACAATAGATGAATATTCTGTATTTATAAAGTATATGGCAGGATTGAACGATTACATCCGAAAGGAGATGAAGTTATTCACGGTGGAATATATTGCAGAGGCGAGCGTGAAGGCTATTGCCATCGAAGGCAAGCAAAAGAAGAGCAACAAAGCAAATGGAGATGCAAAGCAAGTTGGAGGCGATTCTAGTGGTTCTCAATCTAAGGAGGAGAGGAAAAAGGATGATCTAGGGAAAGTAGGGCTGATTTGTGGTCATTACGAGAAGACAAGATACGTAGCTGATCGATGCTGGGAGAAGTATCCTCATCTGAAGCCAAGAGGGTTGAAGAGGAAGGAGGAGAAAAAGGCATACGTGATAGCACAGGGTCCGAAGGAAATTCCTAGGATGACAAAGCCCAACATCAGTCTTAACCTTATGGCGGGAAAACAGGCCACGAAAGAGGACGAAGACCCGAGAGAGCAACTCTTTGTACTTAAGTTGCAAGTGAAGACCAGTTTGGTTGATGCCATAGTTGATCCAGGCAGCAAGAAGAATTTGATATCTGATGCCTTGGTTCAGAAGCTGGGTTTGAAGACGGTCAAGCATCCGAAGCCCTATCCATTGGGATGTATTCAGAAGGAGGAGAGACCGAGTGTAGTTAATCAATACACTATCAGATCTGCGTTCCATGAGTCGTATATTGACGAGGTCACATGCGATGTAGTTCCATTGGATGTTTGTCAGATTATACTAGGAAATCCGTACTTATGGGATAGATATGCAATCTACGAGAGGTGGGTTCAGAAGTATGCATTCACCAAAGGCGGTGAAAAGTTCATATTTCGTTCGGCGTCTCTTCCGAGGGAGACAAGCTTGGGGACGGTGGTACGAGCAAAGAGGCTAGTGAATGTAAGCAAGAAGTTTGTCTCGTTATGCATTAGACTTCTAGAAAAGCCATCGAAAGAGGATTGCATGTTGGAGCGGAATACGGCTACGACAAGGAAAGGAGCGAAGGAGTCGTTTCTAGTTGTACATCGATATCAGGTTCCTAGCAAGGCCAGATGGTTTAGAAAAGATGGAGGAGCTCGAGAGTTTCCTCAGCTAAAGTTTTAACTTGAATGGGACTTCAAGTTCCTAAAGAGGGGACCCATGATACGGGTGTATCTTTTCTTCGGAACTTAGTGATCCTCATGGGAGCTTGAGGATAGCTGATTCTCATGATAGCTTGAGAATAGAGGTGTAAAACAGTACAGTAGAACGCAAGTTGAAGTGTGGAACGAGACGACGAATTGAAAAATCGAAGTATCCAGTTTTCACCCCTTGAGTCGACTCATAACAGCCATGAGTCAACTCATCAGGTTGAGCCGACTCATGCCTGTCATGAGTCGACTCATCGCTGGTTTTTGTGTTTTGTCCAGTTCGGACGAGTCGACTCATCTCAGTCATGAGTCGACTCATTGAAGGTTTCCTGGTTCGTTTGGGTTTCTGTTTGCACGAATTTCTGTTGGGGTTTGGTCTGATTATTTACTAGATTGCCATCCACATTTGTACACCTATATAAAGGGTTGTTTGGGGTTTCTAAACATGATCTTAGATCATAGAAAAATTCTAATCATTGTATTAGGGTTTAGAGAGGATTAAGAGGTTGTTCTCGATTCTAGCGAGATTATGAGGGAGAGATTTGTAATAATTGATTCTTCATAATCTAGAGAAGGTATTTTCCTTCGTCACATACTGAATTATTCTTGTGTTTTTGTCATCCTCTTCTCAACCCATCTTTGATAATTCTGCAATCAAAGGTGCTCGTACAACGACTCGTATCATAATGTTAACATGTTAACATGTTAAATGAGAATGTTCACACATAAGCGTGATATAGAACCACTGCATTTTACAATTTACTTTAAAGAAACACATTAACATATTAATATGACAGTAAATTTGTACATCATTTATATATCACATCTTGGTTACAGTTCATATATATAGCTAAGAATTTTAGGTCATATACACGTTAACTGATAACAGTTAACAAATTACAAATAACAATTAACGGATAATGGATTATAGTTAAAGGTTTACAAATAACAGTTAACATATAATTCATTATAGTTAACAGTTTATAAATAACAATTAACAGATAATGATTAATAGTTAACATGATAAGGGTGCTAGCTAACAGATTACAAATAACAATTAACAGATAATGAACTATAGTTAACAGTTTACTAAATATAGTAACAGATAATAGATTATAGTTAACAGTTTACTAAATATAGTAACAGATAATGGTCTTCATGTGTTGGGGACATGATGCAAGGAATATATATTGTAGTGAACTCCAGTGATCCTGTTGTTCAGCAGTTGATTCTGGAAAACCTCCACTACTAGTTAACTGAATTTCACGTTGATGGTTTTTGTTTCATCAATTCGTCATATTTGCTTCAAGGCTCAAATGGTGAGTATTTATCTCGCCCTCCACTTTTTAAAGTTATTGCATTTGATCCATTACTTTCCAAATCTAAGATAATAGTAGATTGCTGGTCACCGGTTGATGAGTCATATTTAGATATCCATTTCCCTCATTGGAAAAGGTGGGCAGAGATGAACACTGGATTTTGTAGGGATGTAAGAAATTTCTTGAGGGGTGAAGGACTTCTGAGTGATCTGACTACTCGACTTTGTAGCAGTGGGGATCTCTTTTCAGATTCTAAAGGCCCAGCTTTTTCTTTCAATTATGTCACAAATAACTTTGGGCTTCCCCTTGTCGATTTAGTCAGCTTTAGCAAGGATGAACTTGCATCAGAGTTAAGTTGGAAATGTGGCAAAGAGGGTCCGACAAACAATAATTCTGTTCTAGAGATACGACTTAGACAAATAAGGAATTTCTTGTTATGGGGCAAGGTAATTTCATGGTCATGCTTTTAATAAATTACTGTGTTTCTTTAATTTTTCAATTAAGTTGAGGTAAATTTTTTGATCTATTTGTTGTGTTTTAATTGTTTTTGTCGATTTGTGTATCTAAAGACTGCATGAAGAGCATTGGGATCTATTTGTTGTGTTTTAATTGTTTTTGTCGATTTGTGTATCTAAAGACTGCATGAAGAGCATTGGAAGACAGTGGACAAACATAATAATTGTTTTTGTCGATTTGTGTATCTAAAGACTGCATGAAGAGCATTGGAAGACAGTGGACAAACATAAGACATTCTCAGTATCGTCGCAAGTTCATGAAAAGTTTTGATGGTTGATATGTGCTTTTACTTGAACTTTTGTTACAATTTGTAAATTAAAAAAAGAAATTGGAGTTAATGTGTATCCTTGCTAAAGGGAAACTGCGTGAAGCTTTGTTAATATTATGTGTGTTAACTTTAGACTACATACAAAAATGTTCATATGAAATAACAGGTATGTAAATATTTAGTAGTTTATTTGTTAAGTTTAACGTAACATACGTGAACTATAGCTAACTAACTGTTAACGTTTACCTATTCCATGTTAAGTATAGTAAAGTAAATGTTAACTATTTTCTTTTAAATGTTAAGTCTAGTTGATTAGCTGTTAAGTTTTACCTAAAACATGTGAACTATAGCTAATTAGTTGTTGACCTTTAGCTGTTTAATGTAAAGTATAATTGCACAACTGTTAATTTTTTTCTTTTAAATGTTAAATTTAGTACATTGACTATTATGTTTTACTTAATATATGTATACTATAGCTGATTGTCTGTGAACATTTACCTGTTTCATGTTAAGTATAATTTAGTAAATGTTAACTTTTGAATTTTGAGAAGTATAGTGTACCAAAAGATGAGATTGTGATATTACCACCAATTACTACCAAAAGATTGAGCAAAATTCACTTTTGTAATTTTCACTTGGGCTCCATCGATGGTTGGTTAGCCACCGTTGACGACCGATTGGAGATGATACTATTCAATCCCAAATCTGACTCCCTCCAATCTCCACTATTAACCTTTAGTTGTTCCATATAAAGTATAATGGCGGAGACCGACTACAACAATGACATATTCATGGACCACTATGATTATGGTTAACACGTAAGAACATGAAAGAATAAAGGCAGCTGAGCTCTTTCAATGTTAATAGGTTCTTTCATCACTCATGTCTTAAGAGGTGGACTCACTCGTAATTGGATATTAAATAACTCGAGCATTCAGAAGTTTTTTGAGAAAGGCTATGTGGGTTTGTTGGAGCTAGGATTTATACAAAAGTTTCTTCGTTAAACTA
The DNA here is from genome assembly GCF_001876935.1 of Asparagus officinalis. Taxonomy (NCBI): domain Eukaryota; kingdom Viridiplantae; phylum Streptophyta; class Magnoliopsida; order Asparagales; family Asparagaceae; genus Asparagus; species Asparagus officinalis. The sequence goes on from NC_033798.1 coordinate 52,472,155, forward strand.
AAAGTTTCTTCATTAATAGTCTCTTAAACATACTACAAGTTTATTAGAACTAAAAACATTATTGAACCGCTTCATTTTATATTTTACTGTAATCCATTATTTGTTACAATGAGAACGTTCACACATAAGCGTGATATAGAACCACTTCATTTTACATTTTACTTTAAAAAAACACAGTTAACATATTAATGTGACAGTAAATTTGTACAACATTTATATATCACACACCGGTTATAGCTCATATATAGTTAAGAATTTTGGGTCATATACACGTAAAATGATTACAGTTAACAGACTATAAATAATAGTTAACAGATAATAGATTATAGTTAACAGTTTACAAGCAACAGTTAACAGATAATGGATTATAGTTAACAGTTTACGGATAATAGTTAACAGATAATGATTAATTATTAATAGAAAAAGGGTGTTAGTTAATAGATTATAAATAATAGTTAACATATAATAGATTATAGTTAACAGTTTACTGAATATAGTTATTTACCAATTAAGGTTAACATGCTACGTATTATAGTTAACATGTTAAATGAGAACGTTCACACATGAGCATCATATAGAACCAATGCATTTTATATTTTATATTTTATTTAAAGAAACACAGTTAACATATTAATGTGATAGCAAATTTATATAACATTTATATATCACACCCTAGTTACAGTTCATATATATAGCTAAGATGTTCTAGTCATCAAAGGCGCAGTTGGCGAAGGCACTCGTCTCTTGGAAGGAGAGCGTAGAAATTCCACACGATCCATGGGAGGAACACGTCGGTGATGACAGAAGAAGTAAATTTGAACAGAGCAAACCCCAGTTCAGTTCTCGCCATCCATCCACACATTTAAAAGGGGATTTAAAGAAATATATAAACAATGTTAGGCAAGTTTATCATGAATTACTCCACTTTTGTCTCAGTCTCTTTCTCTATGGAAATAGACTCGTAAATGCAACATAAATCAATTGTAGTGAAAACACGAGAAACCTATTCAAGTTTCAAAATTCTACACAGAGATCTCCCCTATTTTAACCACATCAGCCACAAATCGGACGAACAAAATGTTATACAATCAAAATTCTAAGAACTGATACAACAACAGCAAACAAAAAATCGTCGAGCTTTCAAGTCCCCCAAGAGATTAGGAAGTCGATGAGGGGTTGTAAGAGAAGACTTGATGAGGGAGACTCCATGCCTCTACGGATCCGAAGCACATGTTGTCTAGGGTTTTGCTCCGGCACCATCGACACCACCTCGACTTGGCCATGCACTCCGATCTCAACCCGATCTCCCTCCAGTCTGGGGTCCCATCACCGTCGCCCTTAGCGATAGTAGTGATGGGTCTCTTTGATGACAGGATGTAGGAGAGAGATGAAGGGATCGTCGACAGGAGGAGGAGAGAGAGTATGAGGAGATATGAAGGAACCCTAGTGTAATGACCATAAATTTTTTATACTAGTTAAAATAATTTTTTTGGTATTTTAAAATATTCAATTATTATTTTTAAAATAGTATTTATATTTTCTCGATTTTCTAGAATTTTTTATGATTTAAAAGTCTAATTTTATATTTATTTAAATAATTTTGATATTTATAAATTAAATTGATGCAGTGAAAACTTTTGAATTAATATATGTTGTGTTATTATTATTATTATGTATTATTTGTAAATAATTTTCCCTTAATTATTCAATTTTATCCTTAATTAAATTCTTAATTATATCCCTAAACCATAACCCTAAACCTATAAATACCTCTCTCTCTCACGTACCCTCAACCCCAGCCGCGCCTACCTCTCTCTCTCTCTCTCTAGTGCGTGGAAGTTAAGTAGCTATGTGGCGTGGAGGATCTCTCATCTCGGCATCATCTCTCTCGTCTTCTTCTGCTCGTCTTCTCATCCTGCTGCTCTCTCTGCTCTGCGTTCTTCACAGATACGCACTCCCACGTTCGTTGCCACTCCCTACATGCCGCCCCTTGCACCTCTTCTCCTGCCTCGACCAGCGCCGCACTGACTCCTCTTCTCCGTCCGCAGCGAGCGCCAACCACGCCAGCCACCTCGCCTTAACGCAGCTCTAACACGCACACCACAGACTCTAGGCCACCGCCCGCGAGTTAGATCTCTGCCACGAGACTGCTCCGCACAGCGTTCCATCAGCCACACCCCGCCCGCGCCCGACGATATCAACCGAATCCGCACCTCACACTTGACCCGATAACGCTTGCATCAGCGGCGCTAAAAGCCACCTTAGCCCCGCACGCCGCTCCTCCCTGCCGCCTCTGACCCGCCAACGCCCCAAGCTCAACAAAAGTCAGCCCTCCACCGTCACACCCCAGATCCGACGCCACGAACCCAAGGCAAGTCCCACTGTGACTTGCTACTGGCTGCGTTCATTTGATTTTTATACTTGGTTGTTAGTATTTGTACAATGATTAACTCTGACATCGTTAAACAACAACATGTTAGGTGTTGTTAGATTTTATACATAAGTGCAGTAATGAGTTTTAGATACAACTAGTGTTATATTTTCACACACCGTTAGCAAGATTCCCAACTTCGTTTGTTTTATTTTAATTATTGTAGAAATTATTAGGCATAAGTTCTATTTCTCATTTAGTTTCATACCAATTATTATATCTGTCATAAATTAATTATGTGTAAGATCCCCGTTCCGTTATTTTATTTCGTATACTTTTTTAGATCTATTAATAATTATCTGTTTGGGTTTGATGAATGATATTGAATGAATCGTAATTATGTGTTAAATAGCATTTTTAGAAGAATTATAATAAATTAAAGAATTTATTTTGACAACGTGATTATTTTAGAATAATTATAATATTTTTAGAATTTATGTTGTGGAAGGAAATTATTTTAGAATGATAAATATTTTTTTTTAAAATATTTTGGGAAAATAGACTATTTTGAATTAATGAGAATTTATCTTGTAAAAAGATTATTTTTGATTTATGAATTTATTATTTTGAAAGGTTATTTTTAGAATAATTATGATGAGATATAATTTGAAAAGAATTCATTTTGCAAAAGATTATTTATTTTTGAATTAATTTAGTTTATGAACGTGTGATGGATGGTTGTTGACCGTGATATTTTATGTGCAAAACATCCGCTGATTCCATAATTCTTATTTTAATTATGTGACATGCCATATTTTATTTGCATAGAATTAGCTGTATTTTATTTCCTTGTTGTGATTGAGAACCCTTAGTAGTTTATGACTTAGTGTCCTTGCGTGTCATGAACAAGACTTAGTGACATGTGTGTGTGTGTGTGTGTGTGTGTGTTGACTAAATTAGGAGGTGGACCAGAGATCTATTATAAGCCATGTTTGTTGATTTAGAAAAACAAGAAGAGTTGGGATGGGAAAGTCATAGTTCATATGATCGGATATGGTTGTTGTTATATCTTCCAGACCTACATCAGTGAATTTGTGTACTCACCAGGGTTGGTTTGTTAGGCCAAAGTGAATTCGTGTACTTACTCTGGTCAGTGGGAATTTAATTCGTCACCCGAGTTTAGCTTGAGTTCGGACCATGTTGAAAATGGATTGTGTGTTGTCCTCTGACCGCATGTATAGCAGGATTAGATGCACGTAGGGGATTTGTGAACAGTCAGTTATCTGGTAATATGAACGTTGACTCTATGTGAGATGTGGATCAGTGACCTGTTATAGGATGATTAGTTACAAACCCTCGTTACCCAGTTGATTTTTAGATTCTTATGATTATTATAATTTAGTGGTGGATTGCATTTCGATTTGTTAGATTTCCAGTTACACATTCTATTTTCATTTATGTTGTATCAGTTATTGTATTGGGCATTCGGCCGTTGTATTTTTCTTTTGTGTGGTCTTGACATGTTCCATGCATGCTGATGTACATCTGTTTTCTCTGGTGTACGTCAGATTTAGAGGACGGATAGGTCCAGTATAGAGATGCCTCGTAGTCGGAGTGTATTCCAGATGGAACAGAAGAGCAAGCTGGAGCCTAGTCTTTTCTTTCTGTAATTGCTGAGGGATATTAGATTTCTTATGTAGTATTTTCTCTTTTAGTCTTAGAGGGATTTAGTTATATCACAGTACTTCTTTTATACTGTTGGACTATGTATTTTTATATTTCGTTGGACTATTTTGTAATAAGGGCATGTTTGACCCAAACCTTGTGTCTCGGATGTTATTCTATTTGTGATATGACTTTTTTTATTCTGAGTTGTTTATTATGTTCTTGCTAATTATGATCGGGGATCTATGACTTCGCATTGTATATTGCTTGATGCTTAGCATATTAGGTTGAGAAGAAATGGTCTATTATTTATTCTCCTCAATCTAATACGTCGCGGGCTTGTTCACATTCTGATTCCCCGGTATTTTAGGAAGCGAGGCATGACACCTAGTCGCCATGGATCAGGGATGATGAGAGGGAGGAGTAGAGGTTTTGGTGTGCTCGGAGTTTGAAAAAGAGGGCTAGATCTCCTGCTCCGTGTTCTTTGAGGAGAGAGAATAAAAGACGTGATGAGAGCACTAGAACTCGTCTTCTGTTAAACAATTGATGGAGGAGGAAGAGGAGGAAGAAGAAGTGGGCATTTTGATGGAGGAGAGATGACAGTGATTTTGGGGAGGGGTAAAGTTGAGTTTTTGGGTAAAATACATAGAAAATTGGGCTAAAGATGAGATGGAGGGGTCGAGACATAATTTTTTCAAATTTTGGGGGCTGCAACACATACTAAAAGTATGAGGGGCTAGGGCACACTGGCTTTTGAACTTTGGGGCCTTGACACAATTTTCTTTTCTTTTTGACAATTAAATAACATAAGTTGCATTTTAGTACAATAAAGTACCCAAAAATTTCTAAAATTTGCACATTAGTATGCAAGTAACATAAAGAAATATTTGGATATTCCATGTTCGCATGATCGATGATAACAACGTGTAAATTTTGAAAACATTATGGTATTTTTTTTGTACCAAAATGTAACTTGGAGTTCTTAATTGTCAAAATGGTAAACTTTATGATACTTTTGTGCAATTTAGCCAGAAAAGATCTCATTTCTTTGTGTGTAATAGTACCATAGTAGCGTAATTGTGTATAGTTATTGTTGATGACTAAGTTCAAACAGTCAATCGGATCCTGGATGGGATCGGTTCTGATCCGGAACTGGATCTGTTCTTCCTGGGTCCTCACCGGGATGAGGTAGAGGAGATTGATGAAGAGGCTGCTTCCTTCTCTAACCTTATGCCTGGTTCTTGAATAGGGGGCTGAGGTCCACCCTGCACAGACAAGAAGGACCGATTCCCTCGTAGTTCCTCCAACGGTCAAGTTAGTGAAACCTGAGTGGGGAAGGGGAAGGTAAGGAACCGATGTGGTTCATGAGGTGGCAATGTGCCATTATAGAGGATTTGTGTGTGTTCCTCTATGTAGATGAAGAGTTGTGTGTTCTTTTTCTTTCTTAGATAGAGAGAGAGGAAGTGAGGCAGCCTTAGATTGAGCCCGCCCCCTGTGAGGTTAAGAGTCTACATGTATATATCTCCGTCATGGGAATAAATGGTGTTAGGACTCATGTTTATGAGCCTAATATCTAATCTTTTTTTGATGATTTAACAAACAATTTATAACTATGTGTTTCCAGTGTTTTGTGTTTATTATATATCTAGGTCGATGATATCTGAAATGAAGCCAATACAAATCAAGTCAAAGATTCAAGAACAAGCTTCATATGCATACACTTGGGTATATTAGTTTAGGAATATATATTGTGTGTTGATACTTCAAGCTTAATATTATGCACACACACATTCTTTATTTTATCACAATTTGGTTATTTTTATGGAAATATTGTGTTATTAATTTATGGACTAAATAATCCTTGTATACATCTTTTATTAAGTCTATAAATCAATTTAAAAAGATTTCATAACTTAGTTTAAGTCAATAGTCAAAAATCAAGTGTTTTTAATATACACATATTTGTGAGTCCTTTGCAAAATGATGAGTTTTCACAAAAGGGGAATGATATTTTAAAAATTCTTTTTGCAACATGTTCATTTTCATGTTATAAACATTTTCCAAAGTTTCATATTTTTTTGGAATTTATTTGCTATTTTTAAAGAAACTTCAAAAATCATTTTCAAACATGATCAGTGCCTGTGCACGTTTATCAGTCAACTCATACCTGTTATCAGTCGACTGATGAAACGCACTGGAAAGAGCAGAAGTTTCTGCTCAGTCGATTGATAAACCATCACTCGACTGATGCAGGTTATCAGTCGACTGATGAGTTCATCAGTCGACTGATGAGTTCATCAGTCGACTGATGAGTTCATCAGTCGACCGATAGCAGATGAGCGGCCTATAACGGTCAGCTCATCAGTCGACTGTGAACAGTATTAGTCGATTAATGGCACTGTAATGGCTAGTTTTCCAGCTTGCGTGATTTTTGATTTTTTTGTCTTTTTGCTTGGATTTTATTGGTTTTTGGGATTTGTTTCATGAACCTATATATACCTCATTCCCTCTAACTTCTGAACCATCTAAGGAAAGTTTTAAAATAAGTTTACAATGGTTTAAGTTTGTTTAAGTGCGATTTTATAAGTGTTTTGTGAAGAAGCTTTCACAAGAGGAAGAAGAGATCAATTCTATCGTGTTTGAGCTTCAATTTTATCCATCTCTCTTTCTTATTTTTAGAGAATATTTCTCTAAACTCAATTTCTAGCTCTATACATTTATTTGTTGTTTATTCATTTTATTAAGCTAGAATTTGTATTGAGTTTAGTTTCGATATTGCTCATTGTTCACATGCACCACCTATTGAGCTTTTAGTATTTCATACACTATATAATTGGGTTGTGGTGAGTGATATATTGAGTGTGAGCTTAATTGAGTTCTTATCTTATTAGAGAACAAAACAATTTATATTTGAGCTTATTTGTTGAGAGATCATATTGTAATACATAAGTACACCGAGAGGAGTGTGTGGTGAGAGACGGGGTCAATTCTAAGAGGAGTGGCGTTGGTAGTAAAGCCTAACGAGAGGTGGTAAATCCAAGCACTTGAGGAAATTGACATGGGCTAGGCCAACACTTAGAGGGTGTATCGTGTAATTATAACTATGTGAGTTGTGAAAGTTTTCGGTGAGCTAGAAAACTGATTGTGTGAGTTGTAAACGATTTTGATGAACGTTAAAACCAATTGAAATAGTGGAGATTCTCCTCAAGAGTGTGGAATGGAGACGTATGTTAGGAGTGACCGAACTCCGTGATCACATTATTTGTTTGTGATTGTTATTTGCGCACTATCTCATTTGCATCTTGTGTTCATGTTTATTTCGCCCTTGTTTAATTACATATCATTGCTCATATTTTGTTGAATATCAATCGTGCAAGGATATAATTGTTAATAAGTTTTAATTTGGCATTAAATCAGATTAGATTAGCAAATACCATATTCACCCCCTCTAGGTTAATTTCATAATGGGTCACTTCTAGCCAAGCATCGGGGGGCGGTGGTGAAGTGCGAGCTAAGAGTTGAGCCATCCCTCACCGATAAATCCAGCCCACCTCTACTCTTCTTGACATCCTTCAATAGATTGAGACAACAAGAGAAGCAGGAAGGATAGAAGCGGTCTGGAGAAGGATGAGAACTATGAGGCACTAGAGAAGCGAAGTGTCGACTCCGGCCTTACACGCCAAAGTCACTTCAACCCTTCCCAAGAGGTCATAACTTCAGTCATCGACCACCTTCTTTCTATGCTTCTTCAAATCTAGACAAACGAGTTTGTCCTCCAATTCCTTGACAAGGGCTATGGACGCCTAAATTTTTGACTGCAACTCCTCAAAGTCCCTCCTCAATTTCTCAAGAGACAAACGACTTGATTGGACCTCTGCCTCAGCTGCCACCTTACGACGCTTCTTAGACTCGACCTCCACCTGTAGATGAACCATCTCCCTTTGGAGATTCTCGATGGTTCCCACCTGCTTGGAGAACTAAATTCGAAAGCTCTTTAGGAGCTCTTCCTTCTCATCCAGACTTCGATGCCAAGCACATTCTTTATGAGCCAACTCGTCCTCCATGGCAGTGACCCTCTTTTCTACCTCCTCCTTGGCCGACTTCTCCTTTGCTAGCTCTGCTTGCTATTTCAGGGAATGCTCAAGTCGACTGAACAGAGCTTGCTCCAATAAAGTCCCCTGAGCCAAACAGGCTTGGAGGGCCTGATGTATGCCAACACTCGGCATATCCTCCAAAATCCTCTCATCAGCACCATTCTCCATCTAGACTAATAGAGTTCCAGCTCTCCCCTCAACACCATCGTCCACCCCAATCGGCTTCTTGCTAGGACGGAAAGACGACTCAGGCATAGAACTAGGACTGATAGCATCCTCTTCGACCACTAGGGCCATTGTCTTCTCGCTAGGAGAAGACTCATCTGTTAGCCCTACATTTTCCAAATGGTTAAGCTTAGTAACCAGTGGACCCGTTCCGGCTGACTGAGGCCCCACAACCAGTCCGATTGGACGCTGCCTCTCGACCATTGTCCTCCCCTTTAATTTAGAAACAATTTTGGCTTCTTGAGGTATCAAGACAGCCACCTCTTCAACACTAAGGGTCTCCCCCATCTTCTTATGAGGACTGGTAGTGGAACTCAACCCCTCGGTCCCTGCGTTCCTCTTGCGATTTTCCTCCAACAGAGGAGCGAGGCTTGCCCTTGCGTGGAAGACAGTGGAAGATAAGATCATGGATATGCCCGCTGCTTGAAGAGACACATCATCAAATAGAGCATCGCTCTCCTGTGGCCCAGCATAAGAGCGAACCCTTTCTAGGTCCATCATCTCTGAATCACTAAGGGTGACTGGCCTCAAAGCATCCTCATTCGCCTTCGCCCAGTCCGAGCAGGCGAAGACACTGTCGCCACTATAAACCCACATGTATCGCCTCCTCCAGTCCTCGTCCAACTCTAAAGAGTCTAAGACAAGCTAGAAATCACCACGATAGTGGTAGAAGTAATGCGGGTCCTTCTCGGCCAACCCCACACTGATCAAATGTCTAAGCAATCTCAAGCTTGGTTGGACTCTAACACGGTGGTAAATAATGATAAAAGTCACCAGAATCCCCACTGCATTCGGATAGAACTAGGAAGGGGAGACTCCTAGAGCGGCATGCACCTCCCTAATAAAAGGATGTAAGGGAAGCCGTAAGCCATGCTCCAAGTGGGCCAAGTATAGCGGTACTCGACTTTCGCCATGGCGATACACTGGCTCGCTCATCTCTGGCACCGCCAATGTGAAAGTTCGGGGATATTGTATTGATCATACAATCCCACTATATTGTCCATATGGATCTTGAGCAGATGAGGAGAACAATAGAAAGCCTCTCCTCACTACGGCCAGAGGTTGAAACTTGAGAGGTCATGAAAGATTTTTCTTTAAAAACTTGGAGGAATATCAAAAATTTGTCAGAGCGAAAGTTCATAAAAGAATCTTCTCAACATCAAGAGGCCATTTATAAGTTTTTGAAGAAGTGCGTAGAATGATTTCAAAGGACGTGGTGATTTTCGAAACAACCAGGTCAGATCCACTTCGGAATCAAAAATGGTTCGCACGAAGTGCCACCCTCATTTATATCCCACGTCCCAATACTCAAAAAGTGAAACACCCTTCATTATGTCCATAACACTTTGTTTCTTTAAATGATGGTTCAGATCTTTGATAACGTTAACCAAGAAAAGCAGAGCTATGATGAGTAAAGAAGGATACCCGATGATGTCAGCCACGTCAATAAGACGAAGACTTCTCAGTTTCTCATCCCAAGTAGGCTTGTATTGATAAGAGCATATCTTATTTCACTTGGACCCGACTAAAAGTCGACTCCAAGCGAAAAGGGCCAATTGTTATGATGTTTACTCACCCAAGATACGGGTACTTGTAAAATGATACAATCATAGTTCTGACAAACCGACCTCAACCAACTTAGTGGCCTAAGCCTATCAGAGGCCTCAACCCAGCCGACTCATCAAGTCGATATTCTTTTAGGCCGACACGAAAGGTGGTGTTAGCCGACCCTATTGTCAAAGATGACCCACCAAGGGCAGTCGGCCACTTACTTGGCAACTCACGAAGATGACTTGATGGACATTCCCTGCTGTCGACTAAGCTAAGGACTTGACCTCCATCTCAAGCCTCTCCCCCAGAGTATATGTCATCATTCCAGTCTACCTCGGACAAGTCTTATCCTGATTCTAGCCTGATGGTCTCCATGACTTGTTAGCTGTCCACGTGTCTTCTGCCACGCCCTCAATCACTTTCCAAAAAATATGGAGACACTCTATCCCGTGCCGAAGTGACTTCCCCTCCAGTCACCAGCCAACACCTGTAAAGTGAGGGATAACTCAGTCTGCCAGCGTGCCTTCTGCCATGCTCTCAATCACTTCTCAGAAAATGTGAAGACACTCTCTCCCGTGTCGAAGTGACTTCCCCTCTAGTCGCCAGCCAACATCTATAAAGCGAGGAATGACTCGGCTCTTGGTCTGCACTTCACCATCACCTCCCCATGCTTGGCTAGAAGTGATCCATTTATCCTCATGACGGAGATATATACAGGTAGACTCTTAACCTCACAAAAAAAGGGCTCGAACTAAGGATGGCCTCACTTCTCCTCTCTCTCTAAGAAAGAAAAAGAATACACAGTTCTTCATCTACACAGAGGAACACACAGATTCTCTGTAACTGCACATATATTGTCACCTCAAGAACCACACTGGTTCCTGACATTCTCCTTCCCTACTCAGGTTTCACTAACTTGATCGTCGAAGGAACCATGAGGGAACCGGTCTCCGCCCTCTCACGGGTTCTTCTTGTCTCTGCAGCATGGACTTCAACCCCTCATTCAAGAACCAGACATAAAGTTGGTGAAGAAAGTGACCCATTTATCAATCTCCTCTACCTCGCCCCGGCGAGAACCCAGGAGGAACCGATCCAGTTCTGGATTAGAACTGATCCCAGCCCGGATCCGATTGACTGTTTGATCCCAACCATCAATAGTTATGACCACTTTTATATATATATGTGTGTGACCATGTGCTTGTAGAAAATAAAAGTTATTTGCATTTTGTACCCTAATCTCTCTCTGAACTCTAATACCTTGAGGTTCTCTTTTGATACTTTGATAGCCCAAATTTTTGTTGTGATTAAATTTTAATATCTCTATGAGTGGCTTACACTTTGTTCGAGAATTCACTGAGAAAAGTGAAGTTAAGTGGAAAAGAATAGGAAAAATAAAGGGAAAACATAGATCATGTTTGGGAATTTAGTAAAGAAAATTTAGTGGAGCTTATTTCATATCATTTGTGAACTTTGAATAAATGGAAAGGAATATAACCCAAAATCAATCTCAGCTGTTACATTTGATTTGGTAAGGGTAAAACTATTCCTATGGGGACAATCTTTTGATAATTCAATTTCTCTCAATTGCACACCAAATTAGGCTTTATTTGACAAGAGAGAGAGAGAGAGAGAGAGAGAGCGCAGAAAAAAGGAAAGCAAAAGGAAGCAAAAGAAGAGAGAAAATGAACTAAAAAAAATTATATTCTCTATCCTCCCCCTCCAACTGAAAGATAAAGGCTTAAATAAATGTCTACCCCTCCACCTCATAGCATCTCCTCTCACCTCATCTTCCCTTATCAAAACATCCTACCAAAGAAAGCTAAAGTAACGAAATTTCACCAAAATTTCCCACCAAACAAAGTCCTGGAGGGGATCAAAATTTCATCTCCTTCTCAAAACCTCCTCTTCAATTAAATTAGTTCCCAAACAGGATCTACTTAGGGGCTATTTGGTTGAATTTCCTAGAAATATTATATATTAGCTTCGAAATTAAACAAAATAAGAAATAGTTTAAGTTTATTTTCTCAATCGAGAAAATAAATGAGTTTCCTTATGTGAGAATCAAATCGAATATGATTTTTCTAATGGGTGCCCATGAGCACTCGTTGGGAGATGTGAGAGATAGAAACAAATATCAAGCGGGTCTCTTCTAGTTCATACTACTTTCTCACATTACCTCTCTTTTTTGATGCAATTAACTAATCTTTAATCAGCATCTCGTCTCCTTCTTGTTACTAGTTTTTATGCACGTGGTTAAATATGCTAACTATTTATTTTTAGTTTGTTTTCTTACTAAAATTTGTTCTTCGATTTTAATTTGATAGTTTTTACTCACTTATGTCTCTAAAATTTAATATTGTGATTATGTATCTTCTTTAATGTTTGTTTGAATAGGTCACACCCAATATTAAGTTTTATGTTGATAATTGAATTGACAAGAAACCAGCGTGAAGCCAATTTGAATATTCATATTATTTGGATCGACATGAAAGAATGTTTTTCCTATAAAAGTATAATATTGTAAAAGTAAAAAATACTTGAAAAATAGCATTATAATAGCAAGAGGAATAATTAAAGCCATTAAGCCTAGACGATTGATTAGAAGTGGCTAAAATGGCACAAAAGAGAATATGGATTTTATTCCTAATTATTAATGGACTTCATTAAAAAACATAAACTAAATATTAATGCTAATTCTATTATAATTTTATATAATAAAACGTTCACAAAATAAGTATATAAAAATATTTAAAATTTTGTGAAAATCTCTTCCAAATATTCCTAATTTTACTCAAAAAATTAGGCTATTCTATAACATATTAAGAAAATATTGTCTTTTATTCTTTCTGTTTTATTTTTTATTAAGCCGAGATCAAGCCTTCTTCACTTTTATCTTTTTCTAGGATAATTTTGGAGTGGTGTCTTTATTATCTACGTTAATTGTGACATCAAGGGGGACCTGGATTTCTCATGCTATTATCTTTCCCCTAGGCTCATTCATCTTTTATCTTCTCATCTAACTTTACAAGTAATTTGAATAAGAACAAATATGAATAAGAATAAATGTTAATTTCACATATATAATAATTTTTCTATGTTTCTAATTCATTATTTAAGTTAAGTTAGGATATGATTAACCTTTTTTTTCTTTGCAATGAATTCTTGTATTGTGCACCTAATAAAAGTTTCTACTATGTTAAATAGTATTACATTTACAATGTCCTAAGTCATTAGATATTCTATAACATTTATCATTTGGATACTCGTTATTAATATCTATATCCACTTTCTTATTGCGGCCTTTGCAAGCGTAAAGCCACAGCTCAAGTCTGCTATAACTGACAGTTATTATTGCCTTGAATTGTAATAGTGTATTTGTATATTGGTAAATTTTTTCTTAAGTTATGATAAGTAAGTATCATATGTATATATTTTGTCCACTATAGTGATTTCCTACCTCTTGTCTGACTTGTTAAGTAAGTATTATGTGGATACATTTTTTCAATTATGGTGATTTTCTTCCTCTTATCAGGTTTGTTATATCTCATAATATAGTTGATCAATAGTTTCACGTTAGTTGCTATTGCAATGGCATCATTATTCAATTATATAATAAGTTTATGAGTCCTTAATGTAAAACCCCGAAATTTGCTATAATAAATATATGTGAATTATTAATAGTGAATAATTCTCTTATGATAAATAATCATATATATACATATATATATATATATATATATATATATATATTATATATATATATGTTATATAATATATATATATATTATATATATATATATTATATATATAATCAGATATAGTATATATATATTATGATATTATATTATATATATATGTAATATATAGATCAGATATAAATATTATATATGTGAATAATTCTCTTACTGATAAATAATTCATATATATACATATATATATATATATATATATATATATACATATTATATATATATATATTATATATATATATATATATATATATATATATATTTATATATATATTAATATATTATACATATATATATATATATATACATATATATCTTATCTATATTTTATATATATATATATTATATATATTATATTATATATATAATTATATATATCGATGAAAGATATTATTGTGTTTGAGAAATCCGGCCTAAAGTGTTTTTAATGTGAGAGAATCGAGTGAAATGACAGCGATGTTAAATGCTAGCAGCAAGGCATTGTTTCTGCTGCGCGGGTCGACGCGACGCGGTCGACGCGGTGACGGTCGACCGCGTCGGTCGACCGCACAGCGGTCAGAGAGTTTTTCTCAGGTTCGGGTTCAAAAGGGTTTCGGGTCGAGTTTGTGAGTTGGTATATAAGCTAATGTGCCCGAGAAAGCCTCTCTCAGATCTAAAACCAAAACCCTAGCCCCCCTCTCTTCCCTAAAACCCTAATTCTCCTTGCTTGGTGATTTGGGAGTAGTTCTTGAGGATTTTCAGCGGGATTGTTGGATTTTAGCGAAGGGGATCAACCTCCTGCAGATCTAGGGATTCATTTCTCACCAGAGGCGAGTAACTTCTCGCCCAACTCCACCCCCTTTTTGTTTTCATGCAAAGTTTGAATTTTTATTGAATTTATTGAGCCAAAAATCGTATTTTCTTGTAGAGATAGTAGATCTATATGGTACATGTTATGAGAATCATGGTTTCAAACTTTAAAAGCTCACCAAAGGACTTTTATCAACAAGATCTAGATCTGAAATTTGCTAAAACAATAGTTAAATCATTTTTTTACTGTTATCAAAATGTTTTAAATCTTGTTTCTCTTGTATTTAGAATTTTGGGTATATGGTTTACATACTTAAAAATGCATTGTTCTTCTACTGAATGATTTTTAGAGAAGTTAGAACTTTTATTTGCCATAAGAATTAAATTCTTGTTCCAGGTTTCGAGCTGACAGAAACCCAGATTTGGGTTTCTGTTCGCTTGGCGGTCGACCGGGGCGGTCGACCGCTGGGCTCGCTGTAGGGGCAGAAATAGCCTGCGGTCGACCGCACCGGTCGACCACGACGTTCTGCTCGGTCGACCGAGATGCCGCAACGGTCGACCGCCAGGCTCGTATCAGAGTGTGGTCGACCGGGTCGGTCGACCGCCGCACTGTCTGTTGCAAATCCTTGTTTTGTGTATTTTTGAGTATTTTACTCATGTTCGAGAGTTTGTCTGGATTATCTGACTTTGGTTTTTTTTTAGTCTTACTATGTACCTAGGCATGATAGATGATCTGAGGGTATAAATTGGGGACTTACACACTGATTTGAGTGGGGATTGATATAAGTAGATTTCACTATATATCACAGTGATATTTTTTCACCATTTCACAGTCCTCGTGTTGGACTATAATCCATAGAAGTCCTCGTGTTGGACTATAATCCATTTCAGTCATCGTGTTGGACATTTGCTACTTATTCCATGAGTTTGGAAACTACAATATATAGTTCCTGTTTCGGACATAGTTCTTAACCCTGCATATGACTATCTCATAGCAGTTCACGACATGATAATTATGTAGATTTCGACATAACACTTATGTAGGTTTTGACATGATATTCATGTAAGTAATAACATGATACTCATGTTGGCTATGTCATAGCACTGTATTTATGCTCTGGTGTTTGTCATGTTTCTTTTATTATTGTTACTGTACTAGAACCTTGGGTTTGGTATTTAGGGGTTTACAATTTGAGATGTAAGGTATATACATGAGGGTTTCCTTATTTGGATTAGTTCGCTCGACGTACCTATTCTCGTATTGTAAAATTCTAAATACTAAAACCCTTTTTAGTAAGATCAATGATTTTAGATCTATTATGTATTATCTGTATTTTCTTATACAACGAGCCCTGTTCCCTTGGGGTTGGTTGTGATGTTACTTGCTAGCGCTTTGACGCTCGTTGTCCCTCCCCCTTTCAGGTAACGAGCCAGGAGCCCGGAGAGTCGCAGGTTGATGGGGATGCATTTTAGCCACCACCGTCTATTTAGTTATATATTTTCTTTTGGGAGTTCCACAGTAGATTTTTGCTTAGACATTTGAGAGTCATGTTCTAGAAGTTGTAAAGGTTGTGTGCCTTATTTCCTTTTCGTCAGATATTTGTATTTGAGACTTGTTGAGTATTCCAGTTTATCTACTCAGACCTTGACTATGTACTTCTGTATGTTGGATGATGAGATATTAATGTGAATATTATCAGTTCATCAGTATTTCTTATATTATCTTTTACTTGCTTTTGTACCTACACCTGTTGTTGACTCTACTAGATAGATGTTAATTGTGATGGTGAAACATGTTATTGCACGGTGTGGTGCATGGCAGGTTTGACATTCTTGGTTTTACCTTGGACTGCAGCCTTGTGTGAACCCAGGGGCGTCACACTTAAGTATTTGAAGAATAAAATATAAAATTTTATAATACTTACTAATATTTCTTGTATCTTCTATGAAAAATACTTCTTGATTGGAAAAAGTTATTTAATACGTTATCCAATGGGAAACCAGTTGACGATTCTTTGACAGATATGTCTCTTGTTAATATCAATTCAAGTGATTTATATAAGTTTATGAATTTTGGGTTAATTTTGTTTACTTTTCAATTTAAAATGAAAACAGTTAGATCCTTTTGAAGCATATCTCTGATCCTTTTAATAGTTTCTCTATATGTAACTCATTGTATTTTTTACCCTGTGAATATTATTAACATCACAAAATATTTTTTACCCTATGAATATTACTAACATCAGATAATATAGTTTATAAAATATAATCAATTAATGCTAAGCTATTATATTACATCCTTTTATCAATTTTAAGTGATTTAATCTTCTATCAATTAATGCTACCTCTGTATTTTTGATACTCCAACTTATGAGTAAAACTATATGCAATTACTTTTATTTAGACAATGATATTAAATTTTAATCTATCAACATATTTTTTAAATTTTATAGTTTTTTAAAATTTTAAAATTTTGAGGGTATTTCTATAATGTTTTAAAACTTTAAGGGTGTTAATTGCAAATATTAAAATTTAGGGGGCTACTACTAATTTCTAGATTTTATGTTTGTTGTTTTATATTTTGAAAAGTTAGGATGTTTTGTGTACTTTTGAACTATTGAGGGTGTTTGTGTAATTTTTAAAACTTTTTAGTTTTTTGACAATAATTCATGTATTATATTTCTCTATCATCCATGAGGCTTAATTAATGCGACAAAGAGCTTTTTACGGTGGAGAAAGGAGAATCTATGTTCAAGTTTGATGGTTGTTATAGCTTTTCAAGTGAAGGAAAATAATTTCTAATCATTGGCAGACAAGTGTCCCATATTATACATAATCAAGTCAACATCTCAAGACAATCAGATGCCCAACTTGATCGACTCGACACACCGACATCTTGCGAAGACGACTCGAAAGACGTCACATGTCGATGACCCGAAAGGCATCACATGTCGATGACCCAAAAGGTGTTACGTGTCGTCCCCTAGCTGAGTCAACTGCTTAATCACTCCACTCGACCGACTCATCGACCGACACCTTGCGAGAGCGACTCAAAAGGCAGTACTTCTCAACCATCCGATGAGTAGAAAGGCGACGAAATGTATCGAGCCCCCTCTTGTGCACTAATGACCAATCACCTCACAATAAATGATATTAAATGTATTATGGACGTCATCATTCCTCTGCCCCCCATAATATTTATGACATATCGGACCACGTCAGCACAGCACACCCCCTATCACTTCACATTACAAAGTGATCTCTCATCCACTCGTCGGCTGACACCTGTAAAGCTGAGGCTAACGTGACCGTCATCCCATACTCGGTCGAAATTACCCTTCTACCCTCCTACCCTTATTATAAAAAGAGGTACTATATTCAATTACAGGGTAAGCTTTGACTACTACTCTCTAAGGTTAAGAACTACTGTAGTTCCTTTTACTTCTCCTCTCAAGCAGATCACTGACTAGATCATCGGAGGAACAACTGGGGAATCAGACCCCGCTCTCTTATGATTTGTTACTTTGTGCAGGGAAGAACAACTTGCTTAAGAATCAGACATTCGGAGACTTAGAGGACCTCCTTCTACTCAATCAATCACTTATTTGACTGTGTAATTTCATACATCAACAATGATAATCCCTAGATTTCATCTATGTTGTTCGCAAGTTTTGAGGGTGTTTTTTTATAATTTAAACTTTTGAGGGTGTTTTATTATTTTTGAAATATTAAAGATGTTAATTATAAATTTTAAATTCTTTAGAGGATACTGTTAATTTCTAAATTTCATGTTTGTTATTTTAAGTTTTGATATATGATGGTGTTTTGTGTAATTTTGAATATTTGATAGCATTTTTGTAGAATTTTTGAAACTTTCTAGTTTTTTTTGTTATTGTTGTAATATTTTATGTAACTTATTAATTTTATTTTTTAATTATTGAGCTATAGATAATTCATGTGGGATTAAGATAGGTATAATTATGATTATGATAGATTAAGATTTAAATAAAATATTTAAAAAATGAAGGGTAATATTGACTAATGAAATATTTTCCCGAACTCGTGTTTTTAAAGGAAGTATGATAAACTTTTGAGGGTGTTTTTATAATTTTTAAAATGTTGAGGAAGTTAATTATAAATTTAAAATTCTTTAGAGGATATTGTTAATTTCCAAATTTCATGTTTCTTATTTTAAGTTTTGATATGTGATGATGTTTTGTGTAATTTTGAATATTTGAGAGTATTTTGTGTAATTTTTAAAAAAAAATTGGGTTTTTTTAATTATTTTTGTAATATTTTATGTAACTTATTAATCTTTTTTTAATTATTGAGCTATACGTAATTCACGTAAGATTAAGATAAGATATAATTATGATTATGATAGATTAAGATTTAAATAAATTATTTTAAAAAGTGAAGGGTAATATTGACCAATGAAAGATTTTTCCGAACTCGTATTTTTAAAGGATACTAGATTTTATGCACGTGGTTAAAGATCATGATTAAATATTTTTAATATATTTGATTACTAAAATTTGTTCATCAATTCCACTTTGATCGTTTTTGCTCACTTATGCCTTTAAATTTTAGCATTATGATTATTTATTCTATTTGATGTTTGTTTGAATGAGCTACACCAAATTTTTATGTTGATAATTAAATTGACAGGAAACAAATTCAATCTAAAGCCAATTTGAATTTTCACGTGATTTGGACCAACATGAAACCAAGCTTGAAAGTATAATGTTGTAAAAGTGAAAAACAATTTTAAAAAAAGTAGTGTTATAAAAAAAGATGAATAATTAAAGCTAAAAATCCAAGATGATTAACTAAAAGTGGGCTAAAATAAAACTAAAGAGAATATGAAGTTTGTTGCTAATTAATTGATAGACTATAGAAAAAATCATTGACTAAACATTAATGCTAACTCTAGTATATTTTATATGATAAAAGCATCCACATAACCATATAAAAATATTTAAAAGAGTTTATGAAAATCTTTTCTAAAGATTCCTAGTTTTACTCAAAAAATTAAGCTATTCTATAAAATATTCAAAAAATAAATCTTTTATTCTTTCTATTTTATTTTTTAATTGAGTTAAGATCAATCCTTCTTCACCTTTATCTTTTTCCTGAGCAATTCTAGAGTTGTATCTTCATCATCTATATTGATTGTGACATCAGGCTGGAGCTGGATTTCTTGTGTAATTATTTTTTCCTAAGCTCGTTCATGTTTTGTCTTCTCGTCTTACTTCACAAAGAAGTTGAATGCATTTTTGATGTTCAACAAAAATTCTAGAAATACAGACTTTGATTATTTTTGTGTTTCAATGAGACTAAATGTTAATTTATTTTTTTTAAAAAGGTTAGGAGTTAACTCTTTTTTCTCTGCAATGAAATCTTCTGATGTGCATCTAATAAGAGTTTTTGTCACGTTAAATAATGTTACTTTTACTCTATCTGTGTCATTTTCCACAATGATCTAAACTAAAAACCTTTATTTTTCATTATCAAATTAGCTTAGATTATAATGTTAATATTTTATCTTGATATGTTTATTTCATGAAGAAAGGATATTACTCAACATTGGTGCTACTTTATTAGTAATTTTGTGATATTTATCATTTGGACATTCTTATTAACATCTCTATCCAATCTTCTTATTATAGCATTTGCAAGCTAGAACCACGACTCAACTTTATTGTAAATAGTAGTTATCATTACATTATAGGTCCAATAGCGTGTTCGGATATTGGTAGAGTATTTTTAAGTTTAATTGTGTAAATTTTAGAGTAGGTCTTATAAGATCATACATTTTTGATATTGTGATTATTGTATATATCAATAGTTTAAATTTGTTATTGTATTTGTAAAGAGCCTTGATGGGTATGCTTCTATATTAGCATCTTGTTCTTAAATAAGCCACGCGTATGAGCTTTAAAGTGTAATATTTTTTTCTTTATTATGCTATATGTATGTTTGTTTGGTTTACTTACCATTCTTTTATTTTTTTTCAATAAGTTATATCTTTGTGTTGGTATATATTGTTAACACAATTTACGATAACATGCATATTTTCCTTACAAATTTGAGACAGATATAACGTGAATTTTATGCTTAATGATCTTTAATCAAAAATTTAGTAGTAAAATATGTTACATTTATATTTAAAGATCTTGAAATCTAACAATGTTATTATGTGCTTATCTTTAATCGTGTTTTTAAAAACTAATCCTTTACTAGTAGTCATATCCCCAAATAAATTTACTTGCAGAGTCATACCACATATAAGAAAAAGAAAATATATCAAATTTATTTTTTTTATTTACGCTGTTGTAACTAATTATCATGTATATTCCTTTTGTCCATTGTAGTGATTTCTCTCATCTTATCTAGCTTATTACATCTCGCAACATAGTTGATCAATGACTTCACTTTAGTTACTATTGCAAGATTATTTATATGTAATTTTATATTAAGTTTATGATTCATTTAGTATTTTAAGAGAAAGTATGAAAATTTATAAATACAAACTAATTTTTCTTGCATCTTTCACGATGAATGCTTTTTTAATTGGGACAAAATTGTTCACTTTGTTCTTTAAGGGGGAACACATCGATGTTCTTTGCTAGATATACCTTTTGTCAATGTCAGTTCAAGTGATTCATGAATGTTTTCATATTTTGGGTTTATTTACTTCACTTCTCTATTTGAAATAAAAACTTCAAGTGATTCATGAATGTTTTCATATTTTGGGTTTATTTACTTCACTTCTCTATTTGAAATAAAAACGGCTTGATTTTTTTAAAGGATATCTTTGAACTTTCTGATGGCTTTTTCATGCAAAATTCCTTGTATTTTTTACACTATAAATATTATTAACATTAGAGATAAATTTTATACATTATAATCAATTAATGCTAACTTATTATATTATAGTCTTTTATTATTTTTATTCAATTTAGTCTTCTATCAATTAATGTTATTACTAAAATTATATATAGTTCCTTAAATTTATACAGTAACATTAATATTTAATCTGTCATATATTATTTAAATTTTTATTCCTTAACTGGGTAGTTTTAATCTATCGTAATTTTTATTTTTTTACCAGCGTCAACTTAGACTATTTTTAGATGCTGAAAATGGATGATAAACTTTAAATTGAAACTTAAATTTATATATCTTAATGAAATGATATCAAACATTTACTCTTTTCTTTGCCAAATTTTAGCCTATTGTGATTTTAAACTTCTAAGGGTGTGTTTTGTAATTTTTTAACTTCAAGTTTATTGTTTTAAAAAATTTTAAATTTTATGCTGGGTGTTTGTAATTTTTATGTTTTATGAGTTGGTGGTAAGTTTTTAAATGTTAATATGTTTCTTTCAACTCTGAAATTTTGAGCGTGTTTTTTTACAATTACTAAAACTTTGAGTTATTTTTTGATAAATTCAAAATTTAGAGAAGTTTTTTGATATGATTTCTTATTTTTCAAAATTGAAGGGGACGCTGAAAAGTAGGGAAGTGAGATGTGACCCCCACACTTCTATGATGGAAAATGGTACAGGCACACCATCAACCACACCTTGGGACACGCTCTCCTCTCTCAGCTACAGTGCACGGGGCCCACATGAAATTTTTTAAAAATTTCATGTGGGTCCTGTGTACTGTAGATGAGAGAGGAGTGTGTCCCAAGATGTGGTTGGTGGTGTGTCTGTAGTGCCACACTTCTATGATATTCCCCTCTTAAAAAAAAAAATCCTTAAAACGGATGCAACCAAAAAGACATCTTAAACCCTCAGGAACTCTCCCCTCGCGTCTCTCTCTGCTCTCTATTTCATGACGTTCGTTTGAGAAGCTTGGCTGGTTAGATGGTGATGTAGAACTTCTCGAATTTGACATCCCTTCCTCAGCATAGAAAGCTGCTATTCGTCAGGAATGCAACCGTAGAGAACTGGAAGGTGAAATAAATTCATGTTTGGAAACTCTGGGTGATACGCATGCACAATCGAATGGGACCACAAGGAGTAATTTTTAGCGAAAAATTAGACCTTAGATCCAGTTGCTAGTTACGGTTTTCTTTTCAGGCGTAGGCTTCGGCGGGGAATTTGAGTGGGAAATGGCCCAGAAAATTATTCAAAACAGGATGGTGAAATGCCATTCCTCCCCAGCAGCATCAAATGTATCGCGGTTCCTCTGTCACACCCCTGATCAAACAACTGCCCTCAACAACCACAACGAACTCAACAACTGCATTCCTGATGACAATGGTGACAACAGCGATGAGAGCAGCACGAAGGAGAAGCCGAGGAGGAGGAGAAAAAGGCGACCCGACGACGCCGAGGTCGTGAAATGGAACATCAGCATATCCAACCACATGCGCCACGGCCGATGCGACTTCGCGCGCCGACATCTCCAACGGCCAGTTCCCCCTCGCCCTCCGCATCTTCAGCGCCATGCCTGACCGCGACACCGTCTCCTACAACACCATGATCCAGGGCTGTGTCCGCAACCGTAATCTCAGTGCCGCACGTCAACTCTTCGATGAAATGCCCCATAGAGACACTGTTTCTTGGAATACGCTGATATCTGCATACGCTGAGTGTGGTCGTGTCGAATTGGCCCGTCAGACCTTTGATGCCACGCCCAACAAGAACTCGATTTCTTGGAACGGGCTCCTTGCAGCTTATGTCCAGAACGGCCGGCTTGATGATGCAAGGAAGCTGTTTGACTCGAATCCTCACTGGGAGGCTGTTTCGTGGAACGCAATGATTGCCGGATATGTCCGGAGGAAAAGACTGGTTGATGCACAGTTGCTCTTCGATCGGATGCCCCGAAGAGACATAATTTCTTGGAATACCATGATTTCCGGTTACGCTCAAAATGGAGATATAGCGGAGGCGAGGCAGCTCTTTGAGATATCCCCCAATAAGGATGTCTTCACTTGGACGGCCATGGTTTCTGGGTACGCACAGAACGGGATGATGGAAGAAGCGAGGAGGGTTTTCAACGAAATGCCCGACAGGAATTCCGTTTCATGGAATGCTATGATTGGAGCCTATATGCAGTGCGGAAATGTAGGTGAGGCGAGACAGTTGTTTGAAGCGATGCGATGCAGGAACATCAGCTCATGGAACACTATGGTCACGGGCTATGCTCAGGCTGGGATGATCGAGGATGCACGTCGAGTTTTCGACGAGATGCCTCAACGAGATTCGGTCTCTTGGGCGGCGATGATAGCTGGATATTCTCAGAGTGGATTCAGTGAAGAGGCGTTACGATTGTTTTTAGAAATGGGGAGAAACGGAGAAAGAGTGAATAGGTCATCATTTACTTGTGCTTTAAGCACTTGTGGGGATAATGCTATGTTAGAGTGCGGAAAACAGTTGCATGGCAGGCTAGTGAAGGCTGGCTATGGGTTGGGTTGCTTCGTGGGCAATGCACTGATTGCAATGTATTTTAAGTGCGGGAGCATAGATGAGGCATCCATGGCATTCAAGGAGATGAAGGAGAAGGATGTTGTGTCATGGAACACTATGATTGCTGGCTACGCTAGGCATGGGTTTGGCAACGAGGCACTCCAAGTTTTTGATCAGATGAGAACAAAGGGCATAAAACCCGATGATGTCACCATGGTAAGGAGTTTATTCTGTTGCACAAGGCTTGCTAGATTTAATTTATTTTTGGTATATAGTACACAAGGGCCAAGGGGTAGTCATACATTGATGAGAAGAATTCAGGATGCAATGGTGTCATTTCTTAATAGGATTTCGCAAAGGCGGATATTATTGTTATTTTCAAAGCAGATTTTTAGATAGAGGCAACCTTAGAACATTTTGAATGTTATCTTAATCATGTAACCTATTGCACAATTGTTAGGCACAGGACACAGATATGGCTAGTTGATACACTGAATCTTTGCATGAACCTAGGATTTTCATGAAGACAGTATTGAAATGCACATACACACACAGGCATATACGTATACTGTGCTTGCAAAAATTATTATGAAACATGTGCAATTGCGAGATTCATAATAACAACTGTATTAAATTTTTTGATATAGATCTAGATCCCTGTAGCATATGAACCTGCAGCAACACAAAGCTTTTGTGAAAGTTTTTTAGCTCCTTTTTGGTTTGCCACATGATAAATAATGCAAAATCAAGTCCCAACTCAACTTTGAAACTAACAATTTGCAGTCAACCTAGGCCTGCTCACTTATGTTCAGCTTGGGTAAGCTCAATGCACACTTACAGCTGCATATGTATTGATATACATACATATGTGATTTATATATCTTGCTTAGCTTTGTAATTTCCACATCTTCTGTAAGTTTTGTATTTTGTGTAAGGAATTTTGAAATTTGTGGGAATTTGGAATGTAAGTCTAACTATTTTTCTTTAAATTTAATAAGTCTTTCCTTTAATGTATAATCCGAAGTCAGTTATTTGAATAATTAAGTGAAGGTAATGTCTTACTAATGAATATCAATCTAAATCGAGCTTATAACAGAAAAGTAGCCAATTGGTTTGACTTCGATTGTGTATATTTTTTGAGCTTTAAGGTGTCCAGAACATTCTATAATTAAAATAAGTCAAACACTAGGTTGTCCACTAAGCTTTGTAATTATTCAAGTTAACTTGAGCAGGTCCTTCTGAATTCTTGCTGAATTTGGAATGAGTTTGGCTCACTAAAGCTTGACCTGTTTACAACCTAACCTTAAAGTTTTCTACCAAGAATTTCTGCTTGAGCCTAAGAGCAACTCACCCAACTCAACTTATATCCGAGTTGGATAAACTGTGTTAATGTAAACACCATATAGCCAAAACATAGAGATGCATGTATAGCATCTGAAGGATATACGAGATATCCTATAAAAAAGTAAAACCAAATGAAGTTTAATGATATAAAAATGCAACCAAACAACTTTTTTTGAAAAATCATTTTGTTGCATATTATGTTGCATGGACACAGATACGCTGATAGATATGGTGCACCAATATGTAGAAAATCCTGAAAATACATACGTACATGTGTCTGATAGGTCTTCACGATAAAATTGTTTGTTCTACATAAATACACCATTATTCTTCCTGAGCTTGGAGCATCTCTAAAAGTTGTCCTTTTCAAGTTCTTATAAATTTTGGTCATACCTTGAATAAGATAAGCACAAGCATCATTCATTTTCTAATACATCAATTGGATCATCTAGTCAATCACATACATTTCTTGCTTACTTTTTTTGCTTTCCGTTTATGTTTCCAGGTCGGAGTCCTATCAGCATGTGGGCATACTGGATTAGTTGATAAAGGCATTGCTTATTTCAACTCAATGCACAAGGAATTTGGCGTATCACCGAAGGCCGAACATTATACATGCATGATTGATCTTCTTGGTCGAGCAGGACGGTTGGCAGAGGCTCAGGCTCTTATAAGAGACATGCCCATGGAACCAGATGCAACCATGTGGGGTGCTTTACTCGGTGCAAGTAGAATCCACAAAAACAGCAAATTGGGAGAAAAAGCTGCTGAAAAGATTTTCGAGATGGAGCCAGAAAATTCCGGAATGTATGTTCTCCTATCAAACATGTACGCGTCTTCTAAAAAATGGACGGATGTCGGTAAGTTGAGAAAAATAATGCAGGAGAGAGGTGTAAAAAAGGTGCCAGGCTTTAGTTGGATAGAGGTGAAGAATGTCGTTCATTCCTTTTCTGTTGGGGATTTGGTTCATCCTGAGAAAGAAAAGATCTATGCTTTTCTAGAGGAATTAGATATGAAGATGAAGACGGCGGGTTATTTATCTGCTACAGAGATGATACTGCATGATGTGGAAGAGGAGGAGAAGGAGCACCTGCTTAAATATCACAGTGAAAAGCTTGCTGTTGCATTTGGGATTTTAAATGTGCCCCCAGGGAGGCCTCTTAGGGTGATCAAGAACCTCAGGGTCTGCCAAGACTGTCACAATGCTATCAAGTATATATCTGCAATTGAAGATAGGTTGATAATCCTAAGAGATTCGAACCGTTTTCACCATTTTAATGGCGGTTCGTGTTCTTGTGGAGATTATTGGTGAGATCAAAGATTGCGAATTAGACCTATCTCCATGGAAGCAGCAGCAGCATGTATTCATTCTATTGATCTGGCATTGTTCAAGGATGGCATGAAAGTGATCCTGACCTGAGGAATAATCCGGATGTTAGATCCTTGATTTACTTAACTGGCGATATCGCAAAAGAGGAAAGAATCCTGCATTAAGGAGGAAAGGGTGACAGGCGGGAACTGCTCTTAAATTCCTGTGCCAGAAGCCCAAATGAACTCAGGTCCAGTTGTGTTATTTTGTGTATCAGATACTCAGTATATTTTGTTGGGTTGAGAGAGCTTCCTACCTGTTTGACGTTATGTTCTGTAGCCAACAGCACATAGTGACGTGTTCAGTCGTTTCCAGCAGGGAGAAACATCAATAAAACTTCTTAAAGTTCTAAAAAAACTATTCTTTGCCTCTCATCCTTGATCTCATCCTTGATTGTCTGTGAGGGTTGGTGTGAGCTGCAGCCATGGTGAGGAGGACCAAAACATGTAAATCAACCCCAGAAGCCTCGAACATTGGGTAACCGAGCTAGGCGATATTGAGAATGGTTACATATTTCAGTAACCAAGTTAATGAAAACATGTATAAGCTTAAATTATCGGTGACTACATAGTTTCAGACTACAATTCAAGAAATCATGGAGAATTGAGAGCCAAAGGCCTCAGATCGATCAAGAGGAACTCAAGACACCAACAACTGTGGAAGCTCATCAATGATGTATAAGTTCCAAGGCTACATGATTTGGATTATCAGGTTGAGTATAAACATAGTAAGTTATCAATGACAGATGAAGAGCATGCACTGAATCACTAGCAGTATGAAATTCAATTATTTCCTATCTCAGTTGTATGAGAGGTGATTGGGTAGCGAAAGAAGAGTGAGAAATGGGAATATGGCGTATCTAATTCTCTTGCAGCTTTTACATGTTTCTATGTAGATTTGGAAAGATATATTAATGAAGTTTTATATTTCGCTTAGCTCTTCCGTACATTGTAAACAAGCGATAAATGTTTGTTTTATGGTATTTTAAAACTGCATTGGATTGTAAAATAAACGTAAGTGGTGGAGATGGAGTCTTTACTGGTTTCTTTTGCAAAGAACTTTTCAGGTAGCAGGGTAGTGAATTGAAGCATGGTATATTTGTATCTTACCTGAAACTAATAATCAAACTGAAAGTTGCTTAACTACTTAATTGGCTCAATTATTTCCTGGTATTTGTTTAATGCAACACGAACATCTGTTCTTCCTACGTCGATTGTTTGAGATACGATCCTTTTGTCAAGATAGGTGGCCCTCGAAGGAGGAAGAAATATGAATGTAGAGAACGAGGGAATTTGTGGGAGAATGAATATATCTGAAATTAAAACTATGCAAGCAAATCGATATCTCATCATCACACAAACACACGTCTGACGTATCCAAGTTACAGAGGAAGTTAGAGGACAGGAATTTTAACTCAAATACATCCCTAATTGATTCAAAGATATTATAGATGAGCCTGAATAGATCCTTCAACTGCCTTGATGAAGATACTGCATTAGAGAGGAAAGAATACCACGTCGTGGAGGGAAAGTGACGGGAATCGTCGTGTAAATTATTCTTTCCAGTTGCGGGCCTAGTCTGCGTTAGATACTCAATTGAATGCCCTCTTTTGATTCTATTACAGTAACACCCATAAAATTGCAAGAGAGGAAAACCAACCGAGCATATGATATGAAAGTCAGCCCAAGACTGAAAACAAAATTACCCAGACTAATATCTTTAATGGATCTAAAATCTACATTAAAATACATAATTTAAGTCGACTCAGATCTTATTGGTGAGGTCACAACCTGCATTGCCACACATAACACCCTGGCTATGACACCTCGGACATGCTAAACTGTTAGATTAAGTCTATTGGGTATTGGGTTAATGGGCTGTGACCCGTTAACCATACCCCTATTTGTATGACTATATATATATAGTATCTGAATAAATCAATTAAATTAGGGTTTTTGCTCTCTCAATTATCTCTTTCTACATGGTATCAGAGCTTGAAACCCTAGCCGCCACAAATCCTCATTCAAAAACCCTAGCCGCCGCCGCCTCTTCTCCTTGCCGCCGGCACTACCGCCACCACTAGCCGTGCCGCTACAGTGCCGCGCCGCTACAGTACCACGCCGCTACAGTACCGCGCCGCTACAGTACCACGCTGCTAAAGTACCGCGCCGTTTGTTTTGTTCCTTTTTTTCATGGCCTTGAATAGGTGATTCGAGGCCACACATGACCCGATCCGGTCATCTACTACTGCCTATTTTTTATCTGCTCTTAGTCTATGTTTAAAGAACACATCTTTACTACTGTCCTGATTATTTGACTACTACCTGCCTACCACTATTGTGCAACAATGTCGGAAACAGATCTCTCCTCCTCTTCTACATCTCCCTCTGCTGCTGTTGATCAGACTTCTGCGTCCAAGGTAGTCTTGGAGACTACAATAAAATTGAATGGTACAAACTATCTGCTCTGGGCTCAGGCTTTCCGCATCTTCATTGGCGCTCAGAGCAAACTTCCACATCTTCTGGCCTCTCCTCCACCCACCACAGATCCCACCTACAGTTCCTGGCTCTCGTCTGATTATTGTGTTATGACGTGGCTCCTCAACAGCACGGAACCACAGATTAGTAGCAGTGTTATGTTCTTAACCACTGCGAAGGAGATGTGGGACAGCCTGAAGATTATGTACGGAAATGAGAAGAATGCTTCTCGTGTATTTGAGATTTATGAGCGACTGTTTACGCTCAAACAGGGAGATAGGTCAGTTCCGGTGTTCTTTGGTGAGTTAAAGGGACTGATAGACGAACTGGAGATGCATCAGCCTGTAGTAGCTGATGCGGCGACGCTGTTAGGATATCGTCGTGACTTGGCAGTGTCTAAGTTTCTTTCTGGATTGCACCCTAACTTACAGTCCCAGGTGAGAGGACAGATATTGGGTGGAGATACCATCCCCTCACTGACTGCTACATTCTCCAGAGTCATGCAGGTCTCTACTGGTGTTTCTTCTGATACTTCTGCACCGTCTCCACCTTCAGTGGATCAGTCTGCCATGTTCTCTAGTAGAGGCAGAGGCCGCGGTCGTGATCGTGATCGTGATCGTGATTCTTTGGGAGGACGTGGCTCTTTTAGTGGGAGACAGGGTGATTCTGATAGGGGTTCACGTCAGTGTGATCACTGTGGGAGGACCAATCATATTTCTGAGAAGTGCTGGGAGAAGTTTGGTCGTCCTCAATGGGTCCAAGTAGCCGATGCCGAGTCGACTCGCTCGCCTATTTCTACTACTATTTCTAGTAATCCAGCTACTACTGTTCCTACTGTTCAGATTTCTCAGGCAGATTATGAGAGGTTACGCCAGCTAGTGCTCTCTCAGAACAGTCATTCGGGTGCTGGAGTAGTTCATGCTACTTCCTCTTTGAAACTCACTGATGTGTTATATGCTCCTAAATTCCCTGTTAGCTTATTATCCATTAGCAAGTTTACAAAGCACAATAACTGTAAAGTCACCTTCTTTCCTTCTTATTGTGTTTTTCAGGACCTAGCAACTGGGATGACGATTGGTTCGGGGCATGAGAGAGGAGGTATGTACTATTTGGACGACAGTGTGCCGAGTGCTGGTCTTGTTGCAGCACAGCCTGATTCTATCTTACTGTGGCACTGGCGTCTGGGTCATCCTTCACTACAGAAACTTAGATCGGTAGTTACTGTTCAGTCTTCCCTTTCTTCTTTAGGTTGTGAGTCATGTGAACTGGGTAAGCATCATCGTGCTTCTTTTCAGAGTCGTGTCGATAAACACAGTAGTTTTGCGTTTGAGTTAGTTCATTCTGATGTCTGGGGTCCTTGTCGTGTTCCCTCTGTGAAGGGTTTTCGATATTTCATTGTTTTTGTTGATGATTTCTCTCGCATGACTTGGCTATATTTGTTGAAAGAGAGGTCTGAAGTCTCGCATGTTATTGAACTTTTTTATAATGAAATAAAAACCTAGTTCTCTACTTCTGTTCATATTCTTCGTACTGATAATGCTTTGGAATATATGAAAAATGACGTTTCAAAATTTTGTGCTCTTAATGGTATTATTCATCAAACTTCATGCTCTCACACTTCATAACAAAATGGAGTTGCTGAGAGGAAGCATAGACATATTCTCGATGTTGCTAGAACACTGATGATACATATGAATATTCCAAAGTACTTATGGTCGAATGCTGTCCTCACTGCCTGTTATTTAATTAATCGCATGCCTTCCTCTGTTCTTGATGGTTTGATACCATTCCACTGTCTTTATCCTGCTAAAAAACGTTTTTCTGTGATTCCTCGAGTTTTTGGTTGTACGTGTTTTGTTCAGGATTTGACTATTGGTTTGGATAAATTGTATCCTAGGTCCATTAAGTGTGTGTTTGTTGGATACTCACGTACTCAAAAAGGGTATAGGTGTTATTATTCGACCACCAGGAGATATTTTGTTTCTGCTGATGTTACCTTTTTTGAGTCTGTCCCATATTTTTCCTCTGGTTCCACTACCTCTGTCAGTCCACAGGTGCCACTACCTTCTACGGCTCACACTACTATTTCGGTATCTGCTCCTGTGGCTACTACACCAAAGCCTCTACTGACATACTCTCGCCGTCCTAAAGTACATATACCTATCTCTGCTCCTGCTGACTCTTCTTCTCCAGCTGCAGGTCCATCTCATGTCGAGCCTCATATCTCTTCTGACTTAGATGTTCCTATTGCTCTTCGTAAAGGTAAACGGTCTTGCCCAAAATATCCTATCTCTCTTTTTGTCTCTTATGACCGTCTCACCTCATCATTTCGTCAGTTTGCTTTGTCATTGTCCACTATATCTTTACCCAGGTCACATGAGGAAGCTTTGTTAGTACCCGCCTGGAAACAGGCTATGGATGAGGAGATGAATGCACTGCTTTCTAGAGGGACTTGGGATTTGGTCTCTCTACCTGCTGGAGCGACTGTGGTTGGCTGCAGATGGGTGTATACCTTGAAATATCGTCCTGATGGGTCTGTTGATAGATATAAAGCTCGCCTGGTTGCTAAAGGATATACCCAGACATATGGTATTGATTATTTTGAAACATTTTCTCTCGTTGCTCGTCTCAACTCCATCAGAATTCTTTTCTCTCTGGCTGTTAATATGGATTGGGCGATGCACCAACTAGATGTGAAGAATGCTTTCCTTTATGGTGATTTGGACGAGGAGGTTTATATGGAGCAACCTCCTGGGTATGTTGCTCAGGGGGAGAATCTTATCTGCAGGCTGAGAAAGGTCATCTATGGGTTAAAGCAGAGTCCTCGAGCTTGGTTTGATAAGTTCAGCAAGGTTATTTCTAATGTTGGTTTTCAACGTTGTCAGTCTGATCACTCTGTCTTTCTTCGACGCACAACAACTGGTTTGGTTATTTTAGCCGTATATGTTGATGATATTCTGCTGACTGGGAGTGACTATGTTGCCTTAGCTGAGACTAAGGAGTATCTAAACCGTCATTTTGTCACTAAGGACATGGGAAAGCCAAAGTATTTTCTTAGGATTGAAGTTGCATATAAAAAACATGGCATGCTGTTGTCCCAAAGGAAATATGTGCTAGATTTACTAGAAGAAGCAGGTCTCTTGGAATGCAAACCTGCAAGCACTCCAATGGAGACATTTACTAGAAGAAGCAGGTCTCTTGGAATGCAAACCTGCAAGCACTCCAATGGAGACAAATGTTGATTTATGGCGTGATGATACCTCTCTACTAGATGATGCTGCACGATATAGGAGACTAATTGGGAAGCTAATATATTTGACAGTTACCAGATCTGATATTACTTTTATAGTAGGTGTACTGAGCAGGTTTATGCACAAACCTAGAGAGGTTCATTGGACAGCAGCTCTGAAGATTTTGGCATATGTCAAAAGTTGTCCTGGCAAGGGATTGTTATATAAGAAGCATGGGCATACTCACATTTCGGCTTTCTCTGATGCTGGCTACGCAGGAGACATGAGAGACCGAAAGTCAACCTCAGGATTTTGTACTTTTGTTGGAGGTAATCTTGTGACTTAGAGAAGTAAGAAACAAGATGTAGTATCACAATCTAGTGCAGAGGCCGAATATAGAGCAATGGCTCACACTGCTTGTGAGATGGTGTGGCTAAGAAAGTTTATGACAGAGCTTGGTTTTGTTCAGTCTGGACCCATGCCAATGCATTGTGACAACCAGTCTGCCATTTATATTGCACAGAATCCTGTGTTTCATGAGAGGACAAAACATATTGAAGTTGACTGTAATTTTGTCAGAGATGCTTGGGAGAAGAAGATAGTATCTCTCACATTCACTCCGTCCTCACAACAACTTGCTGATATTCTTACCAATGCTACTTCTTCAAATGTGTTTTCTATTATATGTGACAAGCTGAGCATGGTGGATATTTATGCTCCAGCTTGAGAGGGAGTGTTAGATTAAGTCTATTGGGTATTGGGTTAATGGGCTGTGACCCGTTAACCATACCCCTATTTGTATGACTATATATATATATATATAGTATCTGAATAAATCAATTAAGTTAGGGTTTTTGCTCTCTCAATTATCTCTTTCTACATAAACATTATCAATCAATGAAGTTCGAGAGAACATAAGTGCCAAAAAAAAGGAAGCTGCTGTAGTAAAGACAATTCCTAAAAGCACAGCATATATTTCCGATACATATAAAAGGAAGATCAGCAAACTAACAAAACACTTGCATGAACCCATAAAATTAGCAAGGTACACTAGAAGTATATGAACAATTTAACAGTTCAAGTTTTGATCATACAAAATGATAGCAAGGCAGGATAGGACTTAAAATGACAGGAATATGATTAGACATTAATTTTCATCAGCTTCAACTTATTGTGTGCAATTCCACCAGTAAAGATCGACAACATTCAGGCAGGATTCAGAAGAATCTACAGCACGTTTCACGGTCATCTGTTGCACAATGCAAATGGATTCATAAGAAAAAATGGGACCAGCTCCTTCATGTCAATATGGATGAAAGGCTTCCATGATGATGCCAATAACAGCATAAACCATTGAATTAGGTAATCTGTACAATGGATGATGCTTGTCCCCGTTGTTGATTAATTGAATGATGGAATTGCTTCCTCTTTTGCGTGCCTAAAACTAATACATCCTTGTCATGCCAAACTGAACAGTACCGCTATTTAGGTGGTGAGCACCAGAAGGAGCTGTAATCCTACCACTGAAAGGAGGCGGCTTCGTAGCCTGAAGCATGCTGACCTCATTGGCTATTCTCTGATCAAGTTTGCTTTTGATGATGGCCTCATCTCCACCAGCTGCTGAATAGTGACGAAACAAGGATGAACCTCTCATGTCCATAGCTATGCCAGGGCATGGTTTTTGATGATGTCCCATATAGTCCATCCCCTTATCTGCAGCCTCCAAGACACCTTCCCTGCTCTTTGAGGTGCTCTCTAAGTTGCCAGCTGTACTGCTCCTATGAAAGCAGTAAGTCGGAGGAACACCTGAAGGCTGTGAAAGCACTGTGTTACTCCGTATCAGTCTTCTAGGATCATAGGAATCCTTTACACCTAAACTCTCATAGGGCATTATCGGCCCAACAACTTTTCCGGGCTTAGCTACTGAAAACAGAATGATGGATAAAAAAAGTAAAATTAGAATTAGTGAGCAGAATATGGAACAAAAGGCTATAGTCCAAAATAATAAATTTTATATGCCTGTAAGGATTCTCTGAGGGGGAGCCTGAGAGGATCTTATGATATTGCCAGAAAGTTTTTCCGCAATAACTCTTGGGTTAGGTTGCTGATCCCTAGGAGCGATCGTCGTAGAGTGAACCACTGTAGATCTGCAGAAAGATAAAAGTACAAGTTATTTAATTTAAGAAGCCAAATGGTAAATGATTTCTATGATCAAAGTTTCTTTATGGGCCTTTTTGTTTACCCTCCCCCCACCCCACACAAAAAAAGACACAACAATAACAACAAAATGTTTGATATTTTGAAAATGACCATCCAAATCTTCATGTGTTATTTCAACCCCTTCTGATTGGCGATGAGTCCCCAACTCATACCCCTCAACTTGATAAAACTGCTACTTACTTCTTTCTTCAACCTTCATCTTCATTTCTCCTTCAAAAATCTAACAAAGATCCTACTCTATTCTTGCTATACCTCCAGAAAAAACCACTAGTTCTCTCTCCTTAATCCCTTTGTGTGGACCAGATCCAAGTTTGGGTCCAGTCTGAATCATGAGAGAGTCCCCTCTGTTCGGGGATATGTACTTTAAAAAATAACTAAAAATTAATTATCTAAGTTGAAAATAAATGAATACTTCATATTTATACTCTGACAATAACAGTGACATAATTTGGTGTCTGAGCAGAAACTGGAGGCTAAATTGGAAAAAAAAATATGAAGACTGAGTGATTTCTTTAAAATGAAAAAAGGTTGGAGGTGCAGAAATGAAAACTCTTTTTAAGCCGGTCCAAAGAATGGGGCTAATCGTTTTGCTGTATAAGAGAGCTAATCGTACGGTTGCATGATTGCAGGAGAAGAATATAACAGAAGAATTTTGGGATACATGCACCAACTCATAGTATTTGCTAATCCCATACATAATCAATAATATTCATCTTCATGTAAATAACAAAATTAGTTTAACAAAGGAAATCAAGCAGTGTAGGAAATTTTAGAAAGGATCAATCGCTATCTCTTGCTATACCTAGATAATGTGTTTATAACACACAACATGTTTTTAGTCTTGAAACCGCATCATCTCTCATCCTTGGAGCAACATTAGGGGTCTCAAAGCATGAAAGCAATAGGAAATATCTGGATCACACATGTTGTATGATCCATAATGCAGTTCACATTACCGAGTCTCATAGACTTGTGAGTCTCATTACCGAGTCTCATAGGTTTCTGAAAATCAACTATAATGCAAATTTAAGCATACTTTATGTACATCAAATGGTTGGAAGTTGACAGATTTTAAAACACTGCACATGTAGGCAGTGAGCTTCATTCCACATAATGTTTTATCCCAAAACACCTATAATCATGTTCCATAGTGTGCATCATTTGTCATGAAGCATCGACCCTAAGGTAAAAACAAGGTCGCTGACACTTTAAGTAAGAAAATCTCCACATTACAAGTGACGAGTGCACAAGTTGTGGCATTCAAGCAGCTTATCCAAGATTATTCTACTTTCAAGATTTTGGTGATATCTTCTCATCAAAGCTCCAGGATCTACCAGTGCATGTAGAGGATTTCAACATACTCGATGGGATGAGAATATTTACCTATGCATTATCAGCATTTCCTTAAGAAACTAATTGATCATGGAAATGCACGTAGGAGAGCCACATGACAATTTGGTTGTAATAAGACTATAATCATGCTAGAGGTTGAACTTTACTGGTGAAGTGTAAACAAAGATGTCACATTTGTGCTATCTGACTGTGTAGATGCCAATTGGCTTAGGGTAGGAAACAAGACACTAGAGTGTATAAATAATTACTTGCCCCAATGTTCTAAATGTCAAATGTCAGATAACAGAGTCATATCAGATTAAAAAAAGCCAGTAAGATAACAGTGTATAAATAATCATTCATGTCATTCACACAAGTGTCGGGAGCGCCTCAGTGAGCATGGGCTGCTTAAGTGGGACTCACCACCAATGTTTAAAAAAGCGGAAGCGCAAGCCGAAACGCTAGACCCTTTGATGAAGCGAGGCGTAACCTTTCAAAGCGTGAAGCATAAGCTTCAAAATGTGAAGCCTAAGCTTCATGAGTTTAAATATTTTAACTTTAAATTTGTAAAAATCATGAACATATGATATATAGTGGCATAATAATTAGATATATATACATTCATGTCCTGGTTAGTAAATAAGAATTATATATGTGAAGTATAGTAACAAATCATAATAACTTAGTTACATGCATAATATATATATTTTATTCACACTCGCATAGTCATATTGAAAATATATATGGGCGTTTTAATGTTAGTCAAAGATCTGTTTATGTCCTACTATCTAGTCTTAAGCATGTGCTTCAAAATAAAAGCGCTTTATAAAGCGCGAAGTGCACATTTCAATTATACTTTAAGCGATGAGGCATAAGCTTCAAGGATAAATAGCTTCACTCTTAAGTTCCAAAGAATTTACCCTTCAATAAGTTGTGAAGTGAGTTTCGAAACGTGTTTCAAAAAAACTTTCTCAAACATTGCTCACCATGTCAAAAGGAGTACGTAGCCCACTTAAGCATATAATGATGACGAGAACACTCAGGCAAAACTCGATCGGAATAAAACTCGATATCTAAACCCATCTTACATAGAATAGAGAGGATAAAATTTTGCATTGTTGAAAAAAAGCCTTTCTCTCAGTGTCACCCCTCCACCATTCACTTTGCAACTACAACGGTTAATCTCACCTCCAATTACGACAGAACAGTTGCCTTAAAAAACAATGTGCTATAAACGCCTAAATGTCGCCTAAGAGCCTGCTCAGGTGACTAGGCGTTGGCAGTAGATCCAGTGTCTAGACATGCCTAGTGCTTTCTAAAACATAGGATATTGTTGATGGCCCAAATATTCTAAATTTGTTCTTTATAGAGGTCTTGCTTTTTAGACTTTCTTTCTATGAGGTTTGTGCCAAATATGAACATTAAGTTCATGAGTTACTTCTAGACGGAACTAATTATTTTTCTTCAATTTTCATTGTCTATCATCCACGGACCAATGGTCAGATTAAGGTGGTAAATAGGGTTCTAGGAAACTTGCCATGTTATCTTGTAGGAGGCCACTTAAGAACTGGGATCTAGTGGTATCCATGGCTAACTTTTTGTGTGTAAATCGTGTGAATAAGTCAATTAGGTTCTATTGATTTGAACCAGTAGCAAGTTTTAGACTTGTAAACCCTATTGACTTAATACTTGCTAGGTATCTAATGCATCAACTGAGTTATTTGATAGCATTTGTATCATTTGCAGAATGAGATTCATAGATAGATTGTTGTTAATTATGAAACTATGAGTCTAAAGCATATGAATATAGGAGGATCCACGAATTTGTAATTAATGATAAGGTGATGGGGCACGTTCAACCTGAGAGGTTCCTTTGAGAGCTTGAAAATATGACATGCCCGTCAAACAGACGTTTGTAGTGTTTGAGAAAAATTGGTCCATTGAATGAGCTAGATGTCCGAGAATAATCTTTGAACTAATCTAATTTTTTATGTGGAGAACTTGATGCCCAACCATAAGCCATTTGTTTATCATTCGTCTATCTTGGATTTCTTACTGTCATATTGACTGAGTAGTAGAAGGTGCAATTATATAGTTTTCATGAGTATCAGTGTCTCACAAAAAGAAGATTGAGGAACTCTTGATGACGAGCTTGCATCAGTCGCAAATGGAGACTATACTTTGTACAGTGGGATGGACAACCAATTGAGATTGTACTTACTGAGTAGAGTTAAGGTTAAGTAACTTAAGCTAAATGTATTTGACAAGTATCGTCATCATTATTCCCTGAAAGTGAATTCTTTGAAGCTGGGAAGATTTGATAGGAATCACATGAAGTTTACTCCAGAGGAAGAATTTAAGCTGTTTTATTTTAAAATTTTTAAAAAAAAAATTATTTTTGTAAAATCTTCATTATAGCCTTACCTATAAAAGACAAGTTATCTATTACGATTATAGAATGTTTAGAATATTAGTTTAGTTATGATTAGCAAATTTTATTTCTACATAGACTTGGATCCTTAGACATGATATTTGCAGGCTTATATCCTCAGTTATTTGCCTACAGCTACTTAATTCTCTAAACACAAAAGCTTAATTAGAAAAATATGTAAAAAGATAGAAACTACCACCATAGGGTTGATAATACTCCTTGGTCCGTTCTGACACTTGAAAGCAAGCTCAAATAGAGAATAAATCAGCTCACTTTTCGCACTAGGCATGTAAAAAAGATCGAAATATGGCATCAAACAACATTACCTAGGAAGAGAAACATGCTTCCTTTCTAATGGAGTAACTTGGCCATTTTTACCACCATTTTCCTCGAGATGAGAGAATTGCTTCCTAAATTGATCAACAGCACTGTACAATTGAGGTAAAACAAGAAATATTAAGATAACAGCACATTAAGGCGAGAATGGAAAAAGTTGAAGAAGCAAAATAAAATATTTAACCTAGGATAAAGAAAGTTTGTCCCCTCATCTCCACTAATGTAGTCCTTGAGCAATTGAGGATGATATTCCAATATTTCACGGAATATAAGATCTCGAATGTCCTCTTTAGTCACTCTTCTTCTTTCAAACTCAAACTCCATTTTTGTTATGGGTTGACAAGACGGTTCTCTCTCCACTTTAGCCAAGCCCTTAAAATATGGATCAGCCAGTGCCTGATAAATGAACATGAAATGAAAAACATATTAGACACACATAAATAATGAAATAAGTATGAATCTAAAACCATTTTAATGGAAGAACATGAAGAATGAGGATTAAGCCCATACCTCTTCAGCAGTGGGTCGGTCCTTAGGATCAAATGCTAAAAGTCTTTCCAAAAGTTTCAGCGCTAGAGGATCTGTGTTCGGAAACTTTTGCGCAAATGGTACAGGCTGCTTTTTCCTCATGCTGCTCAAGTATCTTCTAGCCTTCTCATTGCGGACCTGATATTGTGGGAAACACCAAAAGTTTCAGATCTAGAATATATACATGTCTTTCACCAACCCAGATATTTATGAGATTGCGTACCCGAGATATGGTATCTAAAGAAGGTGTGCCAAGAAGATCTGTCATTAAATCCAATTGGTGAACCACATTTTTACCAGGAAAAAGTGGCTTTCCAGTTAATACCTCAGCAAATATGCAACCTATGCTCCATATATCAATAGCCGGGGTGTACTGTACATCATGGAACCATTATCACTTTAATTTTTTTGTCAATCAATACAAAATGGAAACAGGAATAAAGCATAAGATCTACTACAAATACCTGAAGATGTGTTATTTCAGCTTGCAGGAAGCTTAAAAAATTCCTTCCTAAGCAAGCATCTTTTTTAATTACTAAAATTATTATTTCATTAAACGTTTATTTGTTGTTTAAGAAAAGCAAGATACTTTAGTAAGTAATATAATGGAGTTTAGTAATGAGAACAATTTGAACATCATCTTGGTGACTCAAGTATCAAGGAGGGCTGAAAGAAGAACAGATATGGATATATTCTATATGAAAAGATCGATATAATAGTATCAGTTAAATGGGAAGTTCTAGATGTCTCTTGTCAGTGTGAAGGTTACAAAGGCCTGTATTTTTTGTTTAGAAGTGATAATCAAGCCTTTCTATCCGCAAAAGATCTAGTATGTGTCTGAGGGTT
This sequence comes from Asparagus officinalis, assembly GCF_001876935.1. Taxonomy (NCBI): domain Eukaryota; kingdom Viridiplantae; phylum Streptophyta; class Magnoliopsida; order Asparagales; family Asparagaceae; genus Asparagus; species Asparagus officinalis. The sequence continues at coordinate 52,512,131 of NC_033798.1, forward strand.
CAGCAAAGATCAACCAGAACACAATGTCTCAAGTGTCAAGGAAGGCTAAAAGAAGAACATATATTGATATAGTAGTGGAAGTTCTAAAAATGTCTATTATCACTGTGAAGGTTACAATGCCTGTATTTTTTGTCTAAAAGTGATCATCAAGCCTTTCTATCAGCAATATAGTGGTTGTTCAGTTTTTGACTTTTTGTTTAAAATAATAAATTCGGATGAATGATTTGCTTTCCACTTATTGTCCCCAGTTAAGAGGGAAAAATGCTTCTGCAGTTATTATATTCCTTCAGTTTTGTGAGAGCTCATCCATTCCTCTCAAAAGAAAAGGGTAGACACTTATGTAAAATACGAAAGATAACAGGAGCTTTTCAAATGTGTTTCCCTGCTATGTAACTTCCAGAAACTAGCATAGTTACATGATAAAATAATGCCTTCTGTTATTTTTATTAAGGTAAGGATTGGCAAAAGACAGCAATCATTGAATGAATAACATGTAGAAGGCTAGAAGCAACTGTATCAAAGAAAATAGTGCATTAACTGGAAATTTCTAAATGAAGTGTTGGCACTTGGCAGTGAATGTATAGATTCCATACAACTCTACAAATATGATAACATTGTAAATTCATGAGTTGACTGCAAATGAGCTAATAGCAAACGAAAATATATAGGTTGCTCAGAATTAAAGACTCTTGGAATTACTACACAACTATTCTGGTGTAACATACTAAGTGGCAGAGTTGACGTAGCTGTGCGTCTAAAATAATTCTCATGAATGATAGAATACTCGGACCTAAAGTTGGTACAGATATCTTGTAATAGTGGCTTAATATTTGATGATGCTTAAGGTGATTTGCCCAAAGTATCATGATTGAGGAGCAGAGCATTGTGCCATTATTAAACGCTATCCTACTAGTACAGGATATTGCTATGAAGTATAAGGCCAAAT
>NC_033798.1:52513088-52515633 GCF_001876935.1 Asparagus officinalis
TCATGGGTCATAATTTGCCAGATATATGACCATCCAAAACTTCAACATATAATCACATAACAGACAGATCTGTCCTAACGTTATATTGTATTTTGGTCATGTTCAGACTAAAAGCCATAATGGTAAATTTTGATCTAGGTAGGTTAGACTCGCCAAGTCAGATGCTTAAACTGACCTATTAACTCGTTAACCCATACAATCTTCAACTACTCTAAAAATATAGGCTTAAGAGGTTACCTCGCAGAATTAGCCACTTCTCCCGTCTTTTAGAGTCAACTATCATCTTCATCTCCATCTTTTGAATTGAGATGGAAAGCAAATGGAGGGAAGTCCCTAAAATCTTTCATACTTCGAAATAAGTCCCTCAAATCATTTAAATCGCTACTACATCCCTCAATAAATACTTAAGTTATTTTGAAATTAGCCCCTCAAATCACTAGGATTGCTATCCAATCCTCCGATTCTCATAGGTCGTTTCAAATTAATACCTCTAGCTGCTACTCTTCTTGATTGGAAGGACTTGTTTCAAAATAACTTAAGAATTGGGGGATCTAATAGTAATTTCAATTATTTGAGGGATTTATTTCAAAACAACTTAAAAATTGGAGGACCTAATAAAAAGTTAAGTGATTTGAGAGTCTAATTCCAAAATATGAAAGCTGTAAGGGATTAATACCAAAAAACCTTGTAAAAATCTCAAAGGATTATTGAAGGTGATAACAAGGTCTAAAAGCTCTCCCTATATTATGCATGGAAAAGAATATGAACTTGTATGACGTCACAACTAGATTTTCTCATTTCCATTGTTCTAGGTTTTTGTTATTTGTTTCATAAAACCAGACACGTAGCGAAACAGAATCGGCATGAACATTCCATAATGTAGCTAACAAAGTGACTAGGAGATAGTGAAATAACATTATATTAACAGGTTAGAGGTCCACTGACTTTCAATCTAAGAATGCACCTCTTGATGCATCGAACTAAGGATGCACCTCTTGATGCATGGCATAGATTATTCTAATAGATGATCTGCTCTATTCATCATGATCTAAATGTCTCTATAGAGAAAGACTGAAAGAGAGAGCAAAGTTATTATTCATCTAACCATAGCCTCTCCTAAATAGAGAAGGGTAATGAAAAATAGATAAGATAAAATCATATCTAATCGCATCTCACAATATCTAATTAATATTCCATAGTATCTACTAATATCTCAATACTAATAATATCTAACTTCAAGCTGGGGCATAGACACTATATGTCTAGCTTATTACAAATGGAAATAAAATAGCTAGTTGCAACAGCTTGGTAATGTCATCTTTGCACGGAAAACTTAAAGCGTTGGAAATCAGAAAATTGTAGTCACAGAGAAGAAACGCTAAGCAGGTAAACCAACTCTAGGTGGATAAGCCAGTAGTAACTCTAGGCGAGTAAGCTTATACAAACCCTAGGTAGGTATGCATGTAGAAAACAACAAGAGAGAACCCTTGATTGATCCATTGCTTGCTCGGTTGCTCGATCAGTCGATCTTGATTTCCACATCCTTTGATGATGAAAACATCAAGGCATCTTGTTCAACATAAAATAGTGAATTTCAAAAGATCTTAGCGGAGAAAGCACGAACGTTGAAGAAATGACAATAAGATACCGGAGGTGCTATTCACGATGAACTTTACCGTGAGATACTACTATTCATCGCAAAAGTTACAGTTCACAGTGAACAGTACTGATGGATAGAAGCAGATTTCCCCTGAAGCTAGGGTTTTTTGGAGGTAAGATTTTTTTTTTGTGCCAGGTTTTTTTCATAGGGATTTAGGAATTGGTCAAAGTTGCTGTCGAAGCACAAAGGCAGTATTCGTGGCAAAACCTTCTAGACGGCCCCAAGATCAAAAAAGAATATAGGTGTTTTCTAGAACCAAGAACCTAGTTGCTCTGATACCATGTAGAGAAATAGAAAGGACGGTTATTATTCATCTAACACTAACCTCTTTTAAATAAAGATTTGAAGGATATTACCAAATTGATATGAGATAAAATTATATCTAATCATGTTTCACAATATCTTAACAATATTCCATAATATCTACTGATATCTCAAATAGATATGAGATAAAACCATATCTAATCACGTTTCACAATATCTTAACAATATTCTATAATATCTACTGGTATCTCAATACTAATAATTCTATCTGCCTCAAAACATCTATAAAACAAAAAACATGATGTTTTCATAACACATATTTTTCGTTGTCTCTTTAGTCGTGTTGTCATAAAACCACTAATTTTACAATCAATTGATACATGAGTGACTATAATCCAATATGCCTAATTTTTTATTTATATACTATCCAAAACATATTGATCAAAATGAGCAGAGTAGATCAAGTAAATTGATTGTATATAATGTTGTTTTGAAGTTACATTCTTAGATTGAATCTAAGGTGTCATATGGGGTGTATTTTCCATCCAATTGATCTAACTCACATCATTCCTCCATCTAACTACCAAGCACCAAACTTAGTGCTTGGTACCAAACATACCC
>NC_033798.1:52515643-52528435 GCF_001876935.1 Asparagus officinalis
AAAATAACTACACAAATAGACAAGCATTGCTTCTATTATTAAGCTATGAACTATATCACGCTTATAAACATCAAAAGTAATATGTCTCAACATGAAATTTAGTCTTTACCTTAGAATAGAATGATCCACATAGCTCGGGTGCTCTATACCATCTGGTTGCAACATAATCCTGCATAATATTATTACCTCAGAACGTTCCGGGCAAAAGAAAATGTTAAGAGAAAAATATATTACATGGCATTTATCCACTCAACTCGCAACAGAATATCACGGCAAAGAACATTCATATTTTTTAACATACCGTCCAAAATATTGTTGTAGAAGTATCATTGAATGCAACTCTTGCTAATCCAAAGTCGCAGATCTTAAGCTTACAATTTGCATTTGCTAGAATGTTCTTCGGCTTTAAATCTCGATGGTAGACATTTGCTGCATCACAGTAACAGTGTCAGAACAGAGCTAAGACAGCATCATGCAGCCAGTTTGAACAGCTAAAGAACATGACACTAAAATATTAACTGTTTTGAGCATTAAAAAACAATCTTTGAAGCATAAATGTTTAAATAGCTTTAATAAACAAAGAAAATGAAAAAAAAAATCAAAGTGACTCTCGGGAAAAAAATTTGACTATAGCATGAAAAAAATGAGGTCCCTTCTTGCTTACTGAATTAACTGAAGATTTTAGGAATTGTGCAGAAAATGGAGACAATAAAGTTGACCAGCTTAATGAGCATGTTATTAATCATAGAGGTAATTCAAATGCACTGCCGGAGGAACATCTACATGTACATAAGCAAATAAAGCATGAATAGCATGTCAGTTTAGTGAAATAAACGTATGGATCCTAAACTGGAATCAGCCCTTCAGTTTGTAACTTCTCCACGATTCCACCCTTCCCTGGTCCTGACTCCAGAGAAAAACTTATTACCAATTCAGGAGCAGCACTCATACTAGGAATGTGAGGAATATAGTACTAATCTTTGATTGGAATTCTCTAGACAAAGGTTGGTTCAAGGAGAAAATGTTCTGTTACAGATGAATTTTCCATGCCTACAAATAAATAAATGGTTTGCAAAAAAAAAAAATTCTAGGACCTAAGCATCTTGAACCTCATTACAAAGACTGGAGATTTCCCCATAAAACAAAAAACACTAGCATACTAATTAAATATGTATTGTCTATTAGCTAAATGTATCCAGAGCTATAAGAATTCAGCTAATTCCAAAGTAAAAACTTTAAACTTATGTTGTTCAAATATGAACAAGGACGAAGGTAAATGTAAATTGTAAATTATGACATGATTAGCTAAATAGTGAAAACATAATCATAACTACTCTATAAGCATAAAGATGAGAAAATAATCAGAGAGTCAAGCAAAAGAGTAAATGCCCTGAATGTTTTTTATAATGCAAAACCAAAAGAGATAATCATCAGACATGGAGGGACTGGGGCTATAAATTCATAGGGGATGATCACCAACCAAACAAGATGCCAACTCACTCCGACTCTGATCAGAAAAACAAGAACAAGGAGGAAAGATATTGGCAGAATCTTCTACTGTAGTCACAAGTTTTTTGGGTGGAAAGCTTACTTGTAATGGCTCAAGAAGAATATTTTCAAGAGGTACTCATCCTAATACTACTCCAAAGCTTAATTGGTAATGTGAAAATTTTCACACACACACACACACACACACACAATATAGCTCTCCATTCAGAAATGTTAAATACAGTTTAGTTTTATTCAAAGAACCCTGCCACTACACCAAAACTCCAACATTATGTGAGGGTTGAGGGTTATAATTTTATATTTTAGCATGTAACAACAGTTGAGCGCCGTTTTCATGGATGAAACCTAGACTCACACAGCAGTATCAAAATTTTTAAAATCTGCATAAAAATATATGGCCAGCAAAATTCAAACTTGATTCACTTTGATACAATGTCAAAGAACCCTGCCATCGAAATTCCGAAGTTACAGTAAGGATTGAGGGTTACAGTTTACTATTATAACGAGTTTCAAATTCATGGTAACTATCACACTCTAAACTCATTACCACTACAAAATTCATGTGGGACTACTAACATAACAGAGTTGTGGTTTCAACCCCACCACACCCCACCCAAGAAGAAGAAGAAGAGCTATTCAGGAAGCAAACAAAGTAATTAGTGGGTAGTTATATCTGCATATCCACGCCTAAAAAAACAAATACAAAAACAAAAAACAAAAAGAAGAAGAAGAAAAGGAAGTAATTAGTTATGCATGGACAAAGAAATTGTCTTCAAAGCTGTAAAAAAATAGCAGCGAGGAAAGAAATTAAATCTTATTTTTAAGGAACAAGGAATCTATTCCAATAAAAAAAAAAGAAACCAGATTATAACTGATCTCAAGTCAATATTAGAACCAGGGGCGGATCTATGTTGTGGCTTAGGGTGCAGTCGCAAGCCTGAGAATTTCATAGTTACGTTCTAAAGCCTTCTCAAATTTCAACCTGCCCCCTATACTTGCATATATTTGTTCGCCCCCTAAGAAAGTTTTTTCTTTGGATCCACCACTGATTAGAACATCTACTAACCAACAGGCCAAGTCCCCACCAATTTACAGAATGCATCAGTCAGAACTTTTTGGCTACAACATGCTCATGATTTGCATGTATCAATCACATCAATACAAACACCAAAAATAAAGCAGGCAATGCTGCTAAAATACCCTGACAACGAAACAAAGAGTGCCTTCGTGTAAATTTTGATTATTCATACAAATTAGTCCATTATAACATTTCATGGGCATACTGTCAATTATGCTGATTTAGTTGATAAGAAATTAATAAAAATGCAAAGATATATATGTGAGAGCTAGGACAACATAATATAAAGAATAGAATAGAAGCTAAGAATATCTAAACCAAGCCAAGTCATGATAGGCATGGACCCCAAATTAGAGTGATAGAATCAGAAAACTTATCAATGATATCAATTTCACATGGTAACAAATTGGATTCGAAATTAGACAAAGATGAACAAAAAATAGAAAATGAACTCAAATCAGTTCAACTTAAGAAGTCATGCATATGTGGGGACAAAGCTACTTAGCTAAGAGATCAAATTCAAGTAAGTTAACTACATAATGAGAACCTATGAGCTTGAGACATAACAAGGATAGATAGGAGATCACTGATTAGCTATGATGAAAAGAACCACACAAGTCAAAGTCTTTGCAATCAAGAAAGCAAATGAATTTCAACTTTTCAAATAATAATATGAAAATATAATTCTTTTCAAGCATAGTTAATACAAAGTTGAAATATTTCACACAAGATGTATACTCTAAAGAAAAATCATTATTGACTGTTTGATAGATAGAATTTCCATTGCAGGATAGACAAAGGACATATACCTGTGTGGATATATTTCAGAGCCCGTAAAAGTTGATAAAGGAAAAACTGGTAATGTTCTTTTGTCAGGTCATCGTTAGCCTTGATGACTTGATGCAGATCTGATTCCATGAGCTCAAAAACAACATAAATATCCTTGAATTCCCTTCTTGATGGTGGAAGCATAATGTGCTTAATCTCTACAATATCAGGGTGCCTTAGAAGCCTGAGAAGCTTGATCTCACGGAGGATCCGAGCCGCATCGGAGATGTGCTCAAAGATATCGTGTATCTTCTTGATCGCGACTTTTTCTCCAGTGCGTGTATCAATTGCTGAACACACTAACCCATAACTTCCTTTACCTATAACCTCCTGAATTTTGTATCTATTTGCATCCCCATATGTGAAGAAATCCATTTCCGGCGAATTCTGCAAATGAAATTAGCATCCGCACTATTTGATTATTATCTGTAAGAGAAGACTTGAACCAATTGTCTTCAACAGATACAAATTCTAAAGCAATATGATGCATTAGTTCAGCCTAAATGACTTGCGGGTGGTCTTCTATATCAGTAAATAAAAGTGAAGTCGTCAATGTTCAATGGCTTAAGGGCACTGCAGCAAATTATAACTCGTAACTCATCGTAACTGCATAGAAATGCGCCAATGAAAATCTAAACATTACAGCTGACATGCATAAATTTGTTGCTGAGTTCTCAATATGTCACTTAAATTCCAATGTCTGTTGTCTGTTCTAATCTTCTAATCTTGGGCAAATTCTACTTAAAAATTCCAACAGTAGCATGAGATTTTCATTTACTTGATCCTGTTTCATTGCTCAATGAAGAATTCTCATAAAAAGATAAAACTTTAAAAGCAACCACTTCTGTAGATATCAGCAACGAAAATAAACAAGAAATAAAGTAATTGAACACGATGAAAAGGAGTATCCTCAATATTTTCGCCTTCAAAATGACAGTTTTGTTCCTTTGCCGAATAAAGAAGAAAGGAGTGATATTAAGAAGAAGCTAAAAAGACTTAAACTGCAAGGGATAATTTATTTCAATGAATAAGTCAGTAATAAATAGATAAATGGAAGGAGGGGGGAAACCTTTTTTCTCCGATCTTGCTGCATCTCCATTCAAATCTCGAAATCCTGCAGTCCACCAATCCAAAAAGGACAAAAAAAAAGAGAAAAAAAAAAGGAATTTTGATTTCAGGGCCTCCTCGATCAGAAAGATTGAAATCTTGAAATTAAAGAGAAGAAGAAACTGGATCAGATCTGCTCAAATGTGGGTTTAATAGAGATCAAATCAAATCAAATCAGCCGCATTTTTTCCCCATCTGCCTCTCCAACGGATCAAAAAATTGAAAATTATCCCTCATTCACTCCTTCAACATTCAGATTCCTCAAGAAACCGATCCAATTCTATCTGATCTTGCGCAGATTCGTCTAATTTCGATAATAATAGTAAAATAATAAGTATACACAAGCACCGACAGCAGCAACGCAATGCGATCAAGATCGTCCGAGATCAAGACGACGATGAAGATGAGGCGAGAAGAAACAGGAGAGAGAGAGGGGACTCGGGGGATTGAATCTATGGGCGTTTTAAAAATAGTGGCAAGGATGGTAATATGTGTGAAAGAGGGAGGGCTTTTTTGAGTGCAGGTGCGGTGGTGTCGGCATTGCTTGCGCTTGGGTACACGTAGACAAAAGGAAATTAGGAATACGACGGGCTAGATCTGATTATTCAGAGTGAATTTAGGACAGCCACTGAACTTTCGATTTTAAAAATCTTCGAATTTATCATAAATCCCTCGAATTCTAAGGGATCTTGCAATCCAAAACCCTCCTAGTTCAAGAAAATATTAGCTGAACGCTACTTTAGCTGTTGAGGGATCAAATTGCAAGACTTATTAGTATTGAGGGGCTTATGGGCAATTTGAAATATTTAGGCGACTAATATGGAACTGTTCATGATTTAAGGAAGGATTTTTTTTTAAAATAAACTCTATTAGAAATTTATTTTTAAAAATCGACCCCTTTGAAATTTAATTACCATTTTCGACCTGGTTTCAGCCACCTGGTTGAAACCAAGTCGAAAATGGTAAATAAAGTTCGAAAGCTTCAAGGGATTTAAAATCCCGTGAAGTTTAGTTAATAAATTACGCAGCCTAATCACGAAATAGACCAAGTCATCTGAAACTACAACCAAACATCACAAGATTTGAAATCATGTGAAGTTGCAGGGGGCATCTGCCAGAGAGCTTGTATCGAGCTCTTTGTAAAAACGGGCCTGCAACTTCACGAGATTCGAAATCTTATGAAGTTTAGGTGTATTTCTTCCGTGTCTTCATTAGCATAGTTAACCATGCACTAAACTTCACGGGATTTTAAATCCGGTAAAGTTTTTAAAATTTATTTGCTATTTTCAGCCTAGTTTCAACCAGGTGGCTGAAACTGAGTCGAAAATAGCAATTAAATCTCAATTGGGTCTTTTTTAAAAATAAATTATTAATAATGTCTATTTTAAAATTTGTCATTTAAGGAACCAAAGTCAAAATAAATCTCCAAAACAAGGGTTTTGAAAATTACTCCCTAGCATATTCAATATTTTGAAATAGTTATTAGGCCCCAAGTTCTTAGAAGTTGTCCCAAATTTTAGTGTTTGAAATCATTAGAATTGCTATCATGTCTCCTCCGGTTCTTATAAAATTTTCAAATTAATCCATTTTGTACAGAATAGCATTAGCAATGTAAGAAAAAAGGCAATTTCAATTATTTAAGGTCTTATTTAATATTATTAAAGATTTAAAGGACTTTATTCTGGAATAACACTTAAGATAATGACATATCTCTTGTAAACTTAAATGAATAGAAAGTTTTATCAACTAATTTTTTACTTAGGGGGTGTTAGTCAATTGGGACATTTTCATGCAAAATGGGATAATTATTATAGTGGAATAATTTTTGCTAGTGGGATATTTTAGTGGGATAAATAGGAACAATTTTGTGAAACGGGATATTTTGATAAAATAACGTGGGATAAATTTTTATAATCATAAAATATATATTTATGCATTTTGAATATATAAATACTATTTATGTGCTTTAAACTTACTATTATTAATTGATAATTACTTACAAGAATGTTCATTACTATTAATTAAATAATTTTTAATTAGACTATAAGATATTGACAATTATTATTATAATAACGGTCTAATGATGGTGATAACCATAGTAGGAAAGAAGTAAAGAAAAAAATAAATATAAAAAATAAAAAATAACAAAATAAATATAAGTTCTAGTTTTTTACCACCTAGTTCCAAGCTAAAATATAAAAAATAAAAAATAACAAAATAAATATAAGTTCTAGTTTTTTACCACCTAGTTCCAAGCTAAAACTTGGAATAATTTGAGAGACTAGAATATAAGTTCTAGTTTTTTACCACCTAGTTCCAAGCTAAAACTTGGAATAATTTGAGAGACTAGAACTCTCTTTTTTGTATAGAAAAATAAAAAAGTGGGATAATTTTGTACCATTATCCCAATTCTAGTTTTGTTAAAGTTCTACTTGACTAACACTATATAATTTTATTCTAGTTTTAGTTCTATGTGACTAACACCTTAAAAATTTATCCCACAGATTATCCTAGTTCTAATTTTAAGTTCTAGGTGACTAACCCCCCTTATTGATTTTGCTTTAAGATTTGTGTTAACATAATACACATCAAAACATATATCTCAAAGGTAACCTTGATATGCAGTATGAATTTCAAAACAAATCAAGAGATAAAAAAGTTGTAGCATGAAGAGTCTCCCATCCATTGAAGTTTATTTTAACTTTATTATTTATTTCATAATAATTGATAATGGCTAATAACTTTACTGTAATGATCAATAATGTGATTGTACTAATACAATAATAATTATTATTGTAATGAGAAAATAATATGATTATACTAATATAAATTGAATTGATATTGAATATTTTGAAAGTAGTCCTTCAAATCATTACTACTCTTTATCTTATCTCTTGTAGACGCACAAAAACTTTTATGTCTCAACAATGGTGTTTTCTTGTTTTTTTTTTTTAAACACAATGGTGCTGTGTTTTTCTCCAAAACCATTTTCACAACACCGTTTTGAGTTTTTGATCAGAACTAGTTTGACTTTATGTACAACCATTTATACTACCAAATTCACCACAATGTTTCCACCCCAAACTACCACTGCCATAATTCATACCATTGCTCTGCCGCTGCCCCCCCTGTCGGTGCCGACATTATTGCCATCCCACACTAGCGATGGACAAAAAAGAAAAATGAAATAATGATAATAAAAAACTCAGAAAAATTCTAATGCAAAAACTAATAAGATAAATGCATTCTACTTCACCGTAAAGAAATAAAAAGTATCTTTCAAAAGAAAAGATGTATGTTTTAAAAAAAAATATGAACTCTTTACTTTATTCAGCATTAGAGAAATCAGAGAAAATTAGGGAAAAGGGCGAAATGAATTAAACCTAACAAATAAATCTAACAAAACAGTTCTTCATATTTGGGACAAAATTAGGGGAAAACAAAAAATTAGGGCAAAATGAAATTCACTCAAATTAGGTAGGGGGGATATCAAATCCAACTGTAATCTTTCACTAAACCTCATATACTTTTTTCTTCCTCTCACTTCCTCCTTCATTTTACATGAGTTTGTTATAAAATTTTGCCTAATTTTTACTTGTTTGAACAGAGAAAGATGTACCATTTGACGGAAATCTAAAGATGATAGCAACCCTCGATGACTTCCAACGGTGGCGACGACTTCTGATGCCATGGAAATGGAGGCACAAAGGGAAGAATTGAGGTAGAAGAGGTTATTTCCTCTTGGGAGAAGACATGTGGGCTTTTATTTCTGAAACATAAACGAAAGACTCAAAACACCTTTTTGGTGTTTTGAAAAAATCGTTTTGTTTAGGTTGGGTCATGTTTTGGACCAAAAAATGCATTGATACCCAAACAAAACTATTTTGTTTTTAGCCCAAATATAATCGGAAATGGCCTAAACACATCGGTTACCAAACGCACCATTAATTAATTAAAGGGTTCAATACCTTTTGATAAGCTTTGAAAGTGAAATAAACTTGATGATACCTATAGCTCATATACAAGTTAACTTGAAGGTATGCTCTCTATATTAATTAATTCAAAGAGGCATACATTTACCTTATAGTTGTTGATGTCAGTTATCAAGCAGGGATTTTACTTGCAGATTGAAGTAGAATCAGGGTCCTCAAACTCCTTTAGACGGTTGGCTCCATAGATTGTTGTTCTTCCTACACACGAAATACTTGTGAGAGGCCGGAGGTGGGTTCTCCGGTTGTTCCTCCTATGATCAAGTCAGTGTTTGAGCATGTGAGAGGAGTATAAAATAAGGGAATAAATACAAAGTTTCACTGTTACCTCTCCTAGAAACAATACCTCGTGTAGTGCCACTTCCTTTTATAGTAGACTGGAAGGGTAACAAAGTAACTGTGGCCAAGTCTAGGTAGGTAGCTAAATCGGCAGACAACTGACAGGTGTCGGTTGTGGGTGTCATGAGTTATCCTTGTGATAATAAGTGTCAGCCACTGTCGAAGATGGTCATCTAGGTGGCTAGTGCAAAGCGACAACAGCTGCTTGGTACTGACTAGGTCTGATGAGTCACAAAGACTATCAGGGCTAGAGCAATGATGACTTTATCAAAACAGTTAATGCAAGGGCAGGTAATTGTCAGCGCGAGGTTTGAGAAAACTACCTGACACGCCCCGCTTCCCAAAATACCAGGGAATCAGAACGTGAACAAGCCCGCGACGTATTAGACTGAGGAGACAAAATACCAGGGAATCAGAACGTGAACAAGCCCGCGACGTATTAGACTGAGGAGAAAAGTACTAGACCTTCTACTCAATCTAATACGCTAAGTGAACAAGCCCGCGACGTATTAGACTGAGGAGAAAAGTACTAGACCTTCTACTCAATCTAATACGCTAAGTGTTAAGCAATATAAAGCGAAGGCACAGGTCCCCGATCACAGTAGCAAGAATATAATAAACAACTCAGAACCAAATGATACACATCACAACTGAAATAATCATCCAGACATAATATTCGGGTCAAACATGCCCTTATACAAAACGATCTGAATACTGGAAAATATAAAATACAATGATCAGGCGGAAATGGAAAGTGTATAAAAGTAAACTAAGGACCAACAGCTGATAAAAGAAATGACTATGCTTCGGCTTCTTCTGCTCGGTCTACAAAGCACTCCTGCGGAGGATCTTCTGGCTCCTGTACGACTCCGAACTGAAGCTGTTCGTCTTCTAGATCTGACGTACAACCCGAGAGAACAGGAGTACATCAGCGTGCATGGCACACGGTAAGATCCCACAAGGAAGAATAGAAACGGTCGAACGACTAATGCAAGAATAAGTAATAATAGTAAAAGAAGCATGCTACAGGAATACTAATAATCTAAATGCAATCTATCACTATAATATAATAATCAAAAGAATCTAAGAAAATCAACCAAGTAACAAGTCGATGATGCCTCAAGCGATCAGAATAATCATCCAAGTAACAAGGTCATACACTAGATGGAATTAATACTTAAAAATCTACAACTCAAGACGTAGTACGTCGAGCAAAATAATCCAAACAAGGAAACTCTCATGTATATACCATATGTCTCAAATTGTAGATAATTAAATATTAATCCCGATCTATGTATGAAAAGAAACATAATGGTCCGTATCTCACAAGAATGCATAATCATCTAAATAACGAGGTCATGTAACTAGACATTCTATAACAAGTCATTGGTACATATCTCACACAGAGTCAACGTTCATATTCTCGGATAACTAACTGTTCATAAATCCCCAACATGCACCCAATACGCCACTACAAGATTGGTCAGAGGGCTACACGCAATCCGCTTTCAGCCTGATTCGAACTCAAGCTAAACTCGGATGAATGTTAAATTCACGAACCAAAGTGACTACACAAGCTTCACTTTGACCCAACAAACCAACCCCAATGCTACACGAGATCATAGGGTGAGCCTGGAAGATACATCAACAGCCACATCCGATTACATGAACAAAGACTTTCCCATCCCAACTTTTCTCACTTTTCTAAGTCAACACAACACATGTCTCTAGGTCACGCAAGGCCACTACGGTCATGACTACTAACGGTTCTCAATCACAACAAGAAATAACAAATACGACTGATCATGTACAACAATATAATGGCATATCACGTAATCAAAATTAAGAGTCATAAATTTATGAACAACAACTATGTAATTCAGAAAATAACCTGTTTTCAAAATAATTTCCTTTAAATTATTTTCTCATATACTAATTCAACATAAACCCTTTTTCAAAAGAACTCCTTTTAATTCTAAACCAATCTTTTAAAATCATTAATTTATGATTTCAAAATAATAATTTACAAAAATAAAATTCTTAAATTATTTCTCATAATAATTATTCAAAAATAATCTTTTTCCAAATCAATTCTTTTTAAAATTGTTTCTCATTATATCAATAACTAATCTTTTAAAATCATAAAATTAATTATTTAAAATAAATCCTTTTTACAAAATAATTTCTTTTAAGATATTTATTATCATAATAATTTAAAACCAACCCCTTTTACAAAATAATTTCTTTTCTCATCATAATAAATCAAAAATAATACTTTTAAATTTATGATAATTATTCTGAAAATACTATTTATCATATTGTTATGATTTAATTATTATTATTTCACTAAACAACCCACGCAATTAGTTACATCATAATTTAACATATACAGAAAATTTATAACAGTCTAAAATTCTAATAAAAGATAAGATGAGCAATGGATCTTGCCTCGGGGTTTTTGTCGAATGAATCGATGTCGTCGTGCGGGGCTACGAGTCCGCGGACGAGGCGGGCTGACCGGGTTGAAGGAATTCAGCAGTGATTACGGGAGGCGACACAACTATCGACGACGACGAACGACACTGAGCAGGGCTGTGCTGCAGCCTGCTTCCCTCCCCCCGCGCTCCGCCGACCTCCTCCTTTCATGCGACCAAAGCGCACAGCGCGAGTTCGCACGAGCAGGGAGAAGGTAGCCCGGTCGTCAAGCTAAGGGCGAGCTAGAGGAGTTCGATCGGTGGTGATCATAGGATGGTCGGAGCCCAGCCCCGGCAGCTTTAGAGGGCCCTGAGGACATAGAGAAGGAGCTTAGCCGCATCGATAGCGGAGGTGTGAGCGGCCAGTCTGTCGTAGCGTCGGCGCTCAGTGTGTGCAGCAACCGCCGGCGAGATTTGGAGGAGCATGGGGAGAGGCGAGATGCTCGACGGAGACGCAGAAAGACAGCGCCGGCGCCGTCCGCTGCAGTTGAGGAGCCAGCGTGTCGGGCGAGGTTAGAGGTGCTGAGGTTCGGGGTCTGTGAGAAGCGGGGGCAAGGTGGCTGGGGCCTTGGACAGACGAGCGCTGCCACCGCTGCAGGCCCCGGGCTGCTTCCGATCGCAGAGAGAGAAGGCGCTGCAGGCAAGCCATGCATCTGGCCGGTGATGATGGTAGAGGCAGCGACGGAGGCCCAACCGGGGGAGACGCGTGTCCGGGTGACATGGCGGAAAAGCGAGCGCAGCGTAGGCAGCCCACGGGGTAAGGGCGCTAGTTGGAGGCGGCAGCTCGGCGCATGCGCGTTGGTCCAGCGGTGCCGGGTTTGAGCGCTGCGCGTAGGGGGAGGCGAACAGAGGTCTGGTTTAGGGTAGTGGAGGACATGGAGCTGAGGATGGGAGGTGGAGGGGGAGTTGGGTTGGGTTTAGAGGAAGAGATGAGAAGAGAGAGAGATAAAGAGAGGGAGGACGAGAGTGAGAGTGAGAGAAAATGAGAGTGACAGAGAGAGGGAGAGTGAGAGCTGAGTGAGGTTTTTGGGAAATGGAGAAGAGAGAGAACAGGTGAGAGAGGGGGAGAGAGTGAGTGAGCTATGAGAGTGAGAGAGTTGAGATTTTTGAGGGAATCAGGGGGGAAACACGAGGTGGGGATTTGCATGAATTAGGGAGGGTTTTAGGGGTGTGGGGTAGGGGAGAGAGAGATAAAGAGAGAGAGAGAGAGAGAGAGAGAGAGAGAGAGAGAGAGAGAGAGAGAGAGATTTACAGGTGAGAGGGAAAACACAGGGAGAATATCCCTTTTTAAAAATATAATAATTAAAAAATACCAAAAAATTATTTAAACCCGTATTAGAAATTTACGGTCATTACACTACCATCTCTTCAGTCATCTGGCTGATGGCTGACAACGCTGCCTTTCAAGTCGGCTACGCAAGTTGTCGACTGATACAACAGGACGGGTGTGAGTTATTCGTAGAGGCGG
>NC_033798.1:52528445-52546413 GCF_001876935.1 Asparagus officinalis
GAGGCGGTTGGGTTGGATGATAAGTACAACATTTTTAGTCAGCCTCAAGAATTGTCGGCCAAAAGAGTCAGCTGTAGGGGAAACTTGGGTCGTCTGAGTCATAAACAGATTTGGTTTGATATGGGACACATGTCAACATCTCGAGGAAGGTTAACACTTAAGTTATTTTTAGGCTATAACAGTGGCCTCCTTTCACTTGAACTCGGCTAGCCGAGTACAGGTGAAAGTTGAACAATCGCGAAAGTTGAACAATTGTCGGTTAGCGACTCTCGAGGCACATTTATGAGGAAAGCAGCATGCAACTATTCCAGTGATCTCCTGACGTCAGTGGATATGATGTGCCATTGTCACTTCGACTTCCAACTTGAGAGGCATTTCAATAAGGTTGATAATGCTTCACTTCTAGTGTAGTTGGTTTGACTTCCAAAGTCGATCTTAGTCGTCCATTTTTGAAGGAGTTGGCCGCTCTAATCTTGACACACGTCTGTACTCTCAACTTATATGTAGCTCATTTCGGAGATGGGGTTTCCCATTACAAATTTTTTGTGCTCAAATTTTCACGCCCCGCTTCCCAAAATACCAAGGAATCGGGACGTGAACAAGCCCGTGACGTATTAGATTGAGAAGAAATATATACTATCATTTTTTTTCTTCTCAATCCAATACGCTAAGCGTCAAATATATAAATCTCAATCACAGGTCCCCGATCACAATACGCTAAGCGTCAAATATATAAATCTCAATCACAGGTCCCCGATCACAATAGTAAGAATATAAAGACAACCCAGAATAAGAAATAAACATATCATCAACAGATCATCCCAGACATAAAATATGGGTTCAATATACCCTTACTACAACAATAGTTCAACTAGGAAATAAGAAATACATAGTCCATAATAAAAGGAAATACTAACAAAATAACCAAATCTGTCATCAACTAAAGAAAAATACTGTAAAAGTGTTCTATCAGCTACTACAGAAAGAAAATCACGTCTAGGCTTCAGTTTATTCTTCCACTCCATCGGAAGGACACTCCAGCTGGGCATACACCGGCTCTGCTGCCTCCTCGAACTGGACTTGTTCGTCCCCTAAGTCTGACGCACACCAGAGAAAACAGGTGTACGTCAGCGTGCATAGTACACGACAAGATCTCACATGGAAAATGAAACGGTCGAATGAACCATGCTATGACAGTAATAATACCAATGGAAAGACAATGACACATGCAACTAGAAATCTAATAAATCAAGATAGAATCCTATAGTAAACATGATAACATACAGCCATACAATAACTGGGTCGAATACTAACCATCCTAAATCTTAATGCTCTATATCTCTTATAAAGTCATCGCTCATATCATCGGATAACTGACTGTTCACAAATCCCCTACGTGCATCCAAACCCGCAAAATGGTTTGGTGAGAGGACCACACGCGATCCGATCCTGGTTCGAACTCAAGCAAAACTCGGGTGACGAAACGATTTCACTAACCAAGTGCAAAACGGTTCACTTGGCCCAACAAACTAACCCCAGTGCGAAGTGACGAAACGATTTCACTAACCAAGTGCAAAACGGTTCACTTGGCCCAACAAACTAACCCCAGTGCGAACCGGTTCACTGGTGCGAGTCTGGAAGATACATTAACAGTCTTATCTAATCACATGAACCATGTCTTCCCCATCCCAATTCTTCTCGTTTTTCTAAGTCAACTATAATCCCCATTGGAACTCGGGTTCACCGCCTAAACTCAGTCAATACACTCACACATGTCACTAAGTCTGTTCATGACACACGATGCCACTAAGTCATGAACTACTAAGGTTCTCAGCACATCAACTGATCATGAATATAGTAAAGCATATTAAACATGATTACGCAGGTTTGTGTAACAGAAATGAGAACTATAATAAACATGAAATGCATAAACAAGATACTATAACATGAATACATACATAAAGGACTTCATCACTACTGGAATATCCAAACTTCTCATGCAAAATATCCGTACCTACGTATTTTCTAAGATAATAATACGGTAGAAAGGAAACTAGAAACCGATGTCGTTTTGCACATGAAATGTCGTGCTCTACGACGATCAGCCATACTATCATAAATGATGATACTCTTTTACCAAAATTATTCTTTACTATTTTTCATTAAAACTAATTTAAATAAAAATATTTATATAATAAAAATATATTAATTCCTTTCTGTATGAAAAGTAATCTTTTTCTATTTTATAAATTTCCCTTAATTAATTTCTTTTTGATAAAATTTTCGTAAATTCTAATTTTAACATATAACTTGTCATTTCATGCCCGTAATTAATCACATTATTAATCTAATTTTCACCGTGCGCTCATAATCATCATTCCACGCAGATATTCAAAATTGCATATTAACCACAATAAATAATTTAACTACATATAATAATCATACTAATAACAATATTAATCACAAAATAATTTATCTACATCCAATCATCCTAATAACACGGTATTAACCATTAATTAAGAAACAAAGGTAAACTCGAGATCTTGCCTCGGTGTATTTGTCGAACGAATCGACGTCGACGACGGGAAGAGGACTGTCGAGGGACTACAACGACGGGTGGCTGCTGTCGAACGACTGGAAAAGAAGATGGGAAGGTTGGCGGTTGTTTATTCTTGCTTGTATCATATTGTATATCTATCTTGCAAGAATAATTTATTAATTCGTTTTAATTGGCATAAAATCGGAATAGATTAGTATAAGACCCTAATCACCACCCCCCCCTCTAGGGTCTAACACATGTGGCGTGAGGAGGCTGGGGCGTTAATGGAGTGGGAGAAGAAGATGGGGGAGGTTGGAGGCTCGTTGCGTGGGAGGAGGTCGACGGAGCGGGTGGCTCGGCGACGAACAGCGGTCGAGAGGAGAAGGAGGCATCGAGATGGGTTTTGAGGAAAAGAAAATGAGAGATGAAGAGGAGAGAGAGAGTTACGTGTGAGAGGAAGAGAGTACCAGAGAGAGAGAGAGAGAGAGAGAGCAGATTATTTTAAGAGGGTGAGGGAACATGAGAACGTGGGATGAGGGGTGAGTTGGTTGTACATTGTGCGGAGATGGGGAGTGATGTGGAGGTGATGGGTTGTTGAGAAAACGTGGGTGTATTATTTTCAGGGGAGTGTGAAGTGAGAGGGTAGACGTAATATTTAATTATTTAAAACAAAAATGAACAACAAAATAATTAAAATGTTATAAAAATCAATAAACACAATTTAATTTATAATTAGCTAAATAAGTATAAAATCTGATTTTTAAATCATTAAAAATTTTAGAAAATCGGTTAAAAATATAAATATTCTCTTTAATAATAAAATTTAATATTTAAATACTAGGAAAATTATTTAACTCGGTATCATAAAATTATGGTCATTACACAAATTCTTAAAAATCCTAGATTCATGCACTAAACATCCTCTGATCAATCTTCTGACGAACAGAAATGGCTTTTGCTTCTACTATCGCTGGCCGTAATGAGATGACGATCGATCTCCTCTGCTTATTCCACTCAAAGATTTGCACAACTGATCTTGATGCATACTTTGATTGGTTTGATCTTCATCGTTCTTCCTCTTTGTCAGCGGTGGAGAGATCATAGGCTATATATCATCACCATAGGGATAGGGCACCTATTTATCTTAAACACTGAGAGTATGGGCTATGGTTACCACTTCATCCATTCCTCCGCCAAGTCTGTGAAGCATTAGGGGTGTCCCCATAGCAAATCAAGCCGAACTCAATCGCTACTTTAGTGGCGTATGTGGTGATTGCCATTGGGTCGGTGTCGAGCCAAGCTTGCACATGCTAGGCCATCTGGTCAATGTCAAGACGATGAAGAAGGAGGGGCATTTCTATCTTCAGAATCGTGGCAACTTCAAATTGGTGTCAAATGCCCCCGACTCCAACAAAGATTAGAAAGAGAAGCTTATGTGGGTTTTCGAGGCCAACCCCATCTTCTCTTACCCAACTTGGCCCGAGATAAATAAGGATGTGTTGAAGCCGGTGTGAGTCTTTATGTTTTGATGATGATTTACAACCACCATTATTAGTACTAATTGCTTGTTGAGTGATATTGTAGATTACAAGAATATCAAGCTCATTAGTACCTTTGATTGGAGGATTGGATGGATCATCAAGCTACAACGATGAAATCAAGGAGGTGGAGGCAAATTGGTGAAGCAAAGCTATCAAGAGCACAATATCAAATTAGAAGCTTCATCAAGAATCAAGCAAATATCAAGACTCAAGCTATGTACTTATATGTGAATTAGAAGCTTCATCAAGAATCAAGCAAATATCAAGACTCAAGCTATGTACTTATATGTGAGGGATATTTACATTTTTATTTCTCTCTAATGCTTAATGTAGGCAAGTAGTTTGATAGATTGCATTTGAAGCTCTTGGAATAACACACACACACACACACACACACACACACACACTTTCAAAACTCATATTTTGATAATTTTGCTAAACAATGAGTTTTCACAAGTATAAGGACCATTTTGCAAAATCCTTTGTCAAACAAGTTTGTTTTCTTATTTAAAAACATTTCCCAGAGTTTTTACAATTTTTGAAAATTGTTTGATATTTTTTTATAATTTCCTAAAGTCAAAAACCTGTTTCAAACTCTGTGTATGTTTTGTGTCAGTTCGCGGTCGATCGGACTTGGTTCTACGGTCGATCGTGAAAAGTCCAGAGAGTTTGGGAGCTAGACAGCTTCTCGCGGTCGACCAGACTTGGTTCTACGGTCGACCGTGAAAAGTCTAGAGAGTTTTGGCTGTAACGGCTATTTCCTACAGTCGACCACCATTGGCTCTGTGGTTGACCGCCAGTTGCCAGCTTCCAGATTTTTAGGATCTAGTCCTTTTTGTCTTTTTTTCAGGGTTTTTGGCTTCTTCCTAGGATTACTTATATATACCCAACTACCTCATTTAATTCTGAACTAATTTTGCAAGAGAAAATGATTGAGCTTGTGTTCTTGTGTTATAAAGAGCTTCAATTTTCAAATTCCCTCAATCTGTTTTCTCACTTGCAAATCCCACATCCCAAGCTTCAAATTGAATCTCTTCTTATTGCCATAGGGTTACTGTAAGAGAGTTTCTTACCGTTCTTTGTATCGTGTGGAGTGCAAGATCTTGTGAAGATCTACTGTGTGGTTGTGAGATCTCAAGAGAAGATCATTGTGTAGAAGTTCCAGCTTCCAAACCGGGTTGTGATAGTGAAATTCTTCTCGAGAGTGGAGAGCGAGGGCGTAGGTCGAAGGGCCAAACCTCGTGAACATATCGCGTGTCGCAATTGACTAACTATTTCCTAACTCATCCCTCTTATCTTGTTTTAGCATTTTATTTTATAGTGTATTGTATTGTCCCATTTTTAATTACATATTTATTACCTCATAACCCTATTCACCCCCTCTAGGGCCTTTCAATTGGTATCAGAGTCAATGTCTCTACTGTTTGTTATGCTTAAACCCCTTAGGGGGAGTTATTGGTTGGGATATTTTGGGGGATAATAGGATAATTTTGGGAATTCTATTTTATAGTGTTATTCATTGGGACAATGGAACAAGGGTAATATCTTTTTGTGTTATTTATTTTTTAGAACATTAGTGAGACAATTACACCACTTGGAATAAAATTACTCCACTCATATACAAAAATTTTGTCCTAGTAGTAAAAATTTACCCCATCCTCCATATTGGAACAATGTTGTTCCACTTTGAAGGCAATTGAGATAATTTTAAAATATTTTTTTATTACTTAACTAATACATGCAATTATATTATAAATATATGACATGATATATAAAATATAACATATATTAATATTTTAATAACATAATTTAATAACATATATTAATAATATTATATACTAGTAATTATAGTATAATGTATTTATTATAATATTATATAATATTGTAATAACATATATTAATAATATTATGTAATATATTATTATATAATATTAATTAGTAATTATAGTATAACATATTTATTATAATATTATATAATATTTTAATAACATATATTAATAATATTATGTAATATATTATTATATAATATTAATTAGTAATTATAGTATAACATATTTATTATAATATTATATAATATTAATTAGTAATTATAGTATAACGTATTTATTATAATATTAAATAATATTTTAGTAACATATATTAATATTTTAATAACATAATTAAATAAAATATATTAATATATATGACATACTATTATAATATAATATAATAATTACTAATATTAGTAAAATATTATGATATAATATAATATGATACTATAGTTTGAAATAATATAATATATTAACTATAACATGATACCTTTTAATATATATTATTGTAATTATCTATATATATATATATGTTATATTATATTTTAATTTTAATATAAAATTTTAAAAAATATTACATTGAATAAAGTAAAATATTATAATATTTTATAAAGTACATTATATCCTATGATACTATATTATAATATATTAAATTAAATAATATATTATTAAAGTATTATATTATATATATTATTCATATATTATATCAATTATTATATAATGTAGCATACTAATATAATAGTAATTAGTAATTATAGTATAACATATTATATTTTTGTATAAATAAAATAATATATTATATTAAATATTATATTATTAAAATATTATATTAAATATATTGATATTATATTATATTAATTATTATATAGTATAACATGCTAATATAATATAATATAATACAATATAATACAATATAATAATTAATAATAGTAATTTGTAAGTATAGTACAATTTATTATATTTTAATGTAAAGTAAAATAATATTTATATTATAATAATATACTAAACCAATTGGATAAGTTAATTTAGAAGTAATTAATAAATAAAATTATATTTTATTAAGGTGCCACACCATCAATTATCCCACATGAATTGTCAAATGAAATGCTCAAATTATCCCATTATCCTATTTTATCCCACTTTACCCCACTCAAAATATCCCAAAGGGGTAAAATTGTTCCATTGAAACAATTTTCCCACTTGACCCCAATTTGCCCCAACCAATAACCCCCCCTAGAGAAAAGATCTAAATGGAGGCTTCAATGAATGTTCATATGCTAGAAGGACAGTCCACCACTAGGCCACCCCTTTTCACCGGTAGGAACTTTGCTTATTGAAATGCTAGGATGAGGATTTATCTTTGATGCATTGACCTTGATATCTTAGACATCATAGACAAGAAATATGTTGAGAAGCCTAGTGGTAGTAGTATGACCGATGGTGAGAGGCTCAAAGCAAACCTTAATATAAAGGCCATGAATGCCTTAATTTGTAGTATGACCGATGGTGAGAGGCTCAAAGCAAACCTTAATATAAAGGCCATGAATGCCTTAATTTGTGGACTTACCCCCAATGAATACAATAGGGTTACCTTAATATAAAGGCCATGAATGCCTTAATTTGTGGACTTACCCCCAATGAATACAATAGGGTTTCCACGTGTGTAACCGCACACGAAATTTAGGAAAAACCATGCATCACTCATGAAGGAACCCCTAAGTTAAGGAGTCCAAAATTAGTAGCATCATGCATGATTATGAATTATTTAAAATGCTTCCAAATGAATCTATTGATTCTATGTTTTCTTAGTTTACTAACATCATAAATGAATTACATGGCCTTGATAAGAAATTGACGAACCAAGAGATGAACTACAAGATTCTTCGTTCTTTGACGCTGGTGCGGGAACCCAAAGCTACGGCCATCGAGGAAGCTCATGATCTTACAACACTTACTCTTGATGTTCTCATTGACAAGCTCAAGGTCCATGATAAGAAGATCAAGGAAAAGGAGGAAGTACCCCCAAAGGCAACCGAGGAACCATCTCAAAAATTAAAGACTATTGCATTCAAAGGGGCAATTGATGACTCATCCTCCTCGGATAGTGAAGTTGATGTCTCTAGAGAAGTGGCACACCAATAGTGAAGTTGATGTCTCTAGAGAAGTGGCACACCTCTCTAGAAGAATATCAAGATTAATTAAAATAAATAAAAATTTTAAAAATCTCTAGAGAAGTGGCACACCTCTCTAGAAGAATATCAAGATTAATTAAAATAAATAAAAATTTTAAAAATCTATCTAACAACAATAACAACAAATTTCCCTCTCGTGTAGGTAAATGCTTCAAATGCAATGAACCGGGATACTTAGCAAAGGATTGTCCTAAGCTTAAGAAAAAGTAATTGAAGTACAAGAAGAAGAAGGCTATGTACGTCGGATGGGATGAATCCGAACCGAGCGATTCAGATAGCGATGATGAGGACGCCAAAATTGCTCTTCATGACCCAAATATTTGTTTCATGGCTCATGAAGATGAGGTACAATCCGAAACCGAAAGTGAGTCATTCTTTATGCAATATGAACTAGAAACCGCATTAGAAGAATTAAACATTGATTTTAAAAGAGTGGCAAAAGAATACTCTTCTTTCAAAAATTACACGTTTCTTGTGATTCTAAGTTTGTGCAACTACAATCTTCTCTTGCTCTAAAAGGTGAAATGATAGATCTAGACTTTAAAAACAAACAACTAAGGTCTAAAATTGAGAGACCAGAAATTAAAAATGATAGAATTAAATCTAATCATGCCTACTTAGCCATCATCATGTTGATAGAAAATGGTATCATAAATCTCATGCTCCTACATACAAGAAAAAGTTTTTGTGCACATATTGCATGAGATATGGTCATATCTCTACTCATTGTAGGATTAAAAATAACAATGATCATTATGAGTTAATGTGGGTACCTAAGGGTACCAAAAATACTAACATTCAAGGACCCAAAGTTTGCCTAAGGGTACCAAAAATACTAACATTCAAGGACCCAAAGTTTGGGTACCTAAAGGTTCTACAACTTATTCATATGTAGACCAAAAATACTAACATTCAAGGACCCAAAGTTTGGGTACCTAAAGGTTCTACAACTTATTCATATGTAGGAAACGTCTCGCACAAGATGTAAGGAGTTGTGGTACCTTGATAGTGGTTGCTCACATCACATGACGGACAATAAGGAATTATTTGCAACCCTATCAAGGATTGAAGGAGGCAATGTTTCCTTTGGTGGTGGTGAGAAAGGTAAAATTATAGGTATTTGTAATATTGGTAAGATACCTTATCCCATAACTGAGGATGTTTATTTTGTTAAAGGACTAAATCACAATCTTCTTAGTATTAATCAATTAAGTGACAAGGGCTTTGATATTTCTTTTAAACCAGATAAATGTATTGTTAGTATGAATGATAAAATCATTTTTGTTGCTTTTATAAGATCTAATGTTTACATCTCTGAGATGAATGAGTTAATAGATCAAGATGTGAAGTGCCTTACTGCGGTGGATGAAGATCCTTGGATTTGGCACAAGAGACGTGGACATGCTAACATGGAGTTAATATCTAAGCTATCTAAGAAAAAATTAGTAAGAGGTCTACCAAATCTAATCTATATTAAAGACGCTATGTGTGAGGAATGTGCCAAAGGTAAACAAACTAAGAATTTCTTCAAATCCATAAATGAGGTATCCACTTCTAAACCTTTACAATTATTGCATCTTGATCTTTTTGGTCCTATGCGTGTTGCCTCTCTAGGAGGAAAACATTATGTATTTGTTATTGTTGATGATTTTTTATATTTTACATGGGTAATTTTTCTTGCAAATAAAAATGAATATTTTGAAGAGTTTTCTCATTTTGTAAAAAAATTGAAATTGAAAAAGATTTGAAAATTTTTAAAATTAGAAGAGATCATGGTGGTGAATTTTAAAATAAAATTTTTGATGAATTTTGTGCTCATCATGGTATAACTTATATGTTTTTTGCTCCTAGAACACATCAACAAAATGGTGTTGTTGAACAGAAAAATCGCACCATACAAGAGATAGCACACACAATGATAAATGCTTTTGATTTGCCTAAGTATTTTTGGGCGGAAACCGTGCATACGGCTTACCATATTTTAAATCGTGTTTTAATTAGACCTAAATTTAAGAAAACTCCTTATGAACTCTTTTTTAGCAAAACCCCATATATTGGATATTTTCATATTTTTTGTTGTAAATATTTTATCTTAAACACTAAAGATCACCATGATAAATTTGAATCAAAAATTAATATTAGTATATTTTTAGGATATGCATCTAGAAGTAAGGCTTATATGGTCTTCAACAAACGAACAATTGTTGTTGAAGAATCTATAAATGTTACTTTGATGAGACTAATAATAGTTTGCAAGATAGTTTGCCTAGGGATGATGACGATATTGAGAGAGGATTGGAGCTCTTTCAAATTAATGACAAACCCTCAATGGATGCACAAAAGGATGGGAAAGCAATAACATACAAAATCAAGAAGAACTCCCCAAGGGATGGAAGTTTGCGCCAGATCATCTAAAGGAACAAATAATAGGGAGTCCATCTCAATGGATTCTAACTCACTCAAAAGTCTTGAGTGAGTGTGGTAATGTAGCCTTCTTATCCTAAATAGAACCTAAAAAGATTAATGATGCTTTAAAAGGTGAGTTTTGGGTTTTAGCAATGCATGATGAACTAAACAATTTTTAAAGAAATAATGTTTGGAAATTAGTTCCTAGACCTAATAATGTTCATGTTATTAGAACTAAATGGGTTTTTAGAAACAAACTTGATGAACATGGCATAGTGACTAGAAATAAAGCTCGTTTAGTTTCCCAAGGATATAATCAAGAGGAGGGTATAGACTATGATGAAACTTTTGTACCGATTGTAAGATTAGAATCTATTATAATGTTTTTAGCCTTTGCTAGTTTTAAAGATTTCAAACTATTTCAAATGGATGTTAAAAGTGTTTTTTTAATGGTTTTATTGAGGAGGAAGTATATGTTGAGTAACCCCCCGGTTTTATGGATCATTCTTTTCCTAATCATGTTTACCGGGGTCAAAAAGCTTTATATAGGTTAAACAAGCTCCTAGAGCTTGGTATGCTCCTCTCTCTAGTTTTCTTCTTGAAAATAGTTTTTCTAAAGGAAAAATTGATAATACTCTTTTTGTTAGAAAATGGAAAAATGATTTTTTTAAGTTCATATTTATGTTAATGATATCATTTTCGATGCCACTAATGAATCTTTGTGCAAAGACTTTTTAAAAGTTATGCAAGACCAATTTGAGATGAGTATGATGGGAGAGCTTACATTCTTTCTCGGTCTCCAAGTCAAGCAATCTAAGGATAGGATTTTTATTTCTCAAAGCAAATATGCTAGAGAATTGGTGAAAAATTCGGATTAGAGAGCACCAAGCATGCTCCAACTCCCATGAGTACACGTATCAAGCTTAATACAGATGTTTATGGTGAGGAGGTAGACCAAAAGCTTTACCGAGGTATAATAGGTAGTTTCCTTTACCTTACCGCTAGTAGACCGGATATTATGTTTAGTGTTTGTGCATGTGCACGTTTTCAAGCTTCTCCTAAAAAGTCTCATTTGATTACGGTTAAAAGAATTATCAAATATGTTAATGGCACAATAGATCTTGGTTTATTTTATCCAAAAATACTTCTTTTGATCTTTATAATTTTTGTGATGCTGACTTTGTCGGTTGTAAGGTAGATCGCAAAAGTACGAGTGGTAAATGTCAATTTTAGGGTAACTCTCTTGTCTCTTGGGCATCTAAGAAACAAAATTATGTTGCTTTGTCCACTATGGAAGTTGAATACATTGCTGCCGGCTTGTGTTGTGCATAACTTTTATCGATGAAATAAAATTTGGTTGATTACGATTTGTATTTTCAAGATATAAATTTTTTTTTGTGATAATACTAGTGCCATCTATATTTCAAAAAATTCTATTTTGTATTCTAGAACCAAGCATATAGATGTACGCCATCATTTCTTATGTGACCATGTAGAGCAGAAATATGTATCCCTTATCTATATTGATACTAAATCTCAATTAGCGGACATCTTTACCAAGCCTCTTTGTGAAGAAGATTTTTGTTGTATAAGAAATGGTTTGGGCATGTGCATTCTTTGAGTTTGTTTGTTTGTTTGTTCGGATTATCGTTTTCATATCATACTATTTTCTTTTACGCACTCATTGTCTTAACATGTCTAAACACACAAAATTGCCAAGAGGAGTGGTTGGGCGAGACCGGGGTCAATTCCAAGAGAAGTGGGTTGGTAGTAATGCATAGGGAGATGTCATAAATCCAAAACACTTGAGGAATGTGACACGGGTAGGCTAATACTTGACGTGTATTTTGTGAGTTTTTGCATGTATTTTATTTTGTGTGCCACATTTTTGATGGTGACAAAGAGGGAGAGAAATCTCCTCATTTGTGCACATAGTTTGGGGGAGAGAGCCTTATAGATAGGGGGAGATTGTTAGCCTTTATGTTTTAATGATGATTTATAACCACCATTATTAGTACTAATTGCTTGTTGAGTGATATTGTAGATTATAAGAATATCAAGCTCATTAGTACCTTTGATTGGAGGATTGGATGGATCATCAAGCTACAACAATGAAATCAAGGAGGTGGAGGCAAATTGGTGAAGCAAAGCTATCAAGAGCACAATATCAAATTAGAAGCTTTATTAAGAATCAAGCAAATATCAAGACTCAAGCTATGTACTTATATGTGAGGGATATTTACATTTTTATTTCTCTCTAGTGCTTAATGTAGGCAAGTAGTTTGTTAGATTGCATTTGAAGCTATTAGGATAACACACACACTTTCAAAACTCATATTTTGATAATTTTGCTAAACAATGAGTTTTCACAAGTATAAGGACTTTTTTGCAAAATCCTTTGTCAAACAAGTTTGTTTTCTTGTTTAAAAACATTTTCCAGAGTTTTATAATTTTTGAAAGTTGTTTGATAATTTTTTACAATTTTCCAAAGTCAAAAACCTGTTTCAAACTCTATGTATGTTTTGTGTCAGTAAGCGGTAGACCAGACTTGGTTCTATGGTCGATCGTGAAAAGTCCAGAGAGTTTGGGAGCTAGACAGCTTCTTATGGTCGACCAGACTTGGTTCTGCGGTCGACCGTGAAAAGTCCAGAGAGTTTTGGCTATATCGGCTATTTCCCCAGTATTATAACGACTAGTTTCTGCCAGCTTCCAAATTTTTAGGATCGGGTCCTTTTTGTCTTTTTCCAGGGTTTTTGGCTTCTTCCTAGGATTACTTATATATATCCAACTACTCATTTAATTCTGAACTAATTTTGCAAGAGAAATTGATTGAGCTTGTGTTCTTGTGTTATAAAGAGCTTCAATATTCAAATTCCCTCAATTTGTTTTCACACTTACAAATCTCACATCCCAAGCTTCAATTGGAATCTCTTCTTCTTGCTATAGGGCTGCTGTAAGAGAGCTTCTTACGGTTCTTTGTATCGTGTGGAGTACAAGATCTTGTGAAAATCTACTGTGTGGTTGTGAGATCTCAAGAGGAGATCGTTGTGTAGAAGTTCCGGCTTCCAAACCGGGTTGTGATAGTGAAATTCTCCTCAAGAGTGGGGAGCGGGGACATAGGTCGAAGGGCCAAACCTCCTGAACATATCACGTGTCACAATTGGCTAACTATTTCCTAACTCATCCCTCTTATCTTGTTTAAGCATTTTATTTTATGGTGTATTACATTGTCTCATTTTTAATTGCATATTTATTACCTCATAACCCTATTCACCCCCCTCTAGGGCCTTTTAGCCGGGTCTGCTTACAAATGAGGAGAAGCAGGGGCTCAACAAGGTCTAAGCTTACATTGGGTCCCAGGAGATCAGCAATCTCTTCGAGATGATCGTCCTTCGAGTAGTTGGCATATACAACATTTTGCTGATAGAGGAGGATCAGATTCGAGTGGTCATCCTAGAACTTCCACTTAATGGGTCAAAGGAGGCATAGCCAGGGTTAGTGATCAGGTCCAAAAAGTGCTTAAGGGCCGAGCTGGTCCTTGCGGAGGCTAAGGAGAAGTTAGGGAAGGCCGCTAAAATTGTAGCTTAGCTGGTAGGACCGAGTGCTACTGTTCAAACCGAGAGGTCAGAGAAGAAGAGGAGAATGTTGCGGAACGTGAGCAGCTGAGGTCCTAAGGGGAGCGTCGAGCTGGCTTAGGCTACGTTAGAGGAGGTAGTTAAGGAAAGTTCCCCCGTCCCTGACCAAGAAGATGGCCCACATCCGTCAGCCCCTAGCATTCTCCTCCCTGAGTTGTTCGAGGTCAAGATCCTTAGTGAAGCATCACCCACTCAGGAAGAGGAGGTGGTTGAGCCTATTGAGGCTAAAGTTCTAGTTGAGGAGGAGATGTCCCAGCCTCCTCTACCGGACCTGGTGCATAGGTAGGGTAAGGCTCCGAACGAGGAAGAGACAACCCAACCTTTACCAGTCGTGGAGTCGACTGCATCAGCTCAACTCTAGCTCCAGAAATCTTCTTTGATTGGCCCTTCCCCTACCATATCGATGAGATGGACCCAAATGTGTGGGGGCCACTGAGGGAGATGCTGATCGGCATGCCCAGAAATGGACCCAAATATGATAGCGAGCCCCCAAAGGAGCACTGATATGTGGCTCGTCGGTCACTCAATAAGAGGAGCTCGGTCCTATAGTCTTGGATGGCCCAATCTCAGGCCTTGGAGCAATCCTACCACCCGAGGGATGAGGAAATCCATGGGAGGATGCCTACTATCGGCCTCCATCAAGCACTCAAGGTTTACCTTCTACAAGGAGCCTTGGTCGAGTAGGAGTTATTTTCTCGGCTCTAGCTTGCTCAAGGTATCCCTAAAAAATTCTAAGAGGCATTAATGGCCAAAAAGAAGGCTCAAGTGGAGGCCGAGAAGAAAGCTATTGTTATGGAGGTGGAGCTGGAGGCTTAGAGGTGGAGCGACGACAAGTGACATTATGAACTGGAGACTCGCCAAAAATAATCGAGGGGGTCCAGGCGCACCCTACTAAGCAATCGACCACAATCACCAAGCTGAAGGAAGAAATTGGCCACCTGCAGCATGATATCCTCAAGTGGTATGGCTGAGCAAAGTTTTTAGAGGAGGATCTTGAGATCGAGAGGCATGATAGTGCAATCGCCTTCGAGCGCGCTCAGGGTGCTTATCGAGAGGTGGAGAACCTTCAAGTTTAGCTGAAGGAGGAGAACGCTGCTCATGAGAGGTTAAGAAGGAGGTGGCCCAAGCAACAATTGAAGTTGAGAAGCAACAAGCTGAAATACAAATATTGTATGGTCATCTCAACCACCTTGAATCCGAGGCCCATCGGGTGGAGGTCGTGGAAAAATATCACGATAACTCCTTAGGCAAGGTCAAGGTGGCGCTGGTGTGCAAAGCTACCTTTGATTGTCTCTTGGAACAACTTCCTTTCGAGTCTTCACCCAAACTTGATTGTCTCAATTACCCTTCTCGAGTCACCACCTGCCTTGATATCTTGAAGGAAATTGAGGTTAAGAGAGGCGCATTGGTCCTTGACATGGATAATGGAGACGAGGGAGATGAGGAGTTAGTAGAAGGGTCTGAAGTAAGACAGTCAGCCTAAGGGCGATCAAGGAGGTATCTAAGAGGGTGACCTAGCAATCAAGCGGCCATCACTTCTTAACTGATTCTAGCTCTCGAGTTGGGTACCAATCTACCAAACCCTACTCCTGGTCTGGGTGGAGCTCCTTGAGAGGTTTATATATCATTTTTTTTCTTTTTCTTTTTTGTGGCAAAGTAGATGTAAATGATGTAAATATCTGGATATATGAATGAAAATTGTGTTGTTGTCTTCTTGATTCGTGAATCTTTCTCACTTGCATGTATTTCATGCAATGCCAGTCTATTTTTGATATAGAGTCGAGTCAGCTTAGCCGTGTACGACGGATGGGGTGACTCATCCTCACACCTTGTTTATTAAGTATGATTACAAGGTCATAAAAATGCATATATTAGGCTTATGTAGGTGCCAAGGTCTTATTGTAGACATTCAAGACGTGAATGTTTCTTTGTTAATTTAAACCACGTACCTTTAAGTACCAGTTGATCCTTCGAGTCAAGATGACTTGGCCTCGTGCCTTAGGTTTGCTCGCAATGACATCAAGGTCTTAGGGTACACGCCTTGGACTTATGTAGATGACAAGGTCTTTTTTGTCAAAGTATATTGAGTTGACGTGCCTTGGTTTTACCCTAAAAAGGTACCAAGTGTTTTCGGTGAAAGTCGCTGTTTTCATTGCTTTCGAATCTGTTACAACTTCAAACGTTACAACAAAAATCGATAAAAGGTCGGTCTTTTTATAAGACCTCCTTGTGCAACAAAACAAAGATTACAACTTTTCGAAAATAAACACGAGATCCCGTTTTGGTGCGGTCTCGCTTGCGTGGGTCTTTGGCCTGTGACGGGGATGTTGATATCCGTGGACCACCGGGGCAATCAGATCCGGTCCGGATAAATCGGACAGAGTTTCGTCAATCCGCGTGAGATCTAGAAACTTCTAATCCAGAAATATCGGACAGAGCTTCGTCGATCCGCGTGAGATCTAGAAGCTATAAGCGTATACCTCGGCTAAAGCGAGGTATTAGCTCTTCTTAGTATTAACGCTAAAGGCTAATACTAAGGAAAGATGAGAACGGGTGATGAAGGCTGATTTAGACCTCTCCTCCTCGGTTGAAGCGCTCGATCACTGTTTGCTGCAGCAGGGCTTCGCCGAGGCTCTCCAAAAATCCAGATCATTCCAAATGAGGTAAGGGGGTCTATTTATAGGCAAATGGGGGCTTGGGGCGTCTGCACAGATCTAGGACACCCCAGGGGTGTCTGCACAGATCTGAGACACCCTTGGGGTGTCTCCAAAAATCCGAGACACCCCTAGGGTGTCTCGGAAATTCCGAGACACCCCTGGGGGTGTTTCGGAACTCCGAGACGTCCGTAGGTGCATTCTGATCGTTTTCCCCGTAGATTCTTCGTACGAACTCGGATTTGAGTGATTCCGGGTGCGTTGGATGCGTGACGAAGAGTTCGATCCGCTCTGATGATTGGATTGTCTTTAGAGTGGTCGAGGCACGGAGGGCATTGTCCTTTTTGTGAGCAGTGCCGGGCTTCCGTTTGGCATGGGTCTTCGTTGTTCCGAAGTCCTATCCGCTCACGTGGCTCGTCGATTCACTTTAATCATTCATCGACGTTGATTAGGCTCATGTGGGCCGGATGGTGATGTTCATTGTCGCTTGTTAACACTGAATCGTTTGTGGAGACCTATAGGCAATTTTCGATGCCTACAGATACCCCCTCCAAAGTGTTCCGGACTCGTTTCTTTTATAGAAGAGGCTGGAATACTTTGAATGTGATTGATCTGGCCTTCAGTCGGCGTAGTTAGCTTCAACTCTTGACTCTTTCGATTTTCGGTCTATTCGATGCTTTGACGAATAGCCGAAGTTCTTTCGGCGCTGCGTTTATCGCTTGGCCGTCGTCGGAGTCTCGAGTTTGCAGCTGATGAATTGAGTTTGGCTCGTGTCATTGAGTTGACTTCGAACTACCTCCGCCACATTGTGCTGGCTTAGGGTTTTGGATCACCGTGTGTTGACTTTTTTTGTCGCAACGCGTTGACCGGCGTTGACCTAGGGTTACGCGTTGACCGGCGTTGGCCCTTAGGGTTTTGAATCGTCAAACGTTGACTTTCGTCACAACGCGTTGACTGGCGTTGACCTAGGGTGACGCGTTGACCGGCGTTGGCCCTTAGGGTTTTGAATCGTCAAACGTTGACTTCTGTCGCAACGCGTTGACTGGCGTTGACCTAGGGTTACGCGTTGACCGGCGTTGACCCTTAGGGTTTTGAATCGTCAAACGTTGACTTTCGTCGTAACTCGTTGACTGGCGTTGACCTAGGGTGACGCGTTGACCGGCGTTGGCCCTTAGGGTTTTGAATCGTCAAAT
>NC_033798.1:52547413-52565118 GCF_001876935.1 Asparagus officinalis
ACGCTTGAAGTTGTAACAGATCTCAAAAAGAGAATATCAATGAAAACAGCAACTTTTACCGAAAACAACATGCTCAACTGGATCTCCTTCACCCTTATACTTCTTTACATGAGGCGTCTTGAATATATCACAAATGGACTTCATAATCCAGTCAGTGAGGGGAGTGTGCCCCCGAATTGCCTCAGTGATTGGCTAGAAGGTCCAGTCATATCCAGACACAAGGTTGGTGGTTGAGGGGTCTAAATCAACATAAGGATGCCGAGGGCCAATGATGCCGCCCCGCAGCGTGTACTTGGCCATCATAATTGAAGCTTGGGCTCTCCCTCGTTGCTTCCACATACTGCTAATAGTGTTGAGGAGGAGCTGAAAAGTGAGTTTTCTAGCGAGGTAGGGGATACACGTACTCGATATAGTCTCCTTGCTGTCCAACCTATGTGGCACACCCAGGCGAGGGTAGATGAACAAGTGATGGTTGGCCTTCGAAGGTGGAGGAGGAAAAAATGATGAGGAGGGTTATCGGGGAGGAATTCGGTTGAGTAGTTTCACTAGTGAAAGCAGCAAACTGTTGCTGGAAAGATTGAGACATCCTCTAAGTGGATTCTTCCAACTGAGCTAGAGTGACATAGCCCGCATGCGGTTCTTTAGGGAGTGGGTCGAAGGATCATTCAGGGAGGGGACCCTCAATTTTTTTCTTTTCTTCTCTTTTTCTTCTAAATCTTTGGTGTGGCTCAAACCTTAGTAGATTAGAAGATTGTCTACTCTCACCATGCATACGTCACTAAGCATTAATCTCCAACCCAAATCCATGCAAAAACAAATAGGTTAAATTTTGCTAAGTTGACACCTTGAGCCCAAGGTGGGTGCCAAATTATTGATGTCAGTTATCGAACAGGGGGTTAATTGTGGATTATAGTGGTGTTAGGGTCTCAAACTTCCTTAGATGATGGGGGCCCCACGGTGGGTGCCAAACTGTTGATGTTAGTTATTGAACATCAACTCTTTCATACTTTCATGATCATGAAAAATCTGCGTTTTTAATCATGATCATGAAAAATCTACGTTTTTAATTCATTTAATAATATCAACTCTTTCATACTTCCTAAACACTTGTCCACGACAATCAACTAATTTCTAGACCTCTTGAAAGAAAGATACAACAATGTAAATATAAAAGAGAGAGCCAACAAAAAGGATTTTTTTCTAGCAAAACCTTGTCGAGAATCAAACTGAAAGTACTTCGCCTCAATATCAGTCAAATCTTCAACAATTGCATGCACCATCATCCTGCAAGCATCCATTAATGGCTGCATTTTCATCCTCGAATGTTGTCTACCACACCCCAACTTTGAGAAAAATAAGTATTAAAAAAAAATAGTCTTGTATCATTGCATTCATTTAATATTGAAGATGCATGGTGCTAGCTCCAAAAAAATCAAAGTCTAACCTGCAAATTTTGAGAAAAATAGTAATTAAAAACTAATTTAATTTTATGAGAAACTATTGTGCAGAGTTGAGACCTTTGAAATTGTGCAGAGTTGCATTTGAAGTGGAATTAGTATATATAATATTTATAATCGACTTTGTTAGTAATAATAGTTAACGGAAATAATTATTGTTATTTTTAGTAACGGAAATAAAGTTAATGAAAGAGATTAATATGTTGATGGGAGGTTACAAAAATGTAAACAAATGAAAGTGAGTTTGGACTTATATCGATTGAAACATGAAATGTCTTTAACCATTCCGTGTGAGTATTTAATATAAAACATTCATGTGTTTTGGGGGTTATGCATGAAACGTCTTTAACCATTCCGTGTGAGTATTTAATATAAAACATTCATGTTTTTTTTGGTTATGAATATGCATTTAATTTGGGGTTATGTATGTATGGGTATAGTTTATGTATGGATGCATGTATTTTATATATGCATGTATATGTTAAAAAAGGCATGCATTTAATTGAGGGTTATTATGTATGTATGAGTATTGTTTATGTATGGATGCATGTATTTTATGTATGTATGTAATGAAAGTGAGTTTGGACTTATATCGATTGAAACATGAAACGTCTTTAACCATTCCGTGTGAGTATTTAATATAAAACATTCATGTTTTTGGGGGGTTATGCATGAAACGTCTTTAACTATTCAGTGTGAGTATTTAATATAAAACATTCATGTTTTTTGGGTTATGAATATGCATTTAATTTGGGGTTATGTATGTATGGGTATAGTTTATGTATGGATGCATGTATTTTATATATGCATGTATATGTTAAAAAAGGCATGCATTTAATTGAGGGTTATTATGTATGTATGAGTATTGTTTATGTATGGATGCATGTATTTTATGTATGTATGTAATGAAAGTGAGTTTGGACTTATATCGATTGAAACATGAAACGTCTTTAACCATTCCGTGTGAGTATTTAATATAAAACATTCATGTTTTTTGGGGGTTATGCATGAAACGTCTTTAACCATTCAGTGTGAGTATTTAATATAAAACATTCATGTTTTTTGGGTTATGAATATGCATTTAATTTGGGGTTATGTATGTATGGGTATAGTTTATGTATGGATGCATGTATTTTATATATGCATGTATATGTTAAAAAAAGCATGCATTTAATTGAGTGTTATTATGTATGTATGAGTATTGTTTATGTATGGATGCATGTATTTTATGTATGTATGTATATGTTTAAGGATGCATGTATTTTATGTATGTATGTATATGTTTAAAAGGGCATTTTCGGAAGAAATGTTTTAACATGCCAATCCACTTTTAGAATAGTATTAGATTTATGTTTAAAAGGGCATTTTCGGAAGAAATGTTTTAACATGCCAATCCACTTTTAGAATAGTATTAGATTAGATTAGATTAGATTAGATAAGATAATATACATAGTTTGTTTATCATTTTTTATGCACGGATTTAGGGATGTCACATAGGATAAAGGCATCAAATGTAATACCCTATAGTTACGTTGATTTGAAATGGATTTGTGAATTTAGCCAGAAATCCTTTAATATCCATACAAAATTTTATTGGATATTACCCCTCATGTAAATCTTCTTTAATATCCATAACAAACAAGCACAATTTTAGTTATAGATTTTAAAAAATCTATCATAGATTTTTAAAAATCTATTACATACATCAAATATTAATCCACAAACCAAACCAGCCCCTAATAATCATACAAAAAATATTTTCCAAAAAAAAATCTTCTGAAAAAGAAAATATATTCATTTCCTCATTTACTTGATATTGCATAACAGCATTTCTCCTCTGACAAAATCAAACAAGTTAAATTACACCGTTACCCCTATTCAGCCCTCGGCCTCATCCACATGGGATCCCAAAAGAGCCCCAGCAGAAGCACCAGATTTCGGTGCCCAGGCGCGCCAGCAAAGCGCACCTTTATCCCAAGGCTCCCCCTCAGCTCTCCTAACATACGCCTCTCTCCTGCGGCCCGACGTTCTCCGGCGGCGGGCACCAGGCCGATTGACGCAGCGAGCGGCGGCGGCTGCGACGGGGCATTCGCCTCCACGATGAGAGGGGCGGGGCGAGGCGCGGAGGAATAGGGAGAGGAGGCCAGAGGAGGAGGTCGCCCGGAGCTTTGCGGAGAAGAGGTATAAGCGAGGTGGCGGTGGACACGTGCGGATTGTGAGGAGATGAAGAGCTGGGAGTGGAGGGATGGGGTTGTGGTTGGATGGGTTAAGACGTGGGTTAGTGATGGGATCATTGATGACGATGATGGTATTTGATTCATTGTTGAATGTTCAGGAGGGAATCGGGAGTGCTTGCGTTATCTGGGGTAAAGCTTCGTTCTCTTTTTGCACGTTAGTACTTGTTCTTTTCAGATTTTCGCTTGTGGTTCCCTTTGTCTTGTTTGCTTTAAAAAGCGTAGGGGATATGCAACGTCATATGCACAAGTTTCTCATATGGATGAAGGCCCCTTTCTTCTTACAAGTCAGCATAAATTGTTTGCGTTTTAATTTCACCTATAATCGCTCCTTGATCCCTTAACTTTGTTAAATGTAAATCGCAATTGCTTGATTTCGCCCTTATTTGTGGACAAATAGTCAGTCAATGGACAGATCTATGTCTTTCAAGTTAGTAGGTGGTAATTGGAGAGAGTTCAATGAAATCCTTTATTTTGTAAGTAATTGGCTCATTTCTCGGGCTAGTATGTAGGTCGAAGTTCTGTCTTTGTTGTCACTTAGAGTCTCTCATGTTGTCAAAAACATAACAGACTGCTGAGTACCAAGTAAGCAAGAACAAGAGCGACAAGGAGAAAATAGGAATAGCAAAAAGTAAAGTGACGCTTCCGTAAACAATAGACACGACAATAGAAAGAAGAAGAATAAGAATGGTAGTTCAACAGCAAAGCGGTTAAGAATAAGGATGATCTTTCTGTGGGAGAGTGAAAATGATATATTCTATTTTTTTTCTTCATATCATGCACGGCAATCTCGGATTACCTTTCTTTGTTGACTTTCTTTGGCAGGAGAGAGGACAGAAAGAGTATATTTTTTTGACATCAAAATAAAAGCTTCATTAAAAGTTAGAAAATTACATGGTGCCTCCCGTAGGTTTGGGACAAGTACATCAGCTAGTGAGACACCCCTCACTATACAAAAGGTTGCATCGCACAAAATTATCACAAAGGATATATGAGCTCTACCGATGGAGCTCCTGAACAAAACAAAATACACAAAAGAACTATGAACTGTACACCTGGAGCTCCTGAACAAAACAACATACACAAAAGTGCTCAACTCGATATAGCTTCTTCCTACAAGAGGTGCATATATGGCCGTGACGTCCAACATGTATGCCCGACCGCCCTGGGCACTAAGCCACTGTTTTGTTTCTTTAGTTGAGCCTTCATCCGCCTCTTCTATCCTCTTGTAGCACTCCCAAGACCACAAATGTCTTCTCATTATAGAATGACATGAAACCAGCAGCAGCACAACCCACAGACATGCCCAGAACTGCAGCACATGGACAACAGCATTGCTGTAATCTCTCGGCCAGTAACAATCAGCCCTAAATTGCAGCGCACAGTCCACACTGCTACAAGCTCTTGGCCAGATCCCTCTAGCCTCCAAAGCACCCAGAAACGCAGCATAAACCAGCGCACCAATGCACCAGAATCACGCATACACAGAAACACCGCTACTGGCAGAGAAGAACGGCCAGCAGCACACTCCGCACCAGGCCAGCAATTGAAAAACGCCAGAACTGGCAGCGTAGGGCTGGTCCGTTGCTGCAAAAAATCAGCAGCAGCACTCCGTCCGCACCTGGGCATATGTCCAACCTAAACCTGATACCCTGCTGCGAATATGAACCAAAAACCAAGTGGTTGTATCCAGAAACTGCGGAGAGTGACAGCAAAGTCCAGAAATATACATATACAACAAAATACAATCATAACCCATATACATTACCGAACCCTGCAGAAATGGTGGCCCATTTTGTCAAGCCACAAGAGTTTTTGAATCTGAATTGGTAACTCTTGTGGTGTAAAGAAATAACGAATCTGGGAGGAGTGCCCCAGTTTAGAGAGAGCATCCGCAACAACATTAGCTTCTCGAGCACAATGAATAAAAGGGATATCTCTAAGACGATGATTCATGGCTTGCCATAGGCGAGTGAGTTGCCAAAGCGAGCATTATTTTCCTATGCTCATGGCTAGCCTTTTGGAGTTAGTGTACGCAATGGAGGGATTTAATTGCAACTACTCAATAAATTCTGCTCGGATATCTAAAGCATGAATTTCCCTTTTAAAACTAGTACCCACTCCTTTGGGCCCCGCAAATGCACAAACGAGTTTTCCTTCCTTATCCCGGATCACACCCCCAATGGCCATTTGGTTTTGGCGACACGATCCATCAACATTGAGAGCAAATGTGTTGGCCTTTAGGGGGGTCCAAACGCATAGAGAGACGCGTTTGGCCTTTGGGGCTTTGAGGGTGATACCTAGAGTAAGGAGGGACTCGATACCATACTTTGATGAATGTATCGTAGGTTTAACAAGGTGGTCCACATGTTGCAATGCATCAATGATAACCATCCTAGCATGTATATGATTTTTTTTCATGCCCCCATAAATGGTATTATTCCTGAAGCTCCAAATTTGGCGGCAAATGGCAATGAAAGCTAGCCTACCCATAATGGAGAAATGAGACTTTTCTTTATAAGTCCGAAACCACCATTTAATTCTGGTGGTTATAGATTGTGCAGGAAAGGGCTGCAAATATGATACCGAAGTACCTCCATAGAGATTGTGCTAGCTCACCTTCCACAAATAGGTGATTCAAGCTCGTAGTTTGATGGTTGTCGGATATACCAGTATGTTGCGCTCGCTTATCCACTGGAAGGATGTTGAAAAGGATCCTCCAGCAGATGAGCTTGGTCGAGGATGGCATGGGAGAGGCCCAAATATCCTGAAGAATATGCATGTGAGGGTGGTGATCACGGATGGAGTTCCATGCAGAGTTGGTGGAGAATGACCCCGTGATTTTAGGAGCCCACTGGCGTTTGTCATCATCCTCCGAAAGCCTAGGGGCATGAGCATATAGAGACTGCACCACTTCCTGATCGAGAGAGGGGAGTAAATCCTCAAATTACTATGTACCATTGTGGAAGAAATCCCTAAGTTTCACCTAGATATCCCCATTAGGTTTAAGGAGATCCAAGCGAAACTTAGGGTGCCAACGGTCATACCAAAAAGAGACGTCTCTACCAATGATCCAAGAACATCTATTAGCAAAATCATGTCAAAGGGCTAGAATGTTCTTCCACTCAACTGAGCACCGTTGAGGGCCTGACCAAGCTGTAGGAGATGTCTGAGTTTTATACTTTGCAAGCATAAATGTGGCCCAAATTGATGATTAGGTACATAGCTGCCAACATTGTTTAAGAATGAAAGCTTTTTGACATCAGAGAGTTTGCGGAAACCCAAACCCCCTTCATTGATAGGAATGCACAATTTGTGCCAGCTAAGCCAATGTTTCTTGCTCCCATAATTTGAGGAGCCCTAGAAAAAAGTTTGCAAGCAAGCTCTTAATTATTTTGATGATAGATTTGGGGATGGAAGTAGATGAGAGGAGGTAAATGTGCATGCTTCTTAAGACATGTTTAATGAGGATGATACGACTCGCACTACTCAAAAGTTTACATTGCCACCCTTGAAGACGAGCTTTGATTCTATCAATAAGGGGCAAGAAATATACAATTTTCTGACGGCATGGGCCTATGAGAACCCCAAGTAAGTCATAGGAAAGACTCCTCGAGGGAACTTGACAGTGGACTCTACCACTAATGCGGGATCGAGAAGCTTTGGCTTGGATATAGTATCGGCTCTTGACCCGGCTGAGAAGCTGACCCGAGGGTTGCATGTATTTGTCTAGGAGATCAAGGATGGATATGAGGGACTGACGGGAGGCATTGGCGAAAATGATCAGGTCATCTGCAAAGAGGAGATGAGTGGGACAATCGGCATTGGTCGTGGAATAGTGGGCTGAGGATGGAATGAGGTGAGAGAAGCCTAATGATAGGGCTTCCTCTGCTATGATAAACAGGCTCAGCGATAAAGGGTCCCCTTGCTTAAGGCCTCGAGAGCTAGGGAAGTAGCCTTTGTAAGACCTTTGAAAGACCACCGAGAAATGACAACTACAGATGTAAACTTCGATTAGATTAACCCACTCCATAGAAAAAGCAAAACGTATGAGGACTTTCCATAAGAAATCCCACTCTAGACGATCATATGCTATATGCATGTCTAAGTTGAGGATGATGTTTGGGTGTTTGGCCTTTTTGTCTAGGTCTCGGCAAATTTCTTTGGTAATCATCACATTGTCAGAAATACTATGACCTTTTACGAAAGCCCCTTGATTGGGAGAGATGATCATAGGAAGGACCGAAGCTAATCTCATACAAATCGCCTTAGCAAAAATTTTGTATAGAGTGGTGCATAAGCTAATGGGGCGAAAATCATTGAGACTGATGTTTGGTTTTTTTAGGGGATGAGGACAAGAACTATATGGGAGATGGCTTCAGGGAGACACTTGTTGGCCAAAAAGTGATTGGCAGCAGCAAGGATAGATGACCCAATGATCTCCCAGGAAGAAGTGAAGAAAGATGCTGAGAAACCATCTATACCCACAACGCTATCTGGAGGAATGGATTAGACTGTGTGGTGGAGTTCGGAGAGGTCGAAGGGTCTAACAAGCATGAGGTTAATATCTTCGAAGATTTTGTTTGGGATAAGGTTAAGCAGGTCCTCCTTCAGATGATGGGGTTCAGAGGAGAGGAGCTTGGAGAAGGAGACATCAGCTACATGAATAGCCTCTTGGCCTTGGAGGTTTTCTCCATTGGGGCTGACAAGCTTATCAATATATTTTTAGTAGCTTTGCTGTGGACTATGCCATGAAAGAATTTGGAGTTGGAGTCTCCTTCTCGAAGCCATTTGATGCGAGTTTTTTGTTTCCAGAATATCTCCTCTCTAATAGAGGCTTGATTCAATTTGGATTTGCATATTTGAAATTGCTTATACATGTTTGGACACCAATGAGATTGTAACGATGTATCAAGTGAAGATAGCTCATATTTAAGCTCTTTTTTTGGGTAAAGATATTCCCAAATGTCGTGGAGTTCCATTCTTAAAGGGCTTGCCTCAAGAGTTTGAGTTTGATACAGATGTTAGTAAGGGGAGATGGGTGGTGATCATTAGCCTAATGTTGCTGGACTACATTGAGGAAGGATTCATGCCGAGACCACATTCTTTGGTATCGCTAGTCTCGAGCCAGAGTGAGAGTTTAAACACCATGATAGGATGATGAGCGAATGAGAAGGAACGGTGAAGGGTTTGAGCTGAAAGGCCCCCAACAAGGAGGAAGTCGGATGATTGAAGAACTCTGTCAATGACTT
This sequence comes from Asparagus officinalis, assembly GCF_001876935.1. Lineage (NCBI taxonomy): Eukaryota > Viridiplantae > Streptophyta > Magnoliopsida > Asparagales > Asparagaceae > Asparagus > Asparagus officinalis. The sequence goes on from NC_033798.1 coordinate 52,556,357, forward strand.
TTCAAGTGCGCCTCAGGCTTTCCATGTTGTTACACCAGGTGAACTTGTTCCCAGTGAAGGCAACCGACGCTATATGGCAATCATTGATGCAATCATTGAAATCCTCCATGGCTCTCGGATGAGGAAGATCTCCACCGATCTTGTCTTGGATAGATGTGATAGTATTAAAGTCTCCCCCTCATATCCATGGCCGTTGGAATTGGGAGTGGATGGATCTAAGGTGGTTCCGAAGCTCTCTCCTATGTTGGACCGTGTGTTTTCCATACACAGCCGATAACATGAAGGAGAGATCGCCCAAAGACACGGAGATGGTAATGTATTGAATTTCTATGTGTATGATGCTGACTTGGATGGAAGGTCTCCATAAATCCAGATTTTTCCACCTAGATCCTCATTCGTGATGCATTTGGATGACTCTTAAAGTACGCCAATAGATGAGTACATTCTTTTACTTTTAAAGTACGCCAATAGATGAGTGAAGTGAAGGGACTATCCATTGATAGACCGTAGACGCGAGAGGAATGAAATGCCTTAGCGCAATTAGCCTTAGCGCAATTAGCATAGGGCTTCTCATGGATAAGCCTGATTATCATTATTTGAAAAAAATTCGACGTTTTATTCACACAATTTATCTTTGACTAGTTTGCTTACAATATTACTTATAAGAGTAGCATTAGTGTAGCCCCAATGGAGACCTTTTGTTCTCCAATTACAATCCATACCCAGAAGGCTATTCTTAATTTCGGGTTTCCAGCTATCGTACCTAAACACTACTAGAAAATCTAGCTTTCTTGTGTTCACCTGTGAATTAGGTGCTTATGGTACTGTGAATCATATCGATTGCAATAGTGTTTAATTGAAAAAACTTAATTGGTTAGCCGAAAGGAATGAACTGTTCCTGTATTTAAGAGGAGGCCCGTCTGAGTGGTTCCTTAAATCCATGAACTATATTAAGTGATCCATGGAAGTGAAAGAAAGCTATACCTTTGGTTAGAAATATCCATAGAAGGAGAAGACTGACCTTTGTCAAGTGACATGGCTCTTGCAAAGAGATTAGTTACTTATGAGCCTCGCAGTAGTCACATCGATGCAGGGTGCGAGGCTCACAAGTCAGTAGCTAACAACCCATTTTCTAGAACAAATGGGTTGTCAGTCTCTAAACGATTCACATATATACATATACACATGCATGCACATATACATATGTAATTGTGTGTGCACGCAAAATTATTCAGACTATTTTATAATCTACGCTAACACTCTAAGACCAGATTAGGATATCTTGCAGATTGACTATATCAATTTATTCAATCGTATTAAGTTAAAATGGTAGATAATTTTAATATAAAGCTACTGTATTCCTAAAGTTAAATTAAACCAACTTCTAGTTAATTTTATAGAGAGAAAGAGGGAGGAGGGGGTATAGCTAGTGGCCTTCTTGTTGCTCTTAAGAGAAAGGAGTGTAACCTTTAATTGAGGGAATTTTAATACCAACAAGCGTTTGTTTCTCAGTTTAGGAGGGAGGGAGATAATGAGGGCGGAGAAGAGAGATTTCTATGTTCAAGGAGGGGTTATTCACTCAGTTCTTGAAGATGCTATATATTTTTTGAAGGGAAGGGCATTGCCTAAGGCTATGTACCAATAAATTGAGAGTATTACAAGGGCACTAGAGCCTATAAAACTAGGTAAAAAAAGCCTCTTTTATAAAATATTACTATTAATTTAAATATTTTGGAGATAATATACAACTAATATTTGAATAGAAGAGAAAATTTGGGTATAACTAATAATTTCAGTTGTGATAGTAATATTTGTTGGACTCTGGACTCTTGACTTTGTCAGCCTCAGATTAGATGTTGATTGGATGTTGTTATGGATCGCTGACATGACTCTTATCATTAGAGGCATTACTACTTTAGCTTTGCAGTGTTGTGTGTGGAGTTCTATGTATCCTTGACATTCCCTCGCAAACTCACTATGAGAGAAGCAATAGTAATTTTGGATTGAAGAGTGAAGAAGCGGGACATTGGCAAACCATTTGTATGAATGTTGACTTCCTATTGAACCAACGATGTAATGCACGCCTAGATTTTCGCATTAAATCTTCACAACTATGTAATGCACGCCTAGATTTCCGCGTTAAATCTTCACCTGGACAAAATGAAAAATTGATTTATATATATGTTATGGTTTTTTATGGAACACGAGATTTATAGTTATGAATTTTGCTAATAGATTATCACAATAGAGTATTGAGAGGAAGATAGCGACACATGGAGTTCTCATAAGAACTATTATATCAGAATTTCTTAAGCGATGGTAAAAGCAAGAGCTCTGTACTCGACTTTAGTGCTTGAGAGAGCCACCACCTTTTGTTTTATTAATGACCCCAACTATTTTCCACTGAAATAAACACAATACTATGTGTGGACCTTCAATCATCAAAGTCTCTTGCCTAGCTTGCATGTGAGTGATTGCAAGCTCAGAATGGTATGGTGATACGAGTCGCCGTGTGAGCACATTTGATCACGAAATTATCAAATGTGGGTTTGAAAAGAAAACAACAAATCACACAAGACAATTCAATTAGTGAAGGAAAATACATTCTCTAGATTATGAAGAACAGAAGATTACAAAATCTCTCTAGAATAAAGAATAATTTCTCTATTCTCTCTAAACCCTAATCTCTTGATTAGAATCTCTCTTATATTAACTCCTCTGATGTTTAGAAACCCTAAACAATCCCTATTTATATGTCTAATAACGTGGATGATAAAATCGTTAATAACCAAGCCTAATGGAACTTGGAATACGCGTCAAGGAATCCAGATTCACCCAGGAAACGCGATCCGGTCAACCGGCCTGCTTGGTTCGGTCGACCGACCAGAGAGGGTTTTTAACCCTGTAGGCGTATCCGTTTTCGGTCGACCGATAATGAGCGATGGTTTGACCGGTTTGACCTTCGTGTTCGATCGATGTTGGAAGCCCGGTCGACCGGCCAGAGTGCTTGCCTGCTTCCTGTTTTTCTTGTCGTTTTCCTGACTTTGACCTCTTTAGCTCCCACTAACGGCTCTACCCACGCTTCTATTCTTAAGTAATAATAAGAATCGTCTATCATTAAGCTTCCATGAAGATCGCTAAGCTCCCGAAGCATAGAAGAAGATACATCCGTATCATGGCTCCCCCCTTTAGGAACTTGAAGTCCAGTTCAAGTTAGAACTTCAGCTGAGAAAACTCTCGAGCTCCTTCTTTGTTGAACCACCTGGTTTTGCTAGAAATCTGACATTGACGTCCGATCAGAAACAACTCATTCGTTCTGCGTCTCATCGTAGTCATCTTCCTCTCCAAATTGCAATCCTCTTTCAGTGGCTCTTCATAAGGCCTAATGAACATCGAGATAAACTTTTTGCTTGCATGCACTTGCCTCTTCGCTCGGTTCACCGTCACTAAGTTTGTCTCCTTCGGAAGAGATGCTAAACGAAATATGAACTTCTCACCGTCTTTGGCGAATGTGTACTTCTGAGCCTGTCTTTCGTAGATTGTGTATCTATCCCACAAATACGGATTGTCCAATATAACCTGACAAACATCCAATGTAACTACGTTACACGTGACCTTGTCAATATACTTGTCAATATACGACTCGTGGAGTGTAAATCTGAAAGTGCATTGATTAACTATACTCAGTCCTGTCTCATTCTGAATCCACCCCAATGGATAGGGCTTTGGATGCTTGACCGTCTTCAGACCTAGTTTCTGAACCAATGCCTTGGATATTAAATTTTTCTCGCTGTCTGGATCAACTATGGCATCTACCAAACTGGTGTTCGTTCAAACCCGTCATATACTTCATAAAGATCGAGTACTTAGTCCTAATATTGAGAACCATCGCTTGTTGTTGAAACTCAGTCGTGTGTTCTTGAACGGTTTGATTGAATCTTTGGCGCAAGCCGTATCACTTGTACCAATGATTTTTAAGGAATCCCACCGGGTAGAACTGTTTTCTTAGTAGTTCCTTGAACCTGTTCCACAACACCGATTTCATCTACTGTTTGCAATAATATTTTCACCACGTCAATGCGTGTCCTGAAAGCTTTAATGTCGCAAAAACAATCTTCTCCTTTGACGAATAATCATAAAGAGTAAAATAGGTCTTCATACGCTCAATCCAATCATCAAGCCTCTCGACGTCAACACTCCCATCATAAATAGAAATCTCTACTCTGAAATCAATCTTTAGATTCTGGTAAGAACCCTTACCCACTTGATGTGGAACAATCTTGACGGTCTTGACCTCCTAGTCAGAATCTGAATTCTCACTACCTCCATCGGATTCTATAGGTTTTGTCTTGGGCCCCGCCAAAGATTCACCCTTCTTTTCGCCTCCGTGGATGAGATCGACGAGCTTCATAAGAGTCTAACTGATTGTCTCGATCTGTTTTTCAATCGCATCAAGCCTCGATGAATTGTCACTTTCTGTCATCTTCTTTCTTGATTTCTGGACTTATTCCAAAGAAATAAGAAGGGTAATCTAGCCTAGCTTCTTGTATTACGATCGAGTAAGGACCATACACATGATAGATATCCTTTCACAGGATCTGATCACTTTGATACCAACTTGGTACGAGTCGTCGTGCGAACACCTTTTATCGCGAAATTATCTAATGTGGGTTAAAGAAAACAACAAAATACACAAGACAATTCAATTGGCGAAGTAAAATATCTTCTCTAGATTATGAAGAATAGAAGATTATAAAATCTCTCTATCATAATCTCTCTAGAATAAAGAACAATCTCTCTATTCTCTCTAAACCCTAATCTCTTGATTAAGATCTCTCTTCTTTAATCTCTGATGTTTAGAAATCCTAAACAATTCCTATTTATGTCTAACAACGTGGATAGAAAAATCGTAAATAACCAAGCCCAATGGAACTTGGAATACGCGTCAAAAGGAATCCAGATTCACCCATGAAACGCGATCCGGTCGACTAGACTGCTTGGTTCGGTCGACCGATCAGAGAGAGAAGATACACCCGTATCATGTGGCGGGATGAGTAGGAAAGCTATGAGTGATGGATCCTTATATGTAGAGGAGCACTCGACGGCTTGCCAAATGTGGTGTATTATGAAATTCTATTAACCGGGCAAGTTGTAAAAAAAATCTCCAGTAACACTTCGATAATATGACGGGTTCGAGAATGGAGTGGCATAACGAGTTTCAGATTGGTTATAACAAGAGTGGATACCGACTTGGCTCTGTCCATCTTTGTCCCGCACAACAAGTCAGTAATGTATTTTCTTTGGATTAATAAAAGGCCTCTATGATCACGACATACTTTGTACTGAGAAAATAATTTAGCTCGATGAGATCTTTGAGGGAGATCTGGAATGAATAGTTGTAGGAGCTTTGGGTCACTTTCCATTAATACAATTCTATTAACATACGCTAATAGGTTGGTAATAGAACGTGCAATTTCACAAAAAAAAGATGAGTCAGAGAGTGGTTGGTTACGAACCAGGCTTGTAGAAGAGTACACATCAAAGGTGTTGTGGGTCACTCCATTGCCCTTCTCAAGTGGACAAATGTGATAATACATGTCTTCATCTCTACGACTCTACCTTGCTCCTTAGATTTAAAAAGGGCAAATATAACAGTTGGGATCAGGATTTGAAATGGGTAGGGTTGGGGAGGCTGAGGGAGCAAATGGTTCTCATCTTTAATAAACTGGTTAAAGACGTGTGATTGGGTTATATGAGAGACATCTTGTGATTAAACATGTAAACTGTCTGAAGAAGAAAAAAGAACTAAAAATGAGACTAGTACACCAGTGAAGCAGGGAATGCAAAATGAGTGGAAGGTAGAGGGATTTAGGAAGTAAAATGATGCTGATTCCTACTCACGGCTATCAAAAAATTCGTCAAGCACGAGATGGCTTTAAGGTTTGGGGATTTCGACAAAGGCATCTCAGGCAAGTAACCTTTCATCGGCATTGGACATCAGTATCGATATTTGGTGGCAAGGAGACTAGATTAATGGAAAAAGAGTGTAGATAAATGGAGAAGAGTTAATAATGTTGGAATTGATGTGAGGAGAGACTACTGTTCCATTTTTAAAGAGAAAAGGGTAGGGTACCCATAAATTAGACCTATGAATCCCTGACTGAGATAAGGCCATGGATTGTTGACTAGGATAAGACCATGGACCGCTGATTGGGTAAGCCAATATATCATTGACTGGGATAAGCCATGGATCCTTGATCATGATAAGCCGATGGATCATTGACTAGGATAAGCCCATAGATCACTGACTAGAATGAGTTAAAGGCTAAATATCAAACTTCCCCGTTCAATGATTATTAGATTAGCTTAAAACTTCCAAAATATCATAAAACCCTCTTAAGTTAGGGTTTTAAGGGTTATCAGAACCTCCTTTTAACTTTAAGATTTTATCAGAAACTCCTAAGAGCATAAACTACAATTTTTACTGGTGAAAATATCTCGCTGCGTAGTATTTTACTCATGTGAAAAAATTACGATTAATGCTATTTGGAGGGTTTTCCAATAAAATCTTAAAGCTAATTGGGGAGGGGGGTTCAGGGTTTCAGTTTCATTATATAATAAAAATAATTGATTTTCCTTCATATATTGGTTTTCTTTGTGTTTCATATTTCAACACTGCAAGCTCCTTAGCGAGTGTCATTTACTATATTTTTATGTTAGGAGTAAGCATATATCATATTGATTATAGGCTACTTGCTGCTTAGGGGCTTGTTTCAGGCTATAAAAGGCTTTGTTGAGTATACAAACGAAATTGACAAACCATTTGTAAGAATGTCGACTTCCTATTGAACCAACTATGTAATGCCCGCCTTGATTTCCTCGTTCAATTTTCACCTGGACAAAATGAAAAATTGATTTATATATATGTTTTGGTTTTTGATGAAACACAAGATTATAGTTATGAATTTTTCTAATAGATTATCACAATAGAGTACTGAGAGGAAGGTAGCGACACATGGAGTTCTCACAAGAACTATTATATCAGAATTGCTTAAGCGATGGTGAATGCAAGAGCTCTGTACTCGACTTTAGTGCTTAAGAGAGCCGCCACTTTTTGTTTTATTGACGACAAACTATTTTCCACCAAAATAAACACAATAACCATGTGTGGACCTTCAGTCATCAAAGTCTCTTGCCTAGCTTGCATGTGAGTGATAGCAAGCTCAGAATGGTGTGGTGGGTTGAGTAGGAAGCTATGAGTGATGGATCATTATATGTAGAGGAGCACTCACTTGACGGCTTGCCAAATGTGGTGTATTGCAAAATTCTATTAACCGGGCAAGTTATTGTAAATCTCCAGTAACACTTCGATAATATGACGGGTTCAAGAATGGAGTGGCATAACAAGTGAGTTTCAGGTTGGTCATAACAAGAGTGGATACCGACTTGGCTCTGTCCATCTTTTGTCCTGCACAACAAGTCAGTAATGTATTTTCTTTGGATTAATAAGAGGCCTCTATGATCACGACATACTTTGTACTGAGAAAATAATTTAGCTCGATGAGATCTTTGAGGGAGATCTGGAATGATCAGTTGTAGGAGCTTTAGGTCACTTCCCATTAATACAATTCTATTAACATACGCTAATAGGTTGGTAATAGAACGTGCAATTTCACAAAAAAGAGATGAGTCAGAGAGTGGTTGGTTAAGAAACCAGGCTTGTAGAAAAGTACACTTCAAAGGTGTTGTGGGTCACTCCATTGCCCTTCTTAAGTGGACAAATGTGATAATACATGTCTTCATCTCTACCTTGCTCCTTAGATTTAAAAAGGGCAAATATAACAATCGGGATCGGGATTTCAAATGGGTAGAGTTAGAGAGTCTGAGGGAGCAAATGGTTCTCATCTTTAATAAACGGGTTAAAGACGTGGGATTGGGTTATAGGTGAGACATCTTGTGATTAAACACGTAAACTGCCTGAAGAAGATGAAACAACAAAAAATGAGACTAGTACACCAGTGAAGCAGGGAATGCAAAATGAGTGGAAGGTAGAGGGATTGAGGAAGTAAAATGATGACAATTCCTACTCACGGCTATCAAAAAATTCGCCAGGCACGAGATGGTTGTAAGGTTTGGGGGTTTCGACAAAGGCATATAAGGCAAGTAACCTTTCATCAGCATTGGACATCAGTATCGATATTTGGTGGCAAGGAGACTAGATTAATGGAAAAAGAATGCAGGTAAATGGAGAAGAGTTAATAATGTTGGAATTGATGTGAGCAGAGACTATTGTTCCATTTTTAAAGAGAAAAAGGGTAGGGTACCCACAAATTAGACCTATGAATCCCTGACTGAGATAAGACCATGGATTACTGAATAGGATAAGGCCATAGACTGCTGATTGGGATAAGCCGATATATCATTGACTGGGATAAGTCATGAATCCTTGATTGGGATAAGTTGATGGATCATTGACTAGGATAAGCCCATAGATCACTGACTAGGATAAGTTAAAAGGCTAAATATCAAAATCCCCCCTTGAATGATTATTAGATTAGCTTAAAACTTCCAAATATCATAAAACCCTCTTAAGTTAGGGTTTTAAGGGTTATCAGATACGCCTTTAACTTTAAGATTTTATCAGAAACTCCTAAGAGCATAAACTACAATTTTCACTGGTGAAAATATCCCCTGCGTAGTATTTCACTCATGTGAAAATTTCGGTTAATGCTGTTTGGAGGGTTTTCCAATAAAAACTTAAA
>NC_033798.1:52565128-52566143 GCF_001876935.1 Asparagus officinalis
GGGGAGGGGAGGGGAGGGGAGGGGGGGGAGGGGGTTAGGGTTTTACTCTTATTATATAATAAGTAAGAATTTGTTTTCCTTCATATATTAGTTTTCTATGTGTTTCATATTTCAACACACTGTAAGCTCCTTAGCGAGTGTCATTTACTATATTTTTTATGCTCAGAGTAAGCATATATCATATTGATTATATGCTACTTGCTGCTTAGGGGCTTGTTTCAGGCCGTAAAAGGCTTTGTTGAGTCTACAAACAAAATTGAGACCTTGGGCATCTTTGTAACACAGGAGTTATTGAATAAAAACTTGTTTCGTTGATTTACAATTTATAAAAGGCATTATTTCTATTTGCTGAAGGGATCAGGCCCTAGTGACAACCAACAAGAGGACCAAACATATTTTGCTGCGCTTTTTGACTGGGCTAAATTTTTTTTAAGAAATTCACACCTGCTACTGGGTGAAACCCCTTTGCGTCCAAGTGTGCTATATAGTTCTCAATGGAACCTTTGGCTCATCAAATCCAGAACACCCACTTACAACCTACAATATTAGCATCCAGAGTCGGGAATACAAAGATTCAGGTCTTGTTGTGAATGAAAGCTGCATACTAAGTGTCAATGTCTCGACGCTACTCAGGGACATAGATCCTTGAGCGTAGGAAGTAGATTCTTGCTCGATTGACGGTAGGGGTTGGCATAAGGTGGTGGGTAGAAGAAAACTTTAGGATTAGGGACTTAGTTTTTGCTTGGGTTGTCATTCAGTTGGTGGACTGCGAAGCAGGCTCATTATGTTTTATTTAGGAGAAAAGGTGCCTGACGTAAGGTTGGGTCAGATTAAGGGCTATGCACGTGGAGCAGTGGTGAGAGATTGACTTGTAGAGTGGCGAGGAGATGATGGAGCAATGACACGTGGTGAGTCGGGGCCTAAGTGAGAAGTGTGGATTGATACGAGAATATTTAAATTTCGAGGGGAAGGATGATTTAAATTTCGAGGGGAAGGATGATTTGACAGAGGCACA
>NC_033798.1:52566157-52597071 GCF_001876935.1 Asparagus officinalis
TGGGTACTTGAGGGAGATCATAGAGGCAAAGGAATGATAGGAGAACACACTTTCATCAAAGACTATATAGCATGGAATATAGATACGATTAAAGGGAGGATAGACACAGATAGCCCTTATGTTGGTGCTATAACTCACAAAACTCATGGCTATGATTGATAATCTAATCTGTTATTGTTAGGGACGAAGGAGGGACTAAACTAAGCATTCAAATCTCTGAAGAATTGTATAATTCGGTAAACAATGGTTTAGTTTTTGGAAGGGAGATTGTGTTTTTTGAAAATGAGAGGAGTGCCATTACTATAATAAACCATCTTGCAAACGTAGATTTCAAAGAGGATTGATGAATGATATGGTTAGCTAGGAGGACGAGACTCGTAGAAACTATGTCTTGGTAACATCGCTCAAGAGCTTCATTTTGTTCATGGATCTAAGGGGAGGAGAAGCTGTGGATAATACCACAATATTTATAAAAAAGAAATTGATCTATAGTTCCCTGATTCCCAAATGACATTGCACCATGGTTTGGAAATGCATAAGAATCTAAAGCACTAATGATTAATGACTCATAAAATGCACACAAATGTATTTACTGTAGTTGTGAGGAAATTGAACGAAATATTTATTGTCACTAAATGGAACAACAGATTCTCAACCCTCTACATTGGAAAAGATAAGATTAGGAGTCACACTTCATACATGCAAATGATGAGAAGGGAGGCATAGTGTCATGCCTAATTGACACGGCGCATAAAAGAGCGGGCCTTTAATATATGAAAATTTAAAGAAATAACTTGACACCAAGGTTTTAAATATCGGTTATCGGCAATTTATCGGACGACCAAAATTCTTATCGGATAGCGGAAATCGGGGATATATCGGGGATAAGTAGTATTTATCGGAGTGATATACTAGATGGTGTATATATATAATATAATAACTAAAAAATGTAATCTAACCATGCTTAATGAAATATAAACATACCAAAATGTAAATCATCATGTTTAGAATCACTAACCAATTGTAGAAAGCAAAACTTACATCTTGACCGCACCATGAAACCATTCGATTGCATAGCCTTACTTATCGGCCGATAATCCCGATAAAAAAACCTTACTTATCGGCCGATAAGTACCGATAACGCCGATAACTCCCCGATAACTTGCCAAAAACGATAACCGATTAAAAATCCAAGTTATCCTATCGGAGAGCTCCCAAATCCGATAACTCGGCCGATAATATCGGTTATCGGCCGATATTTAAAACAGTGCTTGACACATAACTTTATCGTGAGGGTGACCAAGATGTTGATCCCACCCATGAAGATAAGTTTGGAAACTAGCTAGACCAAAACAACCGATAGAGTTGTCAAACGAACAATATAGACTGGATAACATAGAGCGATTCGATATGATGGTGGGCAAAAGGTGGAGACCACGGTCAGACGTCCCTTTGATACCTTGCCCTAGAAGTTTTTTAATAAGAAAAAAGTCATGATGAAAGCAAGATAAATGTCATTGTGTTTTGTAAACTGAAAGGTATTAGGAAGCATGAGGTGCAAGTATGGAGGGTACTAGTGTGAATATTGGAAATAGACAAGAGGTTACCATTAACAACTTGCACTTGGTTTGGTTTGAGTGGACCGAACGATTGTTGAGCTGTGTAATTGATGGTGGAAATAGAGACAATTATAGTTGTCATATTATATTCCCTCTTAGAAGTGATTGAATGATTGATACATTGATGATAATTGATCGCAAGATGCCTAATTTTGTAGCAAATTTGATCTGAGTCTCGTCCTAATATGATGATAAAATTAGTAAATTACTGTGTATATTAGATAAATACCATAGTTTATTAGTTATAGAAAGAATTAAAGGAGTTAAAAGTATCTATATTAATTAATGTTAATTATGTTATAAGGCTCACATAGTTTGGAAAGCCAATAACATTTTTATCTCCTAATTCTCTTTGTGTCTCCAATCAAACTATTCATATTCTAATTTTAGTCTTTGGTTGGGGGGGGGGGGTTATTCATTGGGATGTTTTGGGGCCTTTTGGGACAATTGTCTCACTTGGATAATTTAGGCACTTGTGATAAGTTTGAGGGGGGGGATAGAGTGAGATAAACTCAAGTAATAGGAGACTTTGATTGAGATAATCGAGGATAATAGGACAATTTGAGTGAGACAACTAATGATGACGTATTTGAAAATATGATATTTATATAGTTATTAAGTTCTTATTACTAATTAACTTCCATGGATAAACACTTATTATATTAAGAATATTTTTTAAAGTAATATTATTATTATTACTATCATCAATAATATAATATATTAATAATATAATGTATTGAAAAAATTTAATCTAAATATTTATGTATCAATTTAATCCAAATTAACTTATTAATATTGTACTTAACATATATTAGTGATTAATTATTATTTAAAGAAGAACAACCTAGATTGAGATATAAAAGTCATAACTATTACAAATAAAGACGTGGCTATTAAACAAAGTCTTAAGTATAACAAATTAAGTCCAATTACCACGAACTAGAAACTAGACTCCTCATGACATGCGTGTCCCGTCCTGCCATATATGCTTCGCCATTTTTTCCCTCCACTTTGCCGCACTTGTCTGTTTTGTCTATTGAGTCTATAAATCATTGTCCTCATCGGAATCTACATCAAGTGGTGCAACATTGCGTGGTGCCGCATAAGGAAGATTGGAAACTTCAAAGTCATCATTTGAGTTCGCTAACTTCAAAAAGTTACACATGCCGATACAAGCCCAAACCATATTTTTCTATATCTCACATGAAAAACTAGGAGGTTGATTCTTGAAAATAGTGAACCTCGACTTGAAAACGTCGAAGATATGTTCGACACACATTCGGAGACATACATGCCGATGGTTGAATAACTCATGCGGATTACGTGGCTGCTGACGGTTGCTGGCTGGGCCAAACTCCTTTAGGTGGTACATTGTACCTCGATACAGAGCTAAGAACTACAACCTATTGGGATAACCACAATCCACCAGATAGAATTTGCCTACGATAACATATTGCTAGAATTGTAATCGACAAAAATCTTAAAAAGTAAGTGTTAAACTTAACAATTTGACATAAAGATTATTACCATCTAGAAGTGGAAATCTGCATTCACTCCTTCATTTCATTACATCCTTCAATACCTGTGAATCATTTGTAGATCCCTCCATCTCACCAGGACATAAATGAACTTGAGATCAAACGTGCATGCCGCAAGGACATTTGGGAAAGATAGCTATGTCTATTACAGTATGAGGTCGATCCATGCAATACACCATACGAGGAATGTGAGTCCCATTGATTTCACCGATACAATCATATCCATTCCATTAACATGTATGAGATATAAATCAAATAATTTTATAATAAAGAATGAAGAGTAATATAATGCATTTGAAATTAAAATACCTTGAAATAGCCCAAAATGGGAGTCTAATGTGACATTTTCTGGCGGGTCAGTAGGAGGTGAAGCCATCAGAGAAGGGGGGATACAAGAGCTACGAGTGCTTTGTTGAAGCGCACACTTATAACAAATCGTGATTGATCAAACCTCTTGTTAGTAGTGCTATATCGTTGATTCTGTATAATTGTGAGAAGGAAAATAGCAACCATCTCCTCAATACTAATATAACGTGTATCTTTTAAATGGTTGTGGCCTCATAGTACCATACACAGTTTCATGAAGCAATCTGGACACATGATATAACTGACGAAAATCACAGGGTCTACTCTCCATCTTGGATTTGGAGTATTGAAGACTAAGATCTGTAATGCCATGTTTGAGGCCCGAACATGCACGCGACTGTATACTTGACTCTTCCTCTGATATGAGTTATGAGACCTGTGCAAATAGCTCTGCTAGTTGTGGCCTCATAGTACCATACACAGTTTCATGAAGCAATCTGGATACACATGATATATCTGACGAAAATCACGGGGTCTACTCTTCATCTTGGATTTGTTGTATTGAAGACTAAGATCTATAATGCCATGTTTGAGGCCCGAACATGCACGCGACTGTATACTTGACTCTTCCTCTGATATGAGTTGTGAGACCTGTGCAAGTAGCTCTGCTATTTGTGCAGCCATAGTGATTATACAGATTAGGAGATAATCGGCACTATCCTCTTGAAATAGCAAAATAGGCACCTCTGTACCTTCCATCCTGTTATATGCATGACAAAAAACTTCAGAAGGTACAAAATATCAATACTACAATATTAGATTCCTAATAAGATACAACAAAAAGCCTCTAGTATATGAAACTAATATCACTGTAACTCCATGGCCCTTGTATATGTAGTTTCCTAGAATAATTAATGTGGACACTTAAAAATATGACTAATTTCATCAATTTCTATGTATGAAGACAATCAAATGAAAATTGAATGGTCAGGAAATAAGTGGAAACCATACCTCAACCTTTTCTGTTTATTCACCTGAATTTGTTCAGAAAATAAGAAAGCATGCACATTGGTCTATCAGAAAGGCCCTTCAACAACAATTTCTCCAAGAAATAGCATAATCAATTATATGAAGCATAATCACCTCTAGCTGAAAGATTTCAAGCCATTCTCTAAACTTTCATATCTTAGATACTATCTACATATTGTTCTGGCTGGACTAAGGACGATAACACCGAGCCTGTTGTGGGCATGGTCTTGATGATGGTCAGTGCCACGGCTGGTATAGTCGAGCAGTAACTGCTGATTAGCTAACTTATGATGCTTCTCTTCTTGGTGGAGGTTGCCAAGTAGATCATCAACATTGATGGCAGCACACATGAGACAAGCTAAGGCGACGAATGGACCAAACTTCAGGTAGAGCCCAGAGAGAATAAATTCAATAAGGTCCGCTTCATTGACATGGTTGGATGTAGCAGCTAGGAGATCAGCAAAAGTACTCTTATTCTCAGCATAGTTGAAGATGAGAAATCCTTGTCGCATGTTTTTGCAATTGAGAGCGTAATTGCATAACTCGTGCTTGTGATTGAGATTGAAATATGCGCTGCAGAGTAAGCCAAGCATGATGAGAGGTTGTGGCATAAGTATTATGATCCAATGCACGTTCCATAATGGTGGACTTCAACCAAAGCAGCACTATCCTATCTTGTCGGTTCCATGGGGCTGGGTTGGGAGTGGGCTGGGCTTAGGAGGTTCGTCCTGTAGCGAGGGGGAGAAACTGCAGAGGTTCCTTGTTATCTTGACTGACAAGGAACCCAAGAACAAATGCATCTATGACTGACAAGGAAGTCAAGAACGAATTCCTCTAGGACTGACAAGTCAAGAAGATAAATGATAAGTGTGGATGAGGGGTGCGAAGGTGGTTCATTGACATTGTGCTGAACGGATTAAAGGAGATTGGTGTTTGGGTTGTTGTTATTGGCCACATTGGAGGCTCATTTGGGCTTGTGGAGTTGGTTGCCATTGCATGATCTAGGAGATTGGAGGACAAAGTTTTTTTAACGTTATTCAAGGAACAATTTTTTGAAACAGACCCATTTCAAATTTTTTTTTTAAACCGACCCCTTTTTTTTATTTACCAAAACCGACCCGATTTTGTGATTAGCAGTTTAATTACCTTCCTAAACAGTCGGGGTTGCCAATCCCGACTATTAGGAGGGTGTTAAACCCTAATTAGAAGTCTTAAACCCTAAAAATTAATGTCTTAAATAGTCGGGGTTGCTAACCCCGACTGTTTAGGAAGGTAATTAGACTGCTAATCACAAAATCGGGTCGGTTTTGGTAAATAAAAAAAAGGGTTGGTTTAAAATTTTTTTTTTGAAATGGGTCTGTTTCAAAAAATTGTTCTTATTCAAGGGTTCTGGTAGCATAAAATATATGGTATTTGCTATTTATAGAAGAAGTCAATGTACATCAGTTACAACAGATTTAAATATTGTGGAGATAATTTACGACTAATATTTGAATGTTAGAGAAATTTAGTACAACTAATGATATCAGTTGTGATAGTATTCATGATGTGGAAGTGTTGTTACATATTGCTGACATGACTTGAACATTGCAGGCATTGTACTGCTTTAGCTTAGCGGTGTCGTGCATGAAGTTCTGTGTAGCCTTGACATTCAGCCATCCTGCTGCAGGGTTTCATTTAAATTTGGGTTCTTTTAGACTTGGGCTCCCCTCACTCGGAGAAAATGAGTTGGCAGAACTATATACCGGGACTTCTGATCAGAAAACAAAAATATGTCTTTCATCTATTAACCAGATCGAACCAACCACAGGCTTATATGCAGGTAAGGCAAAGAAGAAAAAGTGCAATAATGCAGATTGTGATCAATCCAGATTTGCATTTGACACAGATCTGTTGGATCAATGAGTTCGTTGGGTTGCAGAAAAGAAAAGTTTTTGGTTGTTTCTATCACCAATCAGGTAGTTTTTATAGGTTTGAAAATGTAGGTAAGTAATATATCTAGATTTGGCAATTGAGACGAGGTATCTTCATCATTTTCCTATTTATGCGAATCTTTCAAACATCTTTGGTCTCATGTCAACTGCATCCTTTGTGAAATATGACTCACCCCTCTGCATTTCTATATTTAAAATCATTTATTCTTTAATATCAAAACTTTTAGTTCCAAGCATTTCTTTTTTCCAAAAAAGATAAACATCTGAATGCTAATTTCCGTGAATTTGTAAAGTAAAATGATGAGTCTGTTTTGATATATTCATGCAATTTTCAGGTAGTAAAACGGTATCCAAATGACCATATATTGAATCTTAAAGCATAACTGAGGTTGACCTGTGTGCTCTGGTTGCTGGTGTACTGATAGTTATTTCCAGCATCGATATCTCTCTTTATAATTGCAAAAATACAAGTAGCTGTTGTAGTTGATCCCTCATTGGCTTTCACCAAGCATCTTCAGAGAATTCATGTTAGCGGAAATTAGTAGAATTCTGTTTAAGAGGATGCTAATATGTTTAGTAGAATTCTCGCCAATGTGCCAGCAGCAAAGCTGATCGTTGACCCACGGAATATTGAAGTAACAGCCTCAATCATGGTGGAATCACTATTGTTCACCATCAAATTCAACCTAGTTTGCAGGATGCACAGGAGAATGGTTTAGAATAGCTAGACTCCTCCCCTTCTTATTGACCATTACACATCTAAATTACAGTTTATTGTTTATTTATCCTGACAAATGAAATGAATAACTTGTAGGACCTAATGATCTCAACCCTTCACAAATCTCATGTCGTTCTGAATTGTGTTGGTCATCAGCTGAAAATAATTAATTGGTTTATGTCATGTTATTTATTAACTGAAAATTCATAAAAAAGGAATCCTTCCTTGTACTCACCCCTCTAATTTTTAAGGTTCAAGATGGTATGAGAAATTCTTTCTTCAATTAGCCTCTTGTACAAATTTTGGGTGAGCATGCAACATTTTGTTAACCATTTTCCTCGACTAACTTTAAAAACTATAATATTATTTCTGCACCAAATTATTGATCTTCCTTGTACTCTTGTCATCTTTTGACTCAAGAAAGGGACCTTAACAATCATAGCAAGCATATTATGTTCATCAGAATTTCTTCCTGTGACCAGTATGCTACAATTCCATTCTAGCTTTAGTACTAGAGTAGCTGTAAAATCATAACGGGTAATGGCACTCTCCTTAATCAGTCAATCTTTCATTTTAGGTTTTTTAACATTCTCAAAACCAACTTTCAAACAGAGGAAAATACAAATATGATATACCAGATTTATCCTTTCTTAATGTTAAAACCTTTGGATTAGGCTGTACTTGTTGCATTATATAATTCATATATGTGTATGTGTGTGTTTGTGTGTATATATTTATACATGTAGCTGACCCCAAACTCTCGGGATAGAGGCTTTGTTGTTGTTGTTGTTGTTATATCATAGAAGAAAGATGCATTCATTCCTCAATGTCAATTATTGAGATATCTTCTTAACTAGAGTAAATCAACATTACCTGCACGAACTAAATCCCCTTCATATATCTTATAATAGAGGAAAGATGCGTTCAACTATTCCTCCATGTCAATTATTCAGGTATCTTCTTAACGAGATTAAATCAACACTACCTGTGCCAACTAAATCCCCTTCTCTCTATCTGTAGGCACCGAGTCCTCAAGGGCAGTGAATTGAAGATACGTGCTAATGAAATACCCTTAAGATTGGGTTTTGAATCCCAATTCCACTAATAAAATGCGCTTCTACGATCTTCAATGATGAGGATGTTGCGGAATTTTAGTCAAACTGCGTATTACAATCTCTACAACTCGGAAGCCAACTCACAATCAATAAGATACAATACAACCGCAATCAAGAAGAAGGAACACCAATATTTGTGTGGTTTAGTCGACCAACTTTGACCTACATCCACGGGGCAACAATACGAGAAATTCACTATGTATCAGGGAGAACTACAAGAGGAACCAATCAACTCTCGCCTTTCAATCTCTCAACCTCACATACATAATCAACTTTCATATTCTCTCCAAAATCCGCTCATTACAATCTTTTAAACGGACAAAACTGTTAAACTCTCTCCCTATATTGTAATCTTTTACACAAACAAAGCCTATGAAACTCTTGCCTTTCGCACAATATTTTTGAACTGGGCTACACCTTTTGCTAACCCTAGATTACAAGAATATTGACTCTCTCTCCTTTCATTGGTTTTTCCTCTAGCCTAACTTTCTAACTAGAATAGAATTCAAACTCCTAATTATGATGAGACTGAATCTCCTAATAATGATAGATCTCTAACCCTATCTAATTTTCATAAAGTTATACAAAGAATCAAATACACAATCCCAGCAATCTCCATGTTGGTTTTTGATTCTCAAATTACCTTAAAAATATATCACTGTCGTCTTGAAACTGTCTCTCCTGCTAGAGTCTTCTATTTCTTTTGTACTTCAATCTGAAGAATCCGTGCTCTTGATTGAAACATCCATACTCCAACCTGGATGCCCCTATGACCCTCTCTTTTATCTGCCTCGTTGTGGTGCCTCCATCTCTCCTGTGCGCACCAAGAGATCTTTGCCACCTCTAACATTATAAGCAAATCAACCATGCTTATCTTCTCAAGCTGAACTTGACAATAGCCTTTCCTCACTTGCTGTCCTCGTACTCCACCTGTATTGCTCCCGCGATGACTCTAAATAATTATATGCTGATAACTTTACAGCTATAATCACATCTGATTCTCTACACCAGTCTCATCCGTCGCATATACTTGTTTGCCCTATCTGCCATCAGATTTGTCTCACCATTACCATCAGAACTTTTCTACACTTTCTGACCAATCTAAGTAAAATCTAAAAAATTAAACTCTCCCATCGCGTTCAGAGCACTTCAAAACCTGAGAATCAACTCCTAGATCGTCGAAATCCACCTCTAAACCCTCGATCAGAAGACAAATTAATATGCACCATCAGATTTGATTTAATAATTTTTAACCAAGCACTCACCCACGTGAACAATGTTTCCATCGCTACAGTGTTCCTGTCGGTATAGTACCTTCTTTTTTTCTTTTTCTTTTTCTTGATTCTTGTAAAGCCAATCTTCAATCTCGCACGACGTGGACTTCTATCTTGAAAAGTAACTCCCGGATTCATTACCATGACTCTGATACCACTTGTTGGGGAATTTTAGTCCCCTTGCGTACTACGATCTTTACAATTTGGAAGCCAACCTACAACCAATAAGATAGAAAATAACAGCAATCAAGAAGAATGAACACAAAGATTTGCGTGGTTCGGTCGACCAATTTTGACTTATATCCACGGGCAACAATACGAGAAATCCGCTATGTATCAGAGAGAACTACAAGATGAACTACTCAACTCTCGTCTCTCAATCTCTTAACCTCACATACATAATCAACTCTCATATTCTCTCCAAAACTCACTCCTTACAGTCTTTTGAACGTACAAAGACTGTGAAGCACTCTCTAATATTGTAATCTTTTAAACGGACAAGACTACGAAACTCTCGCCTCTCGTACAATATTTTTGAATCGGGCTACGCTCTCTGCTAATCTTAGATTATAAAAATATTGGCTCTCTATCTCATCTCCTTGTTTTTTCCTCGAACAGCAGAAGAATATATATAGGAAAATCAAAATCCTATTTCTAGCCTCACTTCCTAACTAGAATAGGATTCAAACTCCTAATCATGATGAGACCCACTCTCCTAATCATGATAGATGTCTAACCCTATCTAATTCTCATGAAGTTATACAAAGAATCAAAGACGCAATCCCAACGGGGGAGATAATGAAGAAGAAAGGAAAGTACTGGATGAGATTTAAAGTTAATAAAAAATTAAAATTAAAATCTAGGTACTTGAGAATCTGGAATGAGTTGTCTGTTTACAACTACTAATCTTTACAGATTGTTTGTATCACGCATGTGATATCCACAGGCATGTTAGTCAGAAAGTATACTTGTACTACAGCGCGATACTAGACATGCATATCAACACCACGATACACGAAATGAGGTTTGTGAATAAACGGGAACCACATTCAAGAAATAATGCCCTGAGACAAGTTCATGATGATAGAATCGTACGAAATATGTCACTTCTCTGGTGTATTCACCATCCGGGTGGTGGAGGATCTAAAAATTACTGTCTCGCGTATTTTGTTGGACACTGAGTTTTTCTCACGCTAATGATGGCTTAATCATCTGACTCACTTCAATGAATGATAGAGAATACGTACGTACATCACATTATCTTGTTGTAGAAGCAGCTGAATAGAGAATTTGATCATGGACACTGCATGTGTCATCTCTGGGCCAATATGGTCCTCAGGCTCCTCGAGTGCCTTCTCGTGTTATTTATTGAAGGGCAACAGAGACAAAAAGTACTATCGGATACAACTAACTACACTGTAGATTTTAAATGTAAATGGTCCCTCTGCATACCAAATTTATAGTCCATCCTTAATTAATATTTGCTTGGTACTTAAAAGCTATGACAGAAATCCCTTCTGCTGTGGATGAATTGTCAATATCAACAGAAGGGAATACGTTACACCAAAATGACTATTTCATTCCCTACCACATTCCTATACTCTACTTAAGAGGGACTTTTCTTCCTCTATTTCCTTTTTCACCTTTCTGGGGGAACAAAATAGAAATGGTGTTTTCACCAAGCTCTACCCTGCACAAGACTAGTTTCCTTCTCTTTGTTTTCTCTGAAAGTCGATACTGTAACAGGGACAGTTCAGAGAACAAGTCGCACATATTCCTACAGCCCACATATATATGGAGGGCTGCAGACTAATTCTACAGCCCACATATATGGAGGGCTGCAGACTGTGGACGATATAGCCATGGAACCTTGAATCTGCGGGGAAATCTATATTATGATGGATGCAAATCTTGAAGTCAAAGCAAAGTGAAGAAGCTAGGCCTCAGGCTAATTAATTTCATTTTATTTTGGAGAAAATGTTGACATAAAACATTAATTTGCTCAGTCCAGTGTTCTCTTTCCAGAAAAAAAATCAAGCCACCTAACTTCTTTAAGAGCCACCGACTTGAGAGGTGGCTTGACTGGTACTTGGTGGCACTAATGAGCTTCTGGGATTATCACTTCACTCTTAATCACTTTAAACATCAGGAATATAGTTGGGGTTCGAAATGAGTTGTATGCAATTTTGATGTCGCATATGCTGTAAAGGTGTGAAAGGCCCCAGTTTAAAGTAAAGCCTGCATGGGCTAGCCATGCATATGAGCACCATTAACAAAGGGAAACATGAAATAATTGAGAAGGAACTTTGAGGAGAGAGTCCCCTTTTGCATGGGTTATGTCATTTGCATCCGTGATCACTTTAAACACCCCTTTTCAAGGTCTGAGAATATGAGGGAAAGTTTCAATTCAGTTATATCCTTTGTTGCCCATTCTAGGCTGTTGCGCGCCTATGCGAAAGCGTGCTCGCACACCCAACGAATCTATGATCACAGGAGAAGAGAACCAACCACACACGAGCACAATTCAATCCAAATATGACAAATCAAACCAAACACAGAGATATACGTGATTCGGCAATTTGCCTACGTTCACGGGGAGAGGATGAGAGATTCCACTAAATCAAGGAGAGTACAAAGGGGTTACAAACTCACAAAATCACTCACACAACCTCTAAACCAAATCTCTCAACTTGTTCACAAGTTCTCCCTCTCAATATGCTCGGTACAATCTCTTGTTGGATTTTTTTGGTCAAAACCGCTTTCCAAAAAAAAGAGTTTTCAAACTATATATATATTAACTACAAGTACTTTTCATAAATGCTTAGTAGCCTAGTGGAAATTTTATGTTTTGATGTTTCAAAAGGTCCCTTGTTCAAGGCTTGCTAACGGCAAGCCAAGAAGTGTTTTTATTTGAATTAATCCCTAATAAGTTCTAGTGGGTCGTGGGTCGTGGGCCGTGGGCTGGGGATCGGTGCTAATCGGGCTGAGGCGCTAAGTGGCGCTTTGTTAGGCGCACTTTGCACTTCGCACGGAGGCATCGGGGCGAGGTGGCGCCACGTTGGTTGCCTCGTAGGCTGCTTCGCAGCATGCGGACGAGCTACGTATTCGCACGAGGGTGACCCTAGCGTTATCGTAGTTTGACAATGTTCGCTCGTTCGACGAGGTTCATCTGTCATACGAGGTTCACATGTTTGACGATATTCGTTCGTTCGACGAGGTTCGCTTGTTTGACGAGGTTTGTATGTCATACGAGTTTCGCCTGTTTTACGAGGTTAGTTCGATCGACGAGGTTCGTATGTTATACGAGGTTTGCCTGTTTGACTATGTTCGCTCGTTCGACGAGGTTCATCTATCATACGAGGTTCGTCTGTTTGACGATATTCGTTTGTGAAACGCGGTTTTTCTGATTTGCTGAGACGTGACCCTCGCGTTTCGTAGCAACGCGTCCATTGATTGCCTCGTATTCTAGAGTTAATGCATGCAGCAGTTACAACAGCAATTAGAGCAATTTAATGCATTGATGTTATAATCTTAATTGCCATTGAGAATTGTAACAGTCACATTAATTGCTAATGACTCTTGAGCTGGCCTTAGAGGCCTATAAATAGCGCCATTGGGCAGCTCTTGGTTGAAGCTGGAAACTTTCTCGTGAGCGTGGAATACGAACGTCAGTATAGAATACGAACGTCGGTATACACACACGAGCTTGGAAAACGAACGTCGGATCGACGTTGTTGTTGCTATTGTTGTGCTGCTGCTACAGAAACTGTGCCCGCAAGAACTCTGAAACCGAAAGGTTTTGAACCGAAAGGTTCTGAGATCGAGGAGATCTTTTGCTTTGACCGAAAGGTCTTATAGATCGAGGAGATCTTGACAGTACTGGGTTAGTGTACACCAGAGTACTGTACTGCTGTTCCTGGAAGCAATTTAACCTTGGGATCCTTATACCGGAGTAGGCCAAATATTGCTTTAAGCACAACGTTTCACAAACTCATAGCCGTTAAGTAAAAAAAAGTTTAAAATAACAGCATGTCATCCTTCACTGTTTAATTCCAGATTTAACCTCAATTTCTAACAATCTTAAAGTAATATTTTAGATCTACTAATGGATCCTACGAGGACTCTTGTAGTGGACTGTCTCAAGTTAGAAAACTTTGATGGATCTAATTTCAACGCATGGCGTCGAAAAGTAATTTTTAGGATGCAACTCCTAAAAATCTACTATGTGGTTTCTGAGAAAAAACCTGACTTTGAAGAAGACTCAGAGTCTGAAGCCTCTTGGGATAAAGATGATCATTTCTGTCGGAGTTATCTCCTTAACTGCCTGACTAATCATCTAGAAGATGCTTACACCAATAAGCCCTCTGCAAAGGAAATCTGGAATGCTCTAGAGGAGCAATACAAGGATGAGGAGAAGCTTTCTAAGTCTCACCTCATTGATAAATTTCTGGACTTCAAGTTTGAAGATAACACTGAGGTTTTGCCTCAAGTTAAAGAACTCGAAAAGCATGTTATAAAGCTGAAGATGAAAAGATCAGTCTTTGTCAAACCTTCATTTCTGGTGCAATTACCAACAAGCTTCCTCCATCTTGGATGTCATTCTCCACGGACATTCGAAGAAGGAAAAGACAAGTGACTTTATCTGATTTGAAGAGGTTCATTCGGATCGAGGACGAGATTCGGACTCGCACAAAGAATGAACTCCTAGCTAAGCAGAAGGCGTCTGCTAACATGGTGGCTACTAACTCTGAGAAGGGTACCAGTTCTTCTAAGAAAAAGAAATATTTTAACAAAAAGAAGAATCATAATCCGAAGAACCTGAATGTTCAGAAGAAAGATTTCAAGAAGAGTGGCAAATGCTTTAATTGTGGGAAGCAAGGACATTTTGCCAAAGACTGCAAAGCACCAAAGAAGGGAACATTACACAATGTTAATCAACTTGATAATTGTGTGGCTATGCTCTTTCAGGTGACAATTCCCAACAAAGTCTCTGGTTGATGGTTAGATACAGGTGCTACCTGTCATGTTTGCTCCAACAGAGATTTGTTCTCTTTCTATGTTCCTGTCAAAGAGAACGTATCAATGGCTGATCGTTCTGTGGTTTTTTTTCTTGGAACTGGGATTGTGGTGCTGACCCTTTCTTCAGGGAAGACTCTCACATTGAAGGATGTGAAATATGTTCCTTCGATTGCTAAAAATTTAGTCTCTGGAAGTCTGTTGTGTGATGCAGGTATGAGGCTGGATTTCCAAGGAGGAAAGACTATGTTATCTTTTAAGAAAATGTATTTTGGCAATGCATATCGTACTGATGGCATGTATAAGATCAGTACTATTGTACCCAACTCAGTTGTGAATGAAGTATCCTCTTCTGCTTACTCCTCTGTATTATGGCATAATAGACTAGGACATGTAAATTATAGAAAGTTGTCTAGCATGGAGAAGTTAGGATTACTTTTGAAATATGGGGGTAACAAACCTGACAAGTGTGAAGTCTGTGCGCAAGAAAAGTTGACAAGGAAGCCATTTCCATGTGTCACAAGGAGCACCAACATATTGGATCTGATTCACTCAGATACTTGTGATTTCAAGAGCTTCGTCACTCGAGGCGGCATGAAGTACTTCATCACCTTCATTGATGACCACTCTCGCATCTGCCACGTCCACCTGCTGAAATCTAAAGATAAAGCCTTTAGCAAGTTTGTCGAGTTTCAGACTCGAGTGGAGAAGCAGCTTGGACTTTAGGTGAAAAGACTCAGGAGTGACAGAGGAGGGGAATACCGATCTAAGGAGTCGGAGGCATACTCCAAGGAGCATATAATCATTTCTGAAACTACTGCTCCGTATTCTCCGCAATCTAATGAAATTGTAGAAAGGAAGAATCACACATTGACCGAGATGGTGAATTCGATGCTAATCACATCCGGTCTACCTACATGCTATTGGGGAGAGGCTTTGCTGATGACAAACTGGATTTTGAACAGAGTACCATATTCCAAAACTGATAGTACTCCTCATCAGTTATGGTTGGGATACCCAAATCCTTTGGATAGTCTTAAAGTGTGGGGGTGTCTCGTTTATGTTCGAGTTCCATATATCAGAAGGCCTAAGCTCGGACCAAAAGAAAACAGATGTGTGTTTCTTGGCTTTGCTGAAGATAGTGATGCTTGCAGGTTCCTTGACCTTAGAACCAACTCCATCATTAAAGCTCGGGATGCATAATTCTTTGAGGATAAGTTTATCAAATATAAAGGATTATTGCTCAAAGATATAGCAGAGAATGTTAGTACATCAGACGCACCAGAGGAGCCAGTTTCATGAGAAACTAAAAGTGTCAGTGATGAGGGAGTTACTGAACCATCTTACAAACGTATTAGAAGAAAGAAAGATTTTGGAGATGACTTCATCACCTATAATGTGGAATAAGACCCACATACTTTCCAAGAATCAATGCAGTCAACAGACATTCTTCTGTGGAGAGAAGCTATAGATGATGAGATGGATTCATTGATCCAAAATCACACATGGGAGCTGGTGGATGTACCTGAAGGTGCTAGGCCTATCAGTTGCAAGTGGATCTTCAAAAAGAAGCTTCGTCCTGATGGTACTATTGAGAAGTACAAATCAGTTGCAAGTGGATCTTCAAAAAGAAGCTTCGTCCTGATGGTACTATTGAGAAGTACAAAGCAAGACTGGTTGCGAAAGGATTCTCTCAGAGAGAAGGAATAGACTTCTTTGACATCCTTGTACCAGTTTGCAGGATCACTACCATCAGAATGCTTATCGCATGGGTGGCGATAAAAAAGTTCGTCATACATCAGATAGATGTGAAGATTACCTTTCTTAATGGAGACCTCACAGAAGAGATCTACATGAAGAAACCAGAAGGACTTGATGCAGGCACCGAAACTCTGGCATGAGAAGTTCGATGGGGTTGTTCGCAATAATGGGTATCAAGTTAGTGAGTCTGACAAGTGCCTATATATCAAGGTCGCTGAAGGGAAGGTGATGGTTATCTGCATCTGTATGGTGATATGCTCATCGTCGGGAGTGATTTGGAGATAGTAACATCTACTAAAAAATTTCTATCAGCTCAGTTCAGCATGAAAAAACTTGGAACTGTGGACGTGATTCTCGGAATCAAAATCATATACTCTGAAGAGGGTATTGAATTGTCCCAATCTCATTATGTCGAGAGCATGCTAAGGAAATATGGCTACTACGACCTGTCAAAACTGTCAGTGTCGTATGATTACAACAAGAAGCTTCGATAGAACACTAGAAGACCAGTAGAGCAGATAAGGTACTCAAAGATAATTGGAAGTCTTATGTACGCGATGAGCTGCACAAGGCCAGATATAGCATTCGCTATCGGAATGCTTAGTAGGTTCACAAGTAATCCTAGAAAGCTTCACTGGGATGTTGTCCAGAGATTGATGAAATACTTGAAAGAAACTACAGGTCTGGGCCTATTCTATACTGGATATCCGACTGTAATCAAAGGCTATTCAGATGCGAGTTGGTGCTCAGAACCAGATGAGTGCAGATCTACTGGAGGTTTTGTCTTCACCATGGGCGGAGCTGCCGTCTCGTGGAAATCTAAGAAGCAAACTATGATTGCACAGTCATCGATAGAATCCGAGTTCTTCACACTCTGTGCTGTAGGAGATGAAGTTGAGTGGCTCAGTTGTATTCTCTGAGACCTTCCATTGACAGAATTGTAAGGCACAATTATAATCTATTGTGATAATCAGGCAACGGGTGCTGTGGCAGTGAACTCGTTGTTCAATGGAAAGAAGCGGACCATTCGTCTGAAGCATGGCTATTTGAGAGAACTCATTTGCCAATGAGTCATCTCGGTGATTGAAATTCGATCTTCAGAGAATGTGGCTGATCCTTTGACTAAAGGTCTAAAAAAGGACATAGTCGAAAGGACGTCTGCTGCAATAGGTCTCAAAGTTTGGTGAGTCTTACAAATACTTACCATTTTGTCAAGTTATTAGTTCAAAGCTTACGCTACTAATGATAAGATAATTGGTTCAAAAGTCAAGTAAGATTTACAAAGAAATCCTATCATGTAAAGAGGTTGGCTGTTAAGCCTTAATGGGTCCGAAGTATTTCGGATGCGGGGTGTTGGATAGGTAACATGTCTAAAGGACTCACTGATAATCCTATCATATAAAGGGGTTGGCTGTTAAGCCTTAATAGGTCCAAAGCATTTCGGATGCGGGGTGTTAGATAGGAAACACGCCTAAAGGACTCACCTAGAATCCTATCATGAGAAAGGATGGCTCTTAAGCCTTAATGAGTTCAAAGAATTTCGGATGCGTGATGTTTGATAGGAAACATGCCTAAAGAACTCACCTATGCCTGGATGGAGGTTTGGCCATCTCCTATGGTGTCTTGTGGAAAGATACCTAGAGCCCTAGCAGAAACCAGGACTAGCACAGGGCTATAAATGTGCAAAGACAAAGGCAAATGTGGTTCAAAGTAAAAACTACCACAGATGAGTTTGATCTTATGTGATCGCTGGATTTTAGACATGTGCTGGTTCAAGTCTCTGTGACACCATGCATCTATCTTCTATTCAGTTGGTCTAAAGAGGATTTAACTCCTTGCGACATCTATCTTATGCCCAACGATTGAAACGACGATACCATAACATGATACTAGTTTAAAAACTTGTGGGGGATTGTTGGATTTTTTGGTCAAAACCGCTTTCCAAAAAAATGAGTTTTCAAACTATATATATATATTAACTACAAGTACTTTTCATAAATGCTTAGTAGCCTAGTGTTGGCGCCACGTTGGCTGCCACTATGGTTGCCTCGCAGGCTGCTTCGTAGCATGCGGACGAGCTACGTATTCGCACGAGGGTGACCCTAGCATTCTCGTAGTTTGACAAGGTTCGCTCGTTTGACGAGGTTCATCTGTCATACGAGGTTCGCCTGTTTGACGATGTTCATTCGTTCGACGAGGTTCGTCTGTCATACGAGGTTCGCTTGTTTGACGAGGTTCGCTCAATCGATGAGGTTCGTATGTCATACGAGGTTCGCCTGTTTGACTATATTCGCTCGTTCAATGAGGTTCGTCTATCATACGAGGTTCGACTGTTTAATGACGTTCGTTTGTCAAACGCGGTTCGTCTAATTTGCTGAGACGTGACCCTCGTGTTTCGTAGCAACGCGTCCATTGATTGCCTCGTATTCTAGAGTTAATGCATGCAGCAGTTACAACAGCAATTAGAGCAATTTAATGCATTGATGTTACAATCTTAATTACCATTGAGTATTGTAATAGTCATATTAATTGCTAATGACTCTTACGCTAGCCTTAGAGGCCTATAAATAACGCCCTTGGGCAGCTCTTGGTTGAAGCTGGAAACTTTCTCACAAGCGTGGAATACGAACGTCAGTATACAATACGAACGTCAGTATACACACGCGAGCTTGGAAAACGAACGTTGAATCGACGTTGTTGTTGCTGTTGAAGTGCTGCTGCTACAGAAATTGTGCCCGTAGGAACCCTGAAACCAAATGGTTTTGAACCAAAAGGTTCTGAGATTGAGGAGATCTTTTGCCTTGACCGAAAGGTCTTATAGATCGAGGAGATCTTGACAGTACTGGGTTGGTGCACACCAGAGTACTATACTGATGTTCCTGGAAGCAGTTTGGCCTTGGGATCCTTGCACCAGAGCACGTCATCCTTCACTGTTTAATTCCAGATTTAACCTCAATTTCCAACATCTCTAATCTTTGTTAAGAAACCCTAGAAAACCATGTTTTAATTTATATTAAAACACAAACCCAATGCGAACAGGAAACCAATATTCAAGCCCAGCCCGACTCATGATCGACTGCAGAGCCATGTGCGGTGCACCTGACAGAACGACAGAAAGCATAAATCCACTACAGGGTCTCGCGGTCGACCGTCGCACCACTCGCGATCGACCGCGAAAAGTCTAGAGACTTTTCTAGATCTCGTGCACATTTGCGATCGACCGCCACGCCACTCGCGGTCGACCGCTGGAAGTCCAAGTTATTTTTCTACAGTTTTTACTGTAAGCTCTTCAATTCTCCACCTCGGTGAAGTTTTCCCAAAACTGAGCCAACATGAAACGAAGAGCACCAATGCGTCGTCTCTCCAAACTCGGCTGTACCAATATGGTTGCCTACGTACCCCCTCTCCCAAGGGATCAATCTACCTGTAGTTCATCAAATGGCCATCAGCGGTCTTAACAATCACGAATGTACAATAAGTTTCGACAATGATCAAACTTGTTGCTTGAAACCATCTTAGTGAGCATATCCGTCGGATTATCCTTCGTGTGGACCTTTATAATCTTCACATCACCATCTTCAAGAACATCTCGAACGAAGTGATAGCGAACATCAATGTGCTTCGTCCTCGCATGAAAAACCTAATTCTTCGCCAAATAGATAGCACTCATACTATCACAATGAATATTGACAGACTGCTGCGATATACAAAGTTCCTCCAAAAATCCTCGAAGCCAAATAGCCTCCTTCACAGCCTCTGTTATCGCCATATACTCTGCCTCCGTCGTAGACAAAGCCACTGTAGACTATAAGGTGCATTTCCAACACACCGGCGCACGAGTCAAAGTAAACACATACCCCATAGTAGACCGGCACTTATCCAAATTCCTGATATAATCCGAATCAACATAGGCAATGCACAACTGCTCACCTCTAGTGACCCGCTGATAAACCAAATTAACATTGAGCGTACCCCGAATGTACCTCAAAATCCATCTCACTGCGTCCCAATGACTCACTCCTGGATCGTGCATGTATCTCGAAACCATGCTCACCGGCTGTGATAAATCTGACCTCGTACATACCATCGCATACATCAATCACCTAACTGCGCTCGCATATGGAGTCTTCGACATCAATTCTCTATCTTCAACTGTCTTCGGTGAGAGGTCAGCTGAAAGCTTCAAATGGGCTCCCAAAGGTACACTAACTGGCTTTGTATCCATACAAACATAAAATCGTTGTAAAACCTTCTTCAAATAAGCCACCTGTGTCAAAAAATTCTAATCTTCTCTTTGTCTCTGCAGATCTCTGATAATCACATTTTATTACAGTTTTATACCCTCATTATCTATTTTATATGAATAAATATACTACTAATAACTGTTTTTATGTTTAATTACAGGTTAATGAAGAATAAATCTCAAACTCCCATCTCTCAACAAACACCCGTTGATTAAATGAAGAAATGAAGCCAATTGGAAAATCAATTTCCAAATTATCCAAAAGCCCAAGCTAAGAAAAAGAAGAAAAGCCCAAGAAATGCCAAAGCCCAAAATAAATACATGAAGAAATCAAGAAACCCAAAAGCCCAAGCAAAAGCCCAAAATCCAAGTCCAAAAAGAAATGCCAAAGCCCAAACCAAATAAATGAAGAAATCAAAGAATTGTCGAATAGTCCAAGCCCAAAGCTCACAAGAAGAAAGAAGTTCGAACAGCAACCAGAGAAGAGCTGGCATCGATACAACGTACAGTTAGTTACGAATCTATGGCTAATTTTTGATGGTTTTGGATAAGATTTCGATCCAACGGCTCTCATTCACTGATGTTTACTATAAATAGGGGTAGAGAGTGAGGGGTTAGAGGTGTAAAAAATTTTGTAATTCTATTTGGAGAGGAGGGCTACTCTTAATTGAGAAGACCTTCTAAAAGTTGTAACTTTTGTTGCAATTAATAATAATAATTTTTCTCCATTTTAAATTTATCTTTTTTCCTCTTTGTTGAATGATGAGGATGGAGATGAAGAGCAATTTGAAGGTTTGCATTTCTTTTATTTTTCTCTTTTATTTCTTTTTAGTAATTTCTTTATTATTGCTTATTAGTTCTTTTTGCACTTTAATTTGTAGAGTAGATTTATTTTTCTTGTCTTTTTATTTCTTTTTGCACTTTAATTTGTAGAGTAGATTTATTTTCTTGCATTTAATTTTTGCAATTTATTTTGTAGTTTAGATTTTAATTCTTTGTAGTTAGATTTAATTCTTGTTCATAGTTTAGATTTTTTTTCTTTTTCTTTTTGTAATTAGTTCTTTTTCTTCTAGTTCTTTTTTTTAAGATGTGAAATTAATTCGTGTAGGAATCTTAGAATTGTATGAAACTAATCTAATTTTCTTTATATTATGCAAATTATTCTTTTGCACTTAAAATATTCATGTTTAGGATAATCAACTAGAAAACTAATCGGTAGAAGAAGAATTTGATAATCTATGCTTATCTTAAATGGTTTGATAGGTTATGCTTATGAATTCTAGGATTACTATCTTGTTGTTGTTCTTATCATGAATAGTAATTTTAACTTAGATGAGAATTTGATAGGTTATACTTTCCTTAAATGGTTTGATAGTCTATGCTTAATAAATCTAAGTTGAAATATGATAAAAAAAGAATAGTTTGTATTTTGTAATTGAGATTAGTTAGTGGATTAAATTCTAGATTTCTCATATCTTAAATTGAAACCTCAATCTTGACTTTCTTGAATTTTCTTTTCATTTTTGATTTTATTTTTTAATTTTATTCATTCTTCTTTCTTGCCTTTGATTTCATTTATTCTTTGATTCTTATTTCTTTACTCTAAATTCAATTTATTGTCTCTTGCATATATTCACAATAATCACTCATCATAATCACACTTATTCTTTAATCCTATTTTGTCACGTACACTGTTAGACCCTAGAGGGGGGGTGATTAGGGTCTTATGCTAATCTAATCCGATTAAATGCCAATTAAAACTTATTAACAAGTGAATCCTGGCAAGTATAAAATACAACAAGATATGTGAGCTAGGATAAACAATATGAACAAGGGATATATCCTAGCAATGAGATATACTATGAGTTATATGCAAGGATATGAAACTAAGGGTGATATAAACATAAATAAGATAAACAAGATAGTGGATAATATGAAATGCATCTGATTTAATGATTGAGGAGCTTTCTGATGACGAACTTGAGATAGAACCGCTGGTCAATCATGTTTTTGCTGTTGGCTGGCAACGAGAACCTTTAGAGATAGAACCCCGAGTCCAGCTTCGCCCATCTGTGGAGGAACCCCCTAAGTTAGAGCTCAAACCTCTACCCGAAAATCTAGAGTATGCCTACTTAGGGGAGAACGAGTCTTTACCAGTTATCATTTCTTCTGAGTTGACTACCGGTCAAAAGGAAGCTCTCTTAGCTGTTTTAAGAGAGAATAGGGAAGCCATTGGATGGACCATGGCTGATATCAAAGGGATTAGTCCAACCATTGTTCAACACCGAATCCATTTGATAGATGATGCCAAACCTACTAGAGATGCTCAACGTAGGTTAAACCCAGTGATGAAAGAAGCCGTTAGGAAAGACATTCTGAAATGTCTCGATCATGGGATCATTTATCCTATTTCTGATAGTTCATGGGTGAGTCCAGTCCAAGTTGTTCCAAAGAAATCTGGGATCACCGTGATCCAAAATGAGGCTAATGAGCTGATTCCCACTCGGATCCAAACTGGATGGCGAGTCTGTATTGACTACCGAAAGCTCAACTTAGCCACTCGGAAAGATCACTTCCCTCTTCCTTTCATTGACTAAATGTTAGAGCGTTTAGCAGGACATGAGTTCTATTGTTTCCTGGATGGATATTCAGGTTACAATCAAATCCCTATCGCTCCAGAAGATCAGGAGAAAACCACCTTCACTTTCCCGTATGGAACATTCGCATACCGACGCATGCCTTTTGGCCTGTGTAACACACCGGCCACATTCCAACGTTGCATGATCAGTATTTTTTCCGACATGGTAGAGTGATTTCTCAAAATTTTCATGGACGACTTTTTCATCTTTGGTGACACATTTTTCTAATGTTTGCATCATCTTAAACTGGTCCTAGAATGGTGTAGGGAGAAAAATCTGACTCTCAATTGGGAGAAATGTCATTTCATGGTCAAACAAGGCATTGTCTTAGGACATGTAGTTTCCAATAGGGGAATCGAAGTGGACAAAGCTAAGGTAGATCTCATTTCCAATCTCCCTCCTCCCAAAACTGTCAAAGATGTCAGATCGTTTCTTGGTCATGCTGGTTTTTACCGACGTTTCATCAAGGATTTCAGCAAAATTGCTAGACCCTTGACCAATCTCTTAGCCAAGGATACATCATTTGTCTTCTCCCCCGACTGCCTCAAAGCTTTCGAATATCTGAAAAAGGAGCTAACCACAGCTCCTATCATTCATGCACCGGACTGGACCTTACCATTCGAACTGATGTGTGGTTTTAGAATATGTAGATCAAGTTGAACGGAACGGATCATCCACAATGTAGCTCAATCAAGTGATCATCAATGGATAAGAAACTTAGTGGACGTCCACTTAAGTTGACAGAAGTTTTGCTCTATATATATATATATGACTATATATATATATACGAAGAAACCAATAAATGTGTGTGTATAGATAATTGAGCTTAGAGTATATAACACACATAATATAAATCCTAAACTAAATTACCCAAGCTAGATCTTGATCTTCAATAAGCTCTTCTAGGTAATCTCGCGGATGAAGCTTTAACTTGGATCTTGAACTTTGAATAGCAAGGCTTCACCGACATTCCGCCAACCTCCATTGGATTTCATCGTTGAAGCTCTATTCCATCCATCCTCCAACTATGTTGTTTATCTACAATAAATACGAAAACACAAATACTAGACAAACAACATTAGTGATAAATTGTTTGTTAAACATCATCAAAACAAGAAGGCCAACATACACAACATAAGAACCTATTCTAATAATCTCTTAAAATCACCTTCCTCGTGGGATCGATAATTTTTTATACTATAACTTGATCAATTATGCACTTGCAATTTTGATACATAATTATGCCGCATCAAGTTTTTGGGGACGTTGCCGGGGAAGGTGCTAAAATAGGATTTTATTATTTTGGTTCTTTAACTTGTGTGTTTTCTTGTGAAGGAACCGTTTGGAGCTTGAAAATCTTTGATTGAAGATCAAGAATTTGGAGAATTGCTTTCGGGTAAGTCCTCTTTCTAGTTTTCAATTCCACCCTCTTTACCTAGCTTCACAATTAGAGACAATTAGGATTTAAAAAAAAATTATTTTTGTTGACCATAATTCCAGCCTCTTTCTAGTTTTCAATTCCACCTTTCACTTGGACATTAACTAACAAGATAATAAATTCAAACAAGAGCTCTCTTCTCACATTTGATTGTTATTGACCATAATTAAAAAATATAAAGATTTTCTTTTTATCATCCTTTTTAGTCGCTTTTAATTTCTAGGGTTGCATTTCATATAGTATAGGAATTCACCAAAGTGATTGTAGCACTTGATTTGGCACACACTTAAAATATTCTTAAGGGCAAAACCCATAATCAAGATAAGGTAAGGGATTTCATCACCCTTCTCTTAGCCCACAAATCACTAATTCCTCACTTCACAAACCCAAGCCTTCTAAAACTCATTAGACGTTGGCCCCTAAGGATTCAAGCTTAATAAGGAATAAGAAATCCTTACGTGAACCGGTTTAAGTTTTGTCAAATTAGTTGGTGTCTAAGACAAGGTTTAGGGATTGCGTAAAGCGTTCCGCAAGGAAAGAGGTATTTAATTGATCTTTGATCACCCTCTAGTACTATCCTTACCTGGCTAACTACGGTATTTAATTGATCTTTGATCACCCTCTAGTACTATCCTTACCTGGCTAACTACCTGGGTAAAACTTTAATCTTTTCACTGTAGGAGTTTTTGGTTAGGAGCTGGTCTAGTTGAGGTAGCCTAAACCCTAGAATTAGAGTGTGATTGAAAAGTGATTGCTTTGATTTGTTTTAGTTAGGATTTTTTTATCTTTTTCTTCTCATAAAAAAACTAATTTTCTTTCTTTCCTTAAAAAGAAAAAAAAAAATTTGTTTTGGTGTATGCAAACTTGGGTTCGGGATAATTCTCATCGTTTAATCCGTGTTGAACCAATCCAAGAAATGGCAAATTAACCCGTTCTCCAGGATATGTGTTACCCCACCAGAAATGCAATTCCATCTTGTATAAGACTCCCCGAAGTAAATGGAGTAAATTTCAAGCTTAGACCGCATTACATAAACATGCTTCCTAAATTCCTTGGTAATGAAACAGAAGATGCATATATTTTTATCTCGGAATTTAAGGAAGTGTGTATTATGATTAAAATGAGAGAATTAACCGATGATGCAATTAAGCTCAGATTTATTCCATTTTCTCTTAAGGACAAAGCTAAAAAATGGTTGTACAGCTTACCGACAAATTCCATCTCAACTTGGAAGGAATTTATCACCGTTTTTCTTAAGAAATTTTTCCCTATTCATAAAACGGTAAAGCTTAGGAACAGCATTCAAAACTTCAAAATTATCCCGGGAGAGCCATTCTGGAAATATTTCGACCGATTTAAAGATCTTTTAATTCAATGTCCTCATCATGGTCTAAAAAAATGGTGATTGTGCCAAGTCATATATGAAGGATTGGACTATTCTTCAAAAACATCTTTAGAATTGATGTGTCAGGGAGATTTTATGAGGAAAAACGTAGATGAAGCCTGTGAATTCCTAGAGAGTCTATCCGAAAAAATAATGTAGTGGGAACACTGTGATGACAGGGTTTCATCAGTTCCCCAATCTAAGTCTAGTGGTCTTTCCCTGGAGTCAAACATTGCTTCTGAAGTAAAGATGGCAACAATCCTGCGGAGGTTAGAAGACTTAGAAGTTAAGGAACGAGCTCCAGCTCAAATCAATCATGTTTCTACCCTGGGATGTCATAACTGTCAGTCTTCTACCCATGTTTTATAGGAATGCCCTCTCCTAGGAAACAACCATGCTTTAGAACAGATGAACGCTGTATTCCAGCGTCTTAGAAATGATCTATTTTCTCCAACCTATAATCCAGGTTGGAGAAATCATCCCAACTTTGCTTGGAACCAAGGAAATTCTTATGGAAACCAAAACTTCATTCCTGCGTCGAACCAACAATTCCCTAGGGGAAACACTGTCCCATTCAACGCACCAAACAATTTTCAACAAGCTAACCCAGTTTTTCCAATCCAACATCCTCATCCTCACCAGTCTACAAATCCTTCAAATTCTGATCATGAAAAACGTTTAAGTGTCTTACAAAAGGGTTTAGAAGCTATGATCAAAGCTTCTACACAAACGACCAACATGTTGACCCAGTCATCAACCACTCTAAATTCCTTCATGCAAATAACCGGCCAAGTGCTCAACTCGAACACTCAAGCCATAGCCCGGTTAGAAACCCAACTTGGGCAACTAGCCACTGCCGTGAGTGAGAGAGAGAAAGGAAAATTCCCAAGTCAACCAGTTGTAAACCCTAAAGACAATGGATCCAGTTCATCCCATCCAGCTCATGTGAATGCAGTTCACACACTGCGATCAGGAAAACAAATAGACAACCAGGTTAGAATGCCACCGGATCAAACCCCTTCTCCCATCCAACACACTCCTTCCGACGAAGCAATTTCTTCCGATGACCAACACGCTGAACTTGAGATTGAGCCTAATCTAGATAGGTATAGGCCCGTTGCCCCCTTTCCAGATAGACTCAAACCTAGGAAAAACTCCCCGCAGGTTGAGAAAATCCTAGAAACGTTCAAACAGGTCAAGATCAACCTCCCTCTCCTAGATGCAATCGAACAAATCCCCTCTTATGCAAAGTTCTTGAAGGACTTATGCACTAAGAAAAGAACCACCAATGTCTCCAAGAAAGTCTTCTTAGCTGCCAACCTCAGTGAAATTTTTTCGAAACCCATGCCGTTGAAATATAAGGACCCTGGTTGTCCCACAATTCCATGCGTCATAGGTAACACTCACATTGATAAGGCACTTCTAGACTTGGGATCCAGCGCCAACCTCCTTCCTTATTCAGTCTATCAATAGCTAGGTGTAGGAGAACTTAAACCGACAAGATGCACTCTATAGTTAGCTGATAGATCCGTAAAAATTCCCAAAGGAGAGGTAGATGATGTTCTGATCAAAGTTGGAGAGTTCATTTTTCCTGTTGATTTTATTATCTTGGAAACACAGTCCGTTTCCAATCTCAAAAGTTAAATCCCCGTCATTCTAGGAACACCGTTCTTAGCCACCTCAAATGCTTTAATCAATTGTAGAACCGGTCAGATGAAACTATCTTTTGGGAATATGACTGTTGATCTCAATATCTTCAACCTAGGAAGGTAGCCTAGTGATCCATCTGATGAACCTATGGAAGTGAATTTTATTCAAGGAATATCCAGTGAACAACAATAGGGAGAGTGTGAGTCTGATTCAAATGCATCTGATTTAATGATTGAGGAACTTTCTGATGACGAACTAGACATAGAACCGCTGATCAATCATGTTTCTACTATTGGCTGGCAACGAGAACCTTTGGAGATAGAACCCCGAGTCCAGCTTCGCCCATCTGTGGAGGAACCCCCTAAGTTAGAGCTCAAACCTCTACCTGAAAATCTAGAGTATGCCTACTTAGGGGAGAACGAGTCTTTACCAGTTATTATTTCTTCTGACCTAACTACCAGTCAAAAGGAAGCTCTCTTAGATGTTTTGAAGTCATTGGATGGACCATGGCTGATATCAAAGGGATTAGTCCAACCATTATTCAACATCGAATCCATTTGATAGATGATGCCAAACCTACGAGAGATCCTCAACGTAGGTTAAACCCAGTGATGAAAGAAGCTATTAGGAAAGACATTCTGAAATGTCTCGATCATGGGATCATTTATCCTATTTCTGATAGTTCATAGGTGAGCCCAGTCCAAGTTGTTCCAAAGAAATCTGGGATCACCGTGATCCAAAATGAGGCTAATGAGCTGATTCCCACTCAAATCCAAACTGGATGGCGAATCTGTATTGACTGCAGAAAACTCAACTTAGCCACTCGGAAAGATCACTTCCCTCTTCCTTTCATTGACTAAATGTTAGAGCGTTTAGCAGGACATGAGTTCTATTGTTTCCTGGATGGATATTCAGGTTACAATCAAATCCCTATCGCTCCAGAAGATCAGGAGAAAACCACCTTCACTTTCCCGTATGGAACATTCGCATACCGACGCATAAACAGTCAAAGATGTCAGATCGTTTCTTGGTCA
Organism: Asparagus officinalis; assembly: GCF_001876935.1. Classification (NCBI taxonomy): domain Eukaryota; kingdom Viridiplantae; phylum Streptophyta; class Magnoliopsida; order Asparagales; family Asparagaceae; genus Asparagus; species Asparagus officinalis. The sequence continues at coordinate 52,594,856 of NC_033798.1, forward strand.
TGCTGGTTTTTACCGACGTTTCATCAAGGATTTTAGCAAAATTGCTAGACCCTTGACCAATCTCTTAGCCAAGGATACATCATTTGTCTTCTCCCCCGACTGCCTCAAAGCTTTCGAATATCTGAAAAAGGAGCTAACCACAGCTCCTATCATTCATGCACCAGACTGGACCTTACCCTTCGAACTGATGTGTGATGCATCTGATTCTACGATTGGAGCTATTTTAGGATAACGGTTTGATGAAAAACCGTATGTGATCTACTACGCCAGTAGGACTCTGAATGATGTCCAGCAAAATTACTCTGTCACAGAAAAAGAGTTTTTAGCTGTAGTCTTTGCCTTAGAAAAATTCAGGTCCTACCTCATCGGTTCCTTAACCAAAGTTTTCACAGATCATGCCGCATTAAAGCATCTTTTGACCAAAAAGAATGCTAAAGCACGGCTCATTAGATGGATTCTCCTTCTTCAAGAGTTTGACATCCAAATTCTTGACAGAAGGGGAACAGAGAACCCAGTAGCAGATCACCTTTCTCGATTACCGAACGCACCAACATCAACCGTTCCGATCAATGAGCATTTCCCTGATGAACAACTCCTACAAATCCAATCTGTGTCATGGTTCGCTGACATTGTGAATTACATAGTCATGAACCAGATCCCTTCTCATTAGTCCAAACAGGATAGATCCCGTTTTCTCTCCCAAGTAAAATACTTTTACTGGGATGATCCATATCTGTTCAAATACTGTCCTGATTAGATCTTTAGGAGGTGTGTTCCCACGGAAGAAACTAGGAGTGTTCTATCCTTTTGTCATGAACAAGCATGTGGGGGCCATTTTGGCCCGAGAAAAACAGCTAAAAAAGTTCTCCAATCTGGGCTGTATTGGCCCACTCTTTTCAAGGATTCATATGAGTTTTGCAAAACTTGTAACCGCTGTCAGCTTTTAGGGAAGGTCATTAGAAGAAATATGATGCCCCTACAACCCATCTTATCCGTTGAACTTTTTGATTTGTGGGATATCGATTTCATGGGACCATTTCCAAATTCCTTTGGAAATGTTTACATTCTAGTAGCCGTTGAATACATGTCTAAATGGGTTGAGGCGGTAGATTGCAAAACTAATGGCAACAAGGTCATTGTCAAGTTTTTGAAAGAGAACATTTTTACACGGTTTGGAGTACTCCGAGCAATCATCAGTGACAACGGTACACATTTCTGTAACCGTTCTTTTGAGGCTTTGATGAGGAAATATTCAATCACACACAAATTGTCAACTCCTTATCACCCCCAAACCAGTGGACAAGTAGAGGTCACAAATAGGCAGATCAAACAAATCTTAGAAAAAACAGTTAACCATAATAAAAAAGATTGGTCTGTAAAATTATGTGATGCTCTGTGGGCATATAGAACAACTTTCAAGGCCAATTTGGGGATGTCACCATACAGACTAGTGTTTGGGAAAGCTTGTCACCTACTAGTAGAGTTGGAACATCGAGCAATGTGGGTGATAAAACAGTTGAATTTTGACTCAGACTCTGCAGGTAAGAACAGATTGCTCCAAATAAATGAGTTGGAAGAAATTCGAAATGATGCATACATAAACTCAAAAATTTATAAAGAGAAAACCAAGATTTTTCATGACAAATCAATTTTAAGAAAAAATTTCTCTCCAGGACAGAAAGTTTTATTGTACAATTTAAAATTGTATTTTTTTCCTGGAAAATTGAGATCAAGATGGACAGGTCTATTTTTTGTCAAACAAGTTTTTCCACATGGGGCTGTCGAGATAGAAAATCCTAAAAATGGTAACATTTTTAAAGTAAATGGTCAGCGTCTGAAACTATTTTTAGAATTTTCTACACTCGGAGAGGAGGAGGTGTTGGTTCTCTATGAACCACATTATTTGTAAAAGTAATAATAATAATAATAATAATTAATAATAATAATAATAATATATTTTCTTATATTTTCCACATGGGGCTGTCGAGATAGAAAATCCTAAAAATGGTAACATTTTTAAAGTAAATGGTCAGCGTCTGAAACTATTTTTAGAATTTTCTACACTCGGAGAGGAGGAGGTGTTGGTTCTCTATGAACCACATTATTTGTAAAAGTAATAATAATAATAATAATAATAAATAATAATAATAAATATAAATATATATATAAAGAAGAAGAAAAATATTTTCTCATTTTTTTGTTTTTCTTAAAAAAAA
>NC_033798.1:52599191-52599749 GCF_001876935.1 Asparagus officinalis
TTCCTTGTATTGTCTTTTACCTGTTTTGTACCTACACCAGTTGTTGATTCTTCTAGATAGATGTTAATTGTGATGGTGAAACATGTTATTGCACGGTGTGGTGCATGGCAGGTTTGACATTCTTGGTTTCACCTTGGACTGCAGCCTTGTGTGGACCCAGGGGCGTCACAGTTGGTATCAGAGCTCTAGTTCCAGTATCCTTAGGATCATCCTGTGTCGAGTCGTGGAGCTAGGATAGAGTTTCCTAGGATTCATGTATAGAGTCCGAAAGGATTTCCTAGTATGAGTGAGGACGATATATGCGTATATCTCAAAAATTTGAATTTTTTTTTCTGACAACTATTTTTGAATAAGTTTAATTTTTTTTTCTGACAACTATTTTTGAATAAGTTTAAAGTAATTGTGCAAATATTATATATGACAACTATTTTTGTATAAATTTAAAGTATTGGTGCAATACTATATGTTGTGAAAATCTTATTGTGATACGCTATTTATAGAAGTCTATTTTGACTCATAAACTCTTATTTTCTTATGATCAGAGAGATGGCTGGACGT
>NC_033798.1:52599815-52654521 GCF_001876935.1 Asparagus officinalis
CTCCACCCGAGCCGCAGCAGGCTCCTCAGTATTTGGTGGACATCATGGCTCCTCTCATTGCCCGGATGACAGCCATTGAGGAGTTGGTGACTACTCATATAGCACCACGGACACCACCACCACCGGTAGCTCAGCAGCAGGGGATACCTGCCGTTCCTGTTAGAGAGAGACCCCCAGAGGCCACGCCTGCAGCTATTCCTCTAGCAGTCCCAGACAGAGCCACCGAGCAGGAGGCTTGGCTCCGTATGGTTGAGAGGTACCAGAAGATGAGAGCACCCGAGTTTCAGGGATCACCAGACCCTCTGGCAGCCCATAAGTGGAAGGAGGATGTGAGCAACATTCTCGATATACTCGGTGTAGATTCAGTCCAGAAGCAGAGACTGGCATCCTACAGCTTGAAGGGAGATGCCGGGAGGTGGTGCCGACTCCAGTTCACTCCAGAGCAGAGGCTGACCCTCACGTGGGAGGACTTCATATATTTCTTTGATGGACAGTACATTTCTTCCGCAGCACGGACCGGGAAGGAGCTCGAGTTGTCCCGATTGACTCAGGGGGATATGACCGTGGCAGATTTTGAGAGCAAGTTCATGGAGTTGCTTGCAGCACGGACTGGGAAGGAGCTTGAGTTGTCCCGATTGACTCAGGGGGACATGTCAGTGGCTGATTTTGAGAGCCGGTTCATGGAGCTGTTACATTTCACGGGTATGTGGCAGACAGGAGAGTGTCAGGCTTAGATGTTCTTAGCAGGGCTTCGCCCTAATCTCCGTCGGTACCTCGTCTCGAGGAAGTTCTATTGAGTTAGGGAGGTAGCTGAGGCTGCCACTTCCCAGGAGATTGAGACTTCCATGTTCCAGAAGGATAAGGAAGGGAAGGCCAAGACAGGGCAGAGTGGAGACAAGGGCAAGAACAAGAGGTCTTTCTCTGGGCCTCAGCAGCAGCATCAGGGCCCTTATAAAAAGGGACCCCAGCAGGATCAGAGGGCATTTCAGCAGTGCAAGTTCCAGGGATCTTGTTATAACTGTCGCAAGGTCGGGCATAAGGCATCAGAGTGCCGTAGCGCACCAACAGGAGCCCAGCAGGGCAAGGGTCCGAACCAGCAGCAGCAGCGACAGCAGGGCAGAGGTCAGGGCCAGCAGAACAGACTTGAGGCACCGCCAGCAGCTCAGAGGACTGAGGGACAGATTCGGGCAGTTCAGGATGTTTCCCAGGGACAGATTATCCCATATTCTCCAGCACCATCAGCAGAGCAGTCTTCAGCCACGGGCAGGGTATATGCAGTGGTTCCTCGTGATCATGGCGCCAGCGGAGCTGTAGTGGAGGGTACGTTCTTTGTGAACTCTCTTCCCGCCCGTATTCTTTTCGATTCGGGAGCTTCACATTCTTTCATCTCGCATGCATTTATGACTAGACTCCAGCTCGTAGCTCAGCCTCTAGATACCCCTCTATCTGTTTCCACCCCTTTAGGTGAGGTATCGCTTCTGGAGAGCGTTTGTAGGAGGTGTACCGTCAGTCTAGACGAGTCAGAGTTCATAGTGGATTTGATAGTGTTGCATATGTCCGAGTTTGATATCATCATTGGTATGGATTGGTTGTCTTCCTACCATGTTAGCATTGACTGCTTTGTGAAGACAGTCAAGTTGCGAGCGTCCGACGGGTCCGAGATGATTGTAGCCGCCTCTCAGGGCAACCGACTTGCGGAGTCATTTCTGGCATACATCGAGGAGGTGATGCGACGGGATCAGGGAGCTGAGTTATTGGAGACTAGAGTTGTCTCAGAGTATCAGGATGTTCATATGCTTTCATGGTTAGACTCCAGCTCGTAGCTCATTCGTTAGACACCCCTTTATTAGTTTCCACCCCTCTAGGAGAGGTATCGCTTTTGGAGAGTGTTTGTAAGAGGTGTATTATCAGTTTAGACGAGTCCGAGTTCATAGTCGATCTTATAGTGTTGCATATGTCCGAGTTCGATGTCATCCTTGGTATGGATTGGTTATCTTCCTACCATGTTAGTATTGACTGCTTTGCGAAGACAGTCAAGTTGCGAGCGTCCGATGGGTCCGAGATGATTGTAGCCACTTCTCAGGGCAACCGATTTGCGGAGTCTTTTCTGGCATACATCGAGGAGGTGATGCGACGGGATCAGGGTGCTGAGTTATTGGAGACTAGAGTTGTCTCAGAGTATCAGGATGTCTTTCAGGACATACCTGGACTACCTCCGGTGAGAGAGGTGGAGTTTTGTATTGAGTTGCAGCCAGGCACAGCCCCGATATCCCGCGCACCCTATCGCATGGCACCAGCTGAGATGAGGGAGCTTCAGACCCAGTTGGATGAGTTGTTAGCTCAGGGTTTTATTCGCCGGAGTCATTCTCCGTGGGGCGCGCCGGTCCTCTTCGTGAAGAAGAAGGACGGTAGTATGAGATTATGCATAGATTATAGAGAGTTGAACAAGGTCACTATCCGGAATAGGTACCCATTACCTAGGATTGATGACTTGTTCGACCAGTTGCAGGGTGCGCAGTATTTCTTGAAGATTGATCTTCGTTCTGGCTATCATCAGTTACGGGTTCGGGAGATGGATATTCCCAAGACCGCCTTTCTTACTCGATATGGTTCTTTCGAGTTCTTGGTCATGCCATTTGGGTTGACCAATGCACCCGCGGTATTCATGGATTTGATGAACCGGGTTTTCCGTCCCTTCTTAGATCAGTTCGTGATCGTTTTCATCGATGACATTCTCATTTACCCGAGGTCGGAGGCGGATCATGAGGAGCATCTACGGATAGCATTGAGGACACTTCAGGAGCATCAGCTGTATGCTAAGTTCAGCAAGTGCGAGTTTTGGCTTTTAGAAGTCAGATTTCTTGGCCATGTCATCAGTCGAGAGGGTATAACAGTGGACCCGGCTAAGGTCACGACAGTCCTTGATTGGGAGCCACCGAAGACGGTGACAGAGATTCGTAGCTTTTTGGGCTTAGCTGGATATTATAGGAAGTTCATTCAGGACTTCTCGAAGATTTCGACGCCTATTACACACCTTACGAAGAAGGGTGTACAGTTCATATGGAGCATGGAGTGCCAGAAGGCCTTTGATATTTTGAAGACTAAGTTGACTACAGCGCCGGTTTTGACTATTCCGAGCAGTGACAGGACATTTGTTGTGTATACAGATGCATCATTGGCAGGCTTAGGAGGCGTGTTGATGCAGACTCAGAGAGTGGTGGCCTATATCTCACGGCAGTTGAGGGTGCATGAGCAGAACTACCCCACTCATGACTTGGAGTTAGCAGCAGTGGTGTTTGCACTGAAGTCATGAGGCACTACTTGTATGGAGTGCAGTTTGAGCTATTCACAGACCATCAAAGTCTGAAGTACCTCTTTTCTCAGAAGGAACTCAATCAGAGGTAGAGGAGGTGGATTGAGTTTATCAAGGACTACGAGTTTGCGATTCAGTATCATCCAGGGAAGGCGAACGTCGTAGCAGATGCTTTGAGTAGGAAGCGTCGGCATCGGGTTGCGGCTTTGAGGTGTTCCTTGTACAGAGATCTTATCACTCTTAGCCAGTTTGATATTAAACCCGAGATTGGTTGGAGCAGATGGAGGTCTACGGATGAAGGGTAAATTGGTCATGCCAGCCAGTGCAGATCTGAAGAGGGAGCTATTTGATGAGGCACACCGTACTCGGTACACGGTGCATCCAGGAACCACCAAGATGTACAAGGACTTGAAGAGACATTTCTGGTGGAGCGGTATGCGTAGAGAGGTTGCAGACTATGTGGCTAGATGTTTTACCTGTCAGCAGGTGAAGGCAGAGCATCAGAGACCGGCAGGGACCCTTCAGCCTTTGCCTATTCCGGAGTGGAAGTGGGCGGATATTTCCATGGATTTTATTGTGGGTTTGCCGAAGTCGAAGAAGGGGAATGATTCGGTTTGGGTCATAGTGGACCGATTGACGAAGTCAGCACATTTCATTCCGGTGAGGACCACTTATACAGCCGAGACTTATGCGAGGATCTTCATTCGGGAGATAGTTCGACTCCACGGGGTCCCGGATACGATCGTATCAGATCGGGGATCGGTTTTCACTTCACACTTTTGGAGGAGTTTTCAGGACTCATTTGGCAGCACGCTATCTTATAGCAGTGTATTTCACCCGCAGACGGATGGTCAGACGGAGAGGGTGAATCAGGTATTGGAGGACATGTTGAGGGCATGTGTCATTGACTTCCAAGGCAGCTGGGAGGATCATATTCCATTGGTAGAATTTGCTTATAACAACAGTTATCAAGCGACGATCGGCATGGCTCCGTATGAGGCATTGTACGGAAGGCCCTGTAGATCACCGATATGCTGGGCCGAGCCGGAGGATAGTTTGATGCTTGGGCCAGAGCTTGTGAGGCAGACTACTGAGAAGGTAGCATTGATCAGAGAGCGGATTCTAGCCGCTCAGAGCCGGCAGAAGAGCTATGCAGATAAGAGGCGAAGACCACTAGAGTTTCAGGTTGGGGATTTGGTTATGCTGAAGGTATCGCCTATGAAAGGTGTGCAACGATTCGGGAGGCGAGGGAAGCTTGCACCGAGATATATTGGACCTTTCCGGATTTTGGAGCGCATTGGAGCGGTGTCATACAGACTGGATCTTCCACCATCTATGTCTAGTGTACATAATGTGTTCCATATCTCTATGCTCAAGAAACACTTGCATGATGAGGAACAGCGGTGAGTGGTGGATATACCGGAGATTGAGCTTCAGGATGATTTGACTACTATTGAGATCCCAGTGTCTATACTTGCTAGAGAGGACAAGAGGCTCAGGAACAAGGTGATTCCATGCGGCGCGACTACCCACATTTGTTTGATCAGGTAAATAAATTTCATGACAAGTACCTTATAATATGTTGATATCCTTGGTTATATATATTCAACACTAGAATGAGAATACCTCCGCCACATTCTTAATCTTTTGGAACACATGGTATATGTATGGGGGGTTCCTTGTTTAGATTTTTCACCCGATGTACTAGTTCCACTAGATTAGGGCTTGAGCGAGGATGTTATCATTTTGGACGGTAAAGTATAAATATCCATAAATGCTCATCTAGAATCTCACATTTCGAGATAAGTATGATTTTTGAATTTCGAGGACGAAATTCTTTTAAGGGGGGAAGAATGTAGAACCCCGTAAATTTTATAAAGATATATATATAAATATATATTGAATTATTAGTGATGAATAATTCTTTTGTGAAAATTTATCATATATATATATATTAAATGTGATGAATAGTGTTTGGGATCCCAGCAAGAAATTCTATGTTGGAGAAAACAAGTGGATTGATCAGGATGTCAAGCAGGCATAGCAGGCAGTTGTTCTGCTGTGCGGTCGACCGCGACGTGCGCGGCGGTCGACCTCACAGCAGTCGGGCACTCATCCAGAAGGATAAGGAAGGGAAGGCCAAGACAGGGCAGAGTGGAGACAAGGGCAAGAACAAGAGGTCTTTTTCTGGGCCTCAGCAACAGCATCAGGGCCCTTATAAAAAGGGACCTCAGCAGGATCAGAGGGCATTTCAGCAGCGCAAGTTCCAGGGATCTTGTTATAACTGTCGCAAGGTCGGGCATAAGGCATCGGAGTGCCGTAGCGCACCAACAGGAGCCCAGCAGGGCAAGGGTCCGAACCAGCAGCAGCAGCGACAGCAGGGCAGAGGTCAGGGCCAACAGAACAGGCTTGAGGCACCGCCAGCGGCTCAGAGGACTAAGGGGCAGATTCGGGCAGTTCAGGATGTTTCTCAGGGACAGATCATCCCATATTCTCCAGCACCATCAGCAGAGCAGTCTTCAGCCACAGGCAGAGTATATGCGGTAGTTCCCCATGATCACGGAGCCAGCGGAGCTGTAGTGGAGGGTACGTTCTTTGTGAACTCTCTTCCCGCCCGTATTCTTTTCGATTCGGGAGCTTCGCATTCTTTCATCTCGCATGCATTTATGACTAGACTCCAGCTCGTAGCTCAACCACTAGACACCCCTCTATCTGTTTCCACCCCTCTAGGTGAGGTATCGCTTCTGGAGAGCGTTTGTAGGAGGTGTACCGTCAGTCTAGACGAGTCGGAGTTCATAGTGGATTTGATAGTGTTGCATATGTCCGAGTTCGATGTCATCCTTGGTATGGATTGGTTGTCTTCCTACCATATTAGTATTGACTGCTTTGCGAAGACAGTCAAGTTGCGAGCGTCCGATGGGTCCGAGATGATTGTAGCCGCCTCTTAGGGCAACCGACTTGCGGAGTCATTTCTGGCATACATCGAGGAGGTGATGCGACAGGATCAGGGAGCCGAGTTATTGGAGACTAGAGTTGTCTCAGAGTATCAGGATGTCTTTCAGGACATACCTGGGTTACCTCCTGTGAGAGAGGTTGAGTTCTGTATTGAGTTACAGCCAGGCACAGCCCCGATATCCCGCGCACCCTATCGCATGGCACCAGCTGAGATGAGGGAGCTTCAGACCCAGTTGGATGAGTTGTTAGCTCAGGGTTTTATTCGCCGGAGTCATTCTCCGTGGGGCGCGCCGGTCCTCTTCGTGAAGAAGAAGGACGGTAGTATGAGATTATGCATAGATTATAGAGAGTTGAACAAGGTCACTATCCGGAATAGGTACCCACTACCTAGGATTGATGACTTGTTTGACCAGTTGCAGGGTGCGCAGTATTTCTCGAAGATTGATCTTCGTTCTGGCTATCATCAGTTGCGGGTTCGGGAGATGGATATTCCCAAGACCGCTTTTCTTACTCGATATGGATCCTTCGAGTTCTTGGTCATGCCATTTGGGTTGACCAATGCACCCGCGGTATTCATGGACTTGATGAACCGGGTGTTCCGTCCCTTCTTAGATCAGTTCGTGATCGTTTTCATCGATGACATTCTCATTTACTCGAGGTCGGAGGCGGATCATGAGGAGCATCTACGGATAGCATTGAGGACTCTTCAGGAGCATCAGCTGTATGCTAAGTTCAGCAAGTACGAGTTTTGGCTTTCAGAAGTCAGATTTCTTGGCCACGTCATCAGTAGAAAGGGTATAGCAGTGGACCCAGCTAAGGTCACGGCAGTTCTTGATTGGGAGCCACCGAAGACGGTGACAGAGATTCGCAGCTTTTTGGGCTTAGCTGGATATTACAGGAAGTTCATCCAGGACTTCTCGAAAATTGCGACACCGATTACACACCTTACGAAGAAGGGTGTACAGTTCATATGGAACATGGAGTGCCAGAATAATATAGAGAAGGTATTTTCCTTCGCCTTATACTGAATTATTCTTGTGTTTTGGTCATCCTCTTCTCAACCCACCTTTTGGTAATTCCGCGACCAAAGGGTGCTCGCACGGCAACTCGTATCAAAAAACATATAAAAAAAACCATATAAGCTGGCCCAAAAATCAGGCCCAAAAGAAAAAAAAATAAAAACCAAAGGAAACCGTGTTTGGGCCAGCTGGCCCAAACAGCATGGCTTTGGGCATCGATGCGGGCATCGATGCCCAGAACCGGTTGCTTTTAAAACTGCAGCCCAAGCCCCTTCTTCTCTTTTCTTTCAACTCATCTCCCCAAAACCGATTTCCCCCCTTTCTCAAACCCTATTTTCTTTAACCCATCCAACCTATACGAAATCAAGATCACAAGGAGAAGATTTCTTCACTATTTTTGGCCTTCTTCGACTTCCACTCATCTACTCAAGGTGTATTTTCTAACTTGATCTCATCTCCCCAAAACCGATTTCCCCCCTTTCTCAAACCCTATTTTCTTTAACCCATCCAACCTATACGAAATCAAGATCACAAGGAGAAGATTTCTTCACTATTTTTGGCCTTCTTCGACTTCCACTCATCTACTCAAGGTGTATTTTCTAACTTGATCTTGTAATTTCATTTTGTTTATGAATACATGGATGATCTAGTGGTTGAATCATGAGTAGTTTTGAATGATTATCATATTTTGTGAGATTCATGATCAATTTAACAAATTGAGGGTTTAAATTGGGGATTTGGTCCAAATTTCGAAAATTTGGGGGGGGGGGGCATTCAAATTTAGGGGGTTTATGCAAAATCCGAAAATTTCTTAGGGGTTTGAACTGTGAACTCAATTGAGGATATCTTGTATAATAATCTAAAAAAAATGAAAAAAAATTTGGGGTGTTTTATGCAAACCCAAAAATTGTTGGGGGTTTTTATGGAAAAACACATAACCTTCATGCATTCAATTGGGTATTTATTTCAAATTGAGAATAAATCTAAAAAAAATTGGGTGTTTTATGAATCCAAATTTCTTGGGGGTTTCATGAAAAATACGAAATTGGACTTTGGGATGTTTTTATGCAAATCCAAACTTTCAGACCTCTAACTTGGGTGCAGAACGATTGATTTACAAATTTGTATTTGGGGGTGCTTTATGCAATATATGAAACTTGAATTTCGGGTGTTTTGTGCAAATGTGAGTAATTGGTCAAATAAAAGTTTAATTGGATACTTCTCACATTCGGAAATTTATATTGGATGTTTTATTCAACAATTATAAGGTTTAGCTTATAATTGTCATATCAACATGTATGTTTCACTGATCAAGTTATCAAAATTTTAACATTTTTGTTCTCAAAGAATAATTTTGAGGGAATTTATTGTCAAAAGAAATTCTGATAACTTGAAATTAACTCATGTTGAACAATTTGTAGCTAAATTCTTTAAAAAAATAAAAAAATAAAAAATAAAAATATAGATATATATATATTGGAATTTTATTATTAATTTTTTTTTCTTTTCTTTTCTTTCTTTTTCTGTAGATGCCCCCCAGAAAGAAATCTCGAGCAAGTTCATCATCTTCTGATCCATCTGAAACCGACATAGATACACCCACTATTTTAGCCAGAATTGTGGGTCTTAACATTCATTTTGAGAGGGGATTTCAGATGAGTGCATTACATACATACCATTCCACAGTCACCATGTTAACTGCAGTAGGTCTTAGGAGCATGATGACTAAACCCCTAGAAAAAGCCAACATTTCATTAGTCCATGAGTTCTATTCTAGATGGGAGATTGATCCAGATAGAGAATATTCAGCTTTTTCTATCATGAGGGGTGTTAGGGTTATTTTCGATCTTTCCACTATCCGTGCTACCCTTGACCTTGCAGAACCACCCACTGATGTACCAGATTACTTCCATTTAGCCTCCACTTTACAACCTGGTACACCAGAATATAATAACATGTTTGTAACCTTGTGTGGGAGGATCTTTACATCTAGTTTTGGTTCAGGAAATCTCAAACCAGAATATAGATTACTTAATCTTTTCCTGAATTTTGATTTGAAACCTACCTCTGCATACTCTGTCATTACCCCACACGATATTCTCCTTCTCTTTTGGATAGCCACTAGTCAGCGATTTGATATAGCGAGGATTATATTTGATGCCCCTATCGATGCTGACATCGATACAACGTACAGTTAGTTACGAATCTATGGCTGATTTTTTATGTTTTCGGATAAGATTTCGATCCAACGGTTCTCATTCACTGATGTTTACTATAAATAGGGGTAGAGAGTGAGGGGTTAGAGGTGTGAAAAATTTTGTAACTCCATTTGGAGAGGAGGGCTACTCTTAATTGAGAAGGCCTTCTAAAAATTATAACTTTTGTTGCAATTAATAATAATAATTTTTCTTCACTTTAAATTTATCTTTTCTCCTCTTTGTTGAATGATGAGGATGGAGATGAAGAGCAATTTGAAGGTTTGCATTTTTTTTATTTTTCTCTTTTATTTCATTTTGGTAATTTCTTTATTATTGCCTATTAGTTAGATTTACATTCATACTTATAGTGTAGATTTATTTTTCTTGTCTTTTTATTTCTTTTTGCACTTTAATTTGTAGAGTAGATTTATTTTCTTGCATTTAATTTTTGCAATTTATTTTGTAGTTTAGATTTTAATTCTTTGTAGTTAGATTTAATTCTTGTTCATAGTTTAGATTTTTTTTTCTTTTTCTTTTTGTAATTAGTTCTTTTTCTTCTTGTTCTTTTTTTTAAGATGTGAAATTAATTCGTGTAGGAATCTTAGAATTATATGAAACTAATCTAATTTTCTTTATATTATGCAAATTATTCTTTTGCACTTAAAATATTCATGTTTAGGATAATCAACTAGAAAACTAATCGGTAGAAGAAGAATTTGATAATCTATGCTTATCTTAAATGGTTTGATAGGTTATGCTTATGAATTCTAGGATTACTATCTTGTTGTTGCTCTTATCATGAATAGTAATTTTGACTTAGATGATAATTATGCTTAATAAATCTAAGTTAAAATATGATAAAAAGAGAATAGTTTGTATTTTGTAATTGAGATTAGTTAGTGGATTAAATTCTAGATTTCTCATATCTTAAATTGAAACCTCCATCTTGACTTTCTTGAATTTTCTTTTCATTTTTGATTTTATTTCTTGATTTTATTCATTCTTCTTTCATGCCTTTGATTTCATTTATTCTTTGATTCTTATTTCTTTACTCTAAATTCAATTTATTGTCCCTTGCATATATTCACAATAATCACTCATCACAATCACACTTATTCTTTAATCCTATTTTGTCACGTACACAACATAAGAACCTATTCTAATAATCTCTTAAAATCACCTTCCTCGTAGGATCGATAACTTTTTATACTATAACTTGATCAATTGCGCACTTGCAATTTTGGTACATAATTATGCCGCATCAATCTCCATCCCTAAAATACGCTTAGCCTCACCCAAATCATTCATCTCAAACTCCTTTGAAAGTTATGCTTTCAACTCATCTATAGAAGACCTAAAAATAGAGGCAACCAATATGTCATCGACATAAAGCAATAAATAGATGTACGCACCTCCTCTCAACTTACGAAAGTACACGTCAGGATCAAACTGGCTTTGAGTATACGAATGACCAAGCATAAAACTATTGTATCGCCTATACCACTATCGAGGAGACTGCTTCAAACCGTATAGAGATTTCTTTAACCTACAAACCATGTTTTCCCTCCCTGCAGCTCGAAATTCTAATGGCTGAATCATATATATTTCTTCATCAAGATCACCATGAAGAAATATCGTCTTCACATCCAACTGATCTAACTCTAATCCATACTGTGTCACCAAAGCTAGCAAAATCCGAATCGAAGAATGTTTCACCACCGGAGAGAAACCTCATTATAATCAATGCCTTCCTCCTGTGCATAGCTCTTCGCAACCAGCCTAGCCTTGAACCTCAATTGAGTGCTCTCAATGCCCTCCTTCTTCGTATACACCCACTTACAACCAATTGCTTTCTGCCCCTTTGGAAGCTCAACAAGCTCCCATGTATTATTCTTGTGAAGAGACTCCATCTCCTCCTACATAGCCACATGCCACGAATCAGTCTCTGAATATAATAGGTACTAACTCATCGATACTCTCCACCGGAAGTGCATATGCAACTACTGTATCAGTATACCGTGCTGACATCCGTATGTCTCTCCTCTGTCTCCGAACCGTAATAGAATCCTGAACCTGAGCCGTCGGTCCCTAATCCTGCACAACTGTACTTGTATCCTCCTCGTCATCTCCATGCTCACCTAATGTCATCTCAGCCGACACTCTAATGGATACTGTACTATCTGGATAATATGGAGCTACATCGATCTCTACCGCCTGCGATATCTCCTCTGTCGGATCACTCTCCACCTGATGAGAGCTGAGAAGCTTCAAGATAGAAGCCTCATCAAACGTGACGTCTCTACTCAGCACAATCTTCCTATCAACTGGATCCCATAGCTTGTATCCCTTGACACCATGCTTGAATCATACAAATATGATCTTCCTAGCTCGAGGTTCTAACTTATCAGTCTTCACATGATAATATGCAGAGCACCCAAATACCTTGAGCTGGTCATAATCGTGTGTTGGATCTCCCGACCAGATCTCTATAGTGGTCTTCCCCTCAATCGCAGATGAAGACAACATGTTAACGAGGTGGCTCACAAATGAAAGTGCCTCATCCTAAAAGATCTTCTCCAAGCCACTATGTGCCAACAAACATCAGATCTTCTCTAGCAAAGACCGATTTAACCTCTCTGTCACCCCATTTTGCTACGGTGTATGACTAACTGTGAAGTATCTCTCTATGCCCTCGTCTCGACATAGCTGCTAAAAGGGGTCTGATGTGTACCCACCAACGTTATCAGATCGTAACGTCTTGATCTTTCTCTCGGTCTGCAGTTCCAATCTCTTCTTTCACTCCACAAATATATCTAGGACTTCACTCTTCTTTGATGGTGTACACCTAACAATGCCTAGAATAGTCATCAACAAATATGATGAACCAATTGTTGGATCCTAGAGGGGGTGATTAGGGTCTTAAGGCTATAATTGTGCAATAAAAATAAGGTAAGCAATACACCACAAAAATAAACAACAAATGTAAAGGAGATAGAGTAAGAAATTGTTATCCAAGTGACGCGCGATGTATTAACGACGTTCGGCCCGCTGACCTACGTCCCCGCTCCCCACTCTCGAGGAGAAATCCACTACACAACCCGGTTTGGAAGACGGAACTTCTTCTACACAACGATCTCTACAAGATCTCACAATTATACAGTTGATCACCACAAGATCACACTCTCACACAGTTGATCTGCACAAGATCAAGCTCTCAACAGTAGTAATGGTGTAAAACTCTCTCTTTACAATGTCCCTATGGCAAGGAGAAAGATTACACAAAAGCTAGGATGTGAACACAGGAAAACACAGAAAACAGGTTTGAAATTTTTAGCTCTCAGTAAAAGAAAATCTCTGGAACACAGGAAAACACAGAAAACAGGTTTGAAATTTTTAGCTCTCAGTAAAAGAAAATCTCTGGTTTTTCAATGGCTTGGGACACATGAGGAAGAAGGAGTATAGAGGGTTTAAATAGGAGAAAATACAACTGTTTAAACCCATACCCTAATCCCCCAAATCCAGGAAAAATCGGCGTAGAAATCTGTACCAAATGACCGTTTGAAAATAAGCAACGGTCGACCGTACGATTCTCATGGTCGATCGCGAGCCAGCTCAGAAACGAAGAAATTTTCCAGAGAGTTCTGCGGTCGACCGTGGCAGTCGATCGTGGAAATTTCGAGCTCACGGTCGACTGCGGTGGTCGACCGTGAATGTTTCTACTGTCCATTGACGAATGAACTCAGGCGCGGTCGACAGTGGTGGTCGACCGCAATCTGATACATATGAAAACAGTGATTTTGACATTCTTAAAAATTCTGTAAAATATTTAATTGACTTCCAAAAATTGTGAAACTTTGTAAAATGTTTTTAACACTAAAAACAAATTGTTTGGAAAATGAATTTTGCAAATAAGTCCTCATACTTGTGAAAAATGATATTTTGTGAAAACATTCAAAACTATAAGTATGAAAACGTGTGTGTGATATCCCAATAGCTTCAAATGAAATCTAAACTACTTGCCTACATTCTAGCACTAGAGAGAAAATAAAAACTAGCTAATATCCTCACGTAGAATACAATTCTTTGAGTCTTGATATAGCTTGTGTTTGATGAAGCTTCTTATAGCATTTGGTGTTCTTGAATAAACGTTGCTTCATCACTATGCCTCCTCCTCCTTTAGATATCATCGTTGTAGCGCATATTCCATCCAATCCTCCATATATGGCACAAACATGCTTGATATATATTAACTATATTGTCACTCAACAAGCAATTAGTACCAATAATGGTGGTTGTAAAACATCATCAAAACATAAGGGCTAACAAACTCCCCCTTTGATAATGATAACCAACCATTATATAGGAGCAAAATAAATATAGCTTATAGATAGTAGCTCCCCCTATCTATGAGCTCTCCCTTACTATGTGCACAAATGAGGAGAGTTCTCTCCCCCTTTGTCACCATCAAAATGAAAATGCAAACTAATCAAGCAAGCAAATAGAACTTTCACATAGTGCATAAGCCCAAACCATTTCTTATGCGACAAAAATCATCTTCACCAAGAGGCTTAGTAAAGATATCCGCTAATTGAGATTTTGTGTCAACAAACACAAGGGATACATCTTGTATCTCTACATGATCGCGTAAGAAATGATGGCGCATATCAATATGTTTGGTTCTAGAATGTAAAACCGAATTTTTTAAAATATTGATAGCACTAGTGTTATCACAAAAGATTTTTATATTTTGAAAATTCAAATCATAGTCAACTAAGCTTTGTTTCATCCACAAAACTTAGGCACAACATAAGCCGGCGACAATATATTCCGCTTCCGTAGTGGACAATACAATACAATTTTGTTTCTTGGAAGCCCAAGAAATAAGAGAATTTTCTAAGAATTGGTATGTTCCACTCGTACTCTTGCGATCTACCTTACATCCGACAAAGTCGGCATCACAAAAACCATATAAATCAAAAGAGGTGCTCTTTGGATAAAACAAACCAAGATCAATTGTTCCATGAACATATTTAATAATTCTCTTAACGGCAATCAAATGAGATACTTTAGGAGAAGCTTGAAAACGTGCACATGCACACACACTAAACATGATATCGGGTCTACTAGCGGTGAGATAAAGAAGACTATCTATCATACCTCGGTATAGTTTTTTGGTCAACATCCTCACCACTATCATCCGCATCAAGCTTAACACTTGTACTCATGGGAGTTGGTGCATGCTTAAAGTTCTCCAAATTGAATTTCTTCACCAATTCTCTAGCATATTTGCTTTGAGAAATGAATATCCCATTCTTAGTTTGCTTGACTTGGAGTCCGAGAAAGAATGTGAGCTCTCCCATCATGCTCATAGTCCGAGAAAGAATGTGAGCTCTCCCATCATGCTCATCTCAAAGTGATCTTGCATAACTTTAGAAAAACCCTTGCAAAGAGATTCATTAGTAGCACCGAAAATGATATCATCAACATATATTTGCACTAAAATGAAATCATTTTTTCTTTTTCTCACAAAAAAAGTATTATTAATTTTTCCTTTAGAGAAACCATTTCCAAGAAGAAAACTAGAGAGGCGAGCATATCAAGCTCTAGGAGCTTGTTTCAACCCATATCTAGAGAGGCGAGCATATCAAGCTCTAGGAGCTTGTTTCAACCCATATAAAGCTTTTTGAACCCGGTAAACATGATTAGGAAATTCAACCCATATAAAGCTTTTTGAACCCGGTAAACATGATTAGGAAAAGCATGATCTATAAAACCGGGGGATTGCTCAACATATACTTTCTTTTCTATAAAACCATTTAAAAATGCACTTTTAACATCCATTTGAAACAATTTGAAATCTTTAAAACTAGCAAATACCAAAAACATCCTAATAGATTCTAACCTTACAACCGGTGTAAATGTTTCATCATAGTCTATGCCCTCCTCTTGATTGTATCCTTATGTAACCAAACGAGCTTTATTTCTAGTAACAATACCATGTTCATCAAGTTTGTTTCTAAAAATCCATTTTGTTCTAATTACACTAGCATTGTTAGGTCTAGGAACTAATTTCCAAACATCATTTCTTCGAAAATTATTTAGTTCATTATGCATAGCTAAAACCTAAAATTTATCATTTAAAGCATCATTAACCTTCTTAGGTTCTAATTGAGATAGAAAAGCAATATTACCACACTCACTCAAAGTCTTTGAGTGAGTAACAACCCCTTGTGAAGGACTCCCAATAATTTGCTCATTTGGATGATTTGATACGAATTTCCATGCTTTGGGAAGTTCTTCTTGTACATGAGTGTTGGTGCTTTCTACATCTTTTTGTGCTTCTATTGAGGGTGTATTATTAAGTTGCAAAAGTTCCAATCCTCCCTCAACATCATCATCATCTTTCTATTGAGGGTGTATTATTAAGTTGCAAAAGTTCCAATCCTCCCTCAACATCATCATCATCTTTCCTAGGTAAAATAACTTGTGAACCAATATTAGTCCTCAACATCATCATCATCTTTCCTAGGTAAAATAACTTGTGAACCAATATTAGTCTCATCAAAAGTAACGCTTATAAATTCTTCAACAACAAGAGTTCGTTTATTAAAGACCCTATAAGCCTTACTTCGAGGTGCATACCCTAAGAAGATGTCAACATTAATTTTTGAATAAAATTTATCATGGTGATCTTTTGTATTTAAAATTAAACATTTACAACCAAAGATACAAAAATATCCAATAAAAGGAGTTTTGCCATAAAATAGTTCATAAGGAGTTTTCTTAAGATTTGGTCTAATCAAAACACGATTTAAAACATGGCAAGTCGTATTTACGGCTTCCGTACAAAAATATTTAGGCAAATCAAAGGAGTTTAACATAGTTCGTGTCATCTCTCAAGGATATATGAGCTAACACAAGATGATATATCCTATCAAAGAGATATACAATATGATATATGTATAGGATATGTAAACTAACACAAGGGGTAAACAATCTAAACAAGATAGTGGATGATATAGATAATGAGCTAATGACAATGGCGATATAAGATATGAACATAAATATGAATGAACGCCAAAGCACACTCAAACAAGCAATATGATCACGGAGTTCGGACCTTCCGTCCTACGTCTCCGCTCCCCACTCCCGGGGAGAAATCCACTAACACAATCCGGTTTGGAAGCCGGAACTTCTTCTACACACTCGGTTTTCTAGCTAACCGAAAACTCTACAACTCACACTCTTGCAATCACACTCTACACCCACTAAGTGTTGGACCTAGCCGTGTCTCCCTCAAGTGCTCGGTTACAACCTCTCCCTAGGCACGTCAACCGACGCCACTCCTCTTGGGACGATCCCCGACTCTCACCACACACTCCTCACTCGGTGTACAAGTGTATTACAAAGTGATTTCACAATTAAGCACAATATAGCAAATGATTGTTCTCTCTAACAAGGTGAGAACTCAATTAGGCTCAACTCAATGTCACACTATCCCACAACCCAATTATATAATGTATGCAAATACAATAAGCTCAATGGTTGTGTGTGCAAACAAAGAGTAAATCAAATCAAACTAAACTCAATATAAAACTAGCTTTAATAGAAATGATAATCAACAAATAATTATAAATAAAAGCTAGACTTGAGTTTAGGAAAACTTCTCTAGATCAAGATGGAGAGATGGAGATATGAAGCCCAAACAAGAAGATGATCTCCTCCACTTGTGAAAACTTCTTCATAAACCAAAACAAACACTAACACACTTAAACCCTTGTTTAAAACTCTTTAAACTTGTTTAAAATATTTCTTGAGTTGCCTTAGAGGTATGAGGGCATGGGGTATATATAGGCTCATGAAACAACCCCAAAAACCAATAAAAACACCCCCAAAACATCACCCCCAAAACATTAAAATAAACAAAAAACAGAACTAGCCATTACTGTAGCAACGGTCGAATGCTACAGTACTTTGGTCGACCGGTACGGTCGACCGAGAGCCATCTGCAAAGCTGAGAAACGTCCAGAGACATTTCCGGTCGACCGGTCCGGTCGACCGGAGTTACTGTAGCAGTACGTAGATATTTTGTAAAATCAATTTAAAATAGTAAATGAACTCCAAAAATTATGAACTTTTGTGGGAATGTTCTAAGCATGTAGAATAACATGTCAGAGAAAGAATTTCTGAAAAATCTTTTCCCAGTTGAGAGAAATAAATATTTGAACACAAATTTACAGTTTCTGAAAAACTGTTAACATATACGATTTTGTAAAATCAATTAGGCACAGTAAATCAACTCCAAAAATAGTAAAATTTTGAGGGAAGTTTCTAAAAATGTAGATAAACATGTCAGAGAAAGAATATTTCAAATATCACTTCCCATTTGCGAAAACTCATCTGTTTTGTAAAACATGCACGAACATGTGCACGAACGAAAACATGATTTTGTAAATTCCATTAAACATAACAAATCAATTCTAAACTTGATGAAACTTTGCGAAATGTTTGTAAACATGAAAACAAACATGTTAGAAAAAGAATTTCTCAATATATATATATATATATATATATCTATATATATATATATACGAAGAAACCAATAATAAATGTGTGTGTATAGGATATTGAGCTTAAGGTACTTAACACACATAATATAAAATCTAAACTAGATTACCCAAGCTTGATCTTGATCTTCATTGTAGCTCAACTTGGTACACATGCGGATGAAGCTTGAACTTGATCTTTAACTTTGAATTGCAAGGCTTCAACCCGACATTCCGCCAACCTCCATTTGATATTGCATGTTGCTTCACTCCACAATTCCGCCAACCTCCATTTGATATCGTCGTTATGGCGCAATCCATCCATCCTCCAACTATGTTGTTTGTCTATAATAAATACGAAAACACAAATACTAGACAAACAACATTAGTGGTAAATTGTTTGTTAAACATCATCAAAACAAGAAGGCCAACAATCTCCCCCTTTTTGATGATGACAAACAATTTACAAAAAGGATATATGCATGAAAGGAAATGAACGTACAATGTATAATATATCATGCATATAAACAAGAAAGAATATACTCATAATATTTCTCCCCCTTTGACAACATCAAAAAGGGGACAAAGGAATAAGAGAGCGAAAGCTCCCCCTATCAATAAGCACGGGTGAGTATCAAACATAAAAAGATATAGGGATTGCTCCCCCTATCAAAATGCCATATGGAATATATGAAATGAATATCATGGCAAACATATGTGAGCATGCATAAATAATATGCCAAAAATCACTCACATCCAAGAGATAATGAGAACACATAATGATATGTTACGATAAATAGGTGTCTCAAAAATACAAGCCTAAAACCATGTATAAAAAATAGATTTATGAAATCAAAAGAGAGAAAACATGAGAATCATGCAAAAAGAGTTTTCGAATGAAAACAAATCAACCAAATGAAATCATAAATCAACTATTTAAACCAAAAATGATGTTTGATCAAAAAAAAAAATCTTTTGTAAGACTTGATCAAACCACTCATAGAATACATTATAAAGCACGAATAGATGATCCATTAGCACAAACACATAAATATCATCATATAAGTGAATTATAATGAATTCAAAAGCAACAAATCAAAACACAATTTTTAAGAGAGGCAACAATTATATCAAGCTCTTGAGCTTGTTCCAACCCATATAATCATTTTAGCATCCGGTAAACTTGATTTGGGAATAAACACCCAATAAACCCGGAGGGTTATTTAAAATACATTTTTCGAAACCAAGAAAAAGAAAAATAAAAGTACTAAAATTCTTGGCTTAAAAATTATTTTGGCACCCAAGTATTCTTGGTGCCGGATTGTTTAGGGACATGACCCCTATCAATAAAGCTCAAAGCCTTAGGGTTATGAACCCTCTTAGGCATATATGGTGCACGAACACGGTCATAACAAAAATTACTCAAATGACCCTTCCGATTGCAATAAGTACAATGGAAAGGAAGCATTTGCTTATGTTGACCAAACGGTTGTGCACGGGAAACTTTAGAAACATTTGCAAACATGGATGATCTTTTAAAATTATTTTGCAAATGTGAAACTCTCTTTAAATCAAAACAAAATTTGGCCAAATGACCAAATCTACCACAATGATCACATCTATACACATGAGCATGCTTATGATGAGCAATGGGTGCATGTGTGTGTACATGTGATGAAGAAACTTGATGAGATGCACAAGAAGGATTAATATTCTTATGTTTTTGTGCATCATAGCAAAATTTAGCTAAATGGCCTTTACGACCACAAATGGAGCACTTGTAAACTTTGCTATACAAGTGTGCATAGTGTGTGGGTGATTTTGTAGCACTAGATTTAGCACACTTGTCCATAAGTTTCTTATGGTTATCAATGCATATTTTCAAAGTTGAATCTAAAGATGAAATGCAATTTTTCATAAGATTCAAGTCTTCATTTTTAGGCACATATGCACTTTTAGAAGTAGAACATAAGTAGTCATTTATAAAAGAAGCAGTGTTATTTTGTATGTTCTTTACTTCTAACATGGCATTATCTCTTTCATGAGTTAAACTAGCAACGTTTGAAGTTAAAGAAACATGATCCAATTTTAATTTTTCATTGTTTTCTTTAAGGATCACATTTTCATTAGAAATAGTTTCAAACTTAGATGCTAACAACTCATGATCGGATTTCAAAATTTCATGCTTGCTTTGTAAATTAATGAAATCATTTTGCAATTTGTTAAAGGCATGTAATAATTTTTCACTAGCACAAGCAAGTTCATCATTAGGTAAATCATTAATAGATTTGAACTCGCAAACCTCACTAGGGCTATCGCCTAGTGGCCGTGTGCATGATGCTCCACATGAACTTGAAGCGGGATCCTCCAAAGCTTGTCGGATCGCCTCCAAGTCTCCTTGATGTGCTTCTATAAATATCCATAAGGTGTAAGCACTATCAAAATGAACAAACTTGTTAGACATAGATGAGTTAAAAGCATTTAACAAATATTCTAACAAAATGTTGTTCATAGTAAACATGCGATGATCATTTTTATTCCACTTGGATTTCTCCAAAATGGACATAATATAAGCATCATCTATAATTTCCCATAAATCAAAATGTTTAGATCTAACAAATAGTTTAAATCTAACACACCATTGGGCATAAGGGAAATTATTTAACCTAGGAGCAATATTAATGGCATAACCTAAACCATGCATATCCATAATATAAAAGGCAAGCAAGATACAAATAAAGCTCAAAATAAGATTAGCACAAAAAGATAACTTGGATCTTTAACTCAAGGCGATTAGACCTTAAATCAAAGAGCACCAAGCTCTGATACCAATTGTTAGACCCTAGAGGGGGGGTGATTAGGGTCTTATGCTAATCTAATCCGATTTAAGTGCCAATTAAAATTAATTAACAAGTATATTCTTGCAAGATAGATATACAAGAGTTATGTGCAAGAATAAGCAAAATGAACAAAGGTAAATATCCTAGCAATGAGATATACTATGAGATATATGCAAGGATATATGAGCTAACACAAGATGATATATCCTATCAAAGAGATATACAATATGATATATGTATAGGATATGTAAACTAACACAAGGGGTAAACAATCTAAACAAGATAGTGGATGATATAGATAATGAGCTAATGACAATGGCGATATAAGATATGAACATAAATATGAATGAACGCCAAAGCACACTCAAACAAGCAATATGATCACGGAGTTCGGACCTTCCGTCCTACGTCTCCGCTCCCCACTCCCGGGGAGAAATCCACTATCACAACCGGGTTTTCTACGTTCACCCGAATAACGTTTACACCTCACAGTATCGGTTTTCAACGCTCACCGATCAACGTCACTCCTCACAATCGGTTTTCTAGTTCACCGAAAACTTCACAACACACTCGGTTTCTAGCTCACCGAAAACCTAACAATCTCACAATGTAACAAATATAAATTGTTCTCTAATATGGATGAGAACACAATAAAAGCCCACACTCAATGTTACAACTCTCACAACCCTAATATATTATGAATGCAAATACAATAAGCTCAAGTGGGTGTGTGTAAACAATGAGTGAAATCAAAATCAAAACTAAACTCAATTAAAATCTAGCATATAGAAATTATAAACAAAATAATAAATAGCTAGAAATGAGTTTAGAGATTCTTCTCTGAATAACAAGATGGAGAGATGGAGATTGAAGCCCAAACAAGAAAATGATCTCCTCCACTTGTGAAAACAATCTTCAAACCAAACAAACACTAAAACACACTTAAACCCTTGTTTAAAACTCTTTAAACTTGTTTAAAACATTTCTTGAGTTACCTTAGAGGTATGAGGGCATGGGGTATATATAGGCTCATGAAACAACCCCAAAAACCAATAAAAACACCCCCAAAACATTAAAATAAACAAAAAACAGAACTAGCCATTACTGTAGCAACGGTCGGATGCTACAGTACTTCGGTCGACCGGTACGGTCGACCGAGAGCCATCTGCAAAGCTGAGAAACGTCCAGAGACATTTCCGGTCGACCGGTCCGGTCGACCGGAGTTACTGTAGCAGTGCGCAGATGTTTTGTAAAATCAATTTAAAATAGTAAATGAACTCCAAAAATTATGACATTTTGTGGGAATGTTCTAGACATGTGGAATAACATGTCAGAGAAAGAATTTCTGAAAAATCTTTTCCCAGTTGAGAGAAATAAATATTTGAACACAAATTTACAGTTTCTGAAAAACTGTTAACATATATGATTTTGTAAAATCAATTAGGCACAGTAAATCAACTCTAAAAATAGTAAAATTTTGAGGGAAGTTTCTAAACATATAGATAAACATGTCAGAGAAAGAATTTTTTAAATATCACTTCCCATTTGCGAAAACTCATCTGTTTTGTAAAACATGCACGAACATGTGCACGAACGAAAACATGATTTTGTAAATTCCATTAAACATAACAAATCAATTCTAAACTTGATGAAACTTTGCGAAATTATATGAAAATATATTTGTTTCATATCTAAGTAGATAAACCAAATCACAATATGAAACATGTAATTTCATATTTATAAACATGAAAACTAAAACTTGTGTTGTATATATATGTGACTACATATATATACAAGGAAACCAATAAAATGTGTTTGTATAGATAATTGAGCTTAGAGTACTTAACACACATAATATAAAATCTAAACTAGATTACCCAAGCTTGATCTTGATCTTCATTGTAGCTCAACTTGGTACACATGCGGATGAAGCTTGAACTTGATCTTTAACTTGAATTGTATGTTGCTTCAACCCGACATTCCGCCAACCTCCATTTGATATCGTCGTTGAAGCGCTATTCCATCCATCCTCCAACTATATTGTTTGTCTACAATAAATACGAAAACACAAATACTAGACAAACAACATTAGTGGTAAATTGTTTGTTAAACATCATCAAAACAAGAAGGCCAACAAGTTATACCACGATACGCACAAAAATCATAAAAGAGATATTTTGAAATTCACCACCATGATCACTTCTTATTTTAAAAACTTTAAAATCTTTTTTATTTTTAATTCTCTTAACATAATTTGAAAACTCATCAAAACATTCATCTTTACTAGCAAGAAAGATTATCCATGTAAAACGAGAAAAATCATCAATGATAACAAAAACATAGTGTTTGCCTCCAAAAGAGGTAACACGCATAGGACCAAATAAATCAAGATGAAGTAATTGCAAAGGTTTAGAAGTTGATACCTCATTGATGGATTTAAAGGTAGACTTAGTTTGTTTACCTTTAGCACAATCTTCGCATATGGTATCTTTGATGAAATGTAAGTTTGGTAACCCTTTAACAATATTTCTCTTGGATAATTTGGATATCAATTCCATGTTTGCATGTCCAAGCCTTTTATGCCAAATCCAATGGTTTTCATCAATTGCCGCAAGACACTTCACATCTTGATTCACTAATTCATTCATCTCAAAAATATACACATTAGATTTTCGATTAGCAACAAATTTTTTTTTTTCCATTCATACTAATAATGCATTTGTCCGGTTTAAAAGAAATATCAAAACATTTATCACTCAATTGGCTAATGCTAAGAAGATAATGATTCAAGCCATTAACCAAGTAAACATCTTCTGTAACGGGAGAGGGTGTCTTACCAATACATCCAATACCAATGATTTTACCTTTCTCTCCACCACCGAAGGAGACGCTACCTCCTTCAATCCTTGATAGGGTTGTAAATAGCTCTTTGTTGCCCGTCATGTGATGTGAGCAACCACTATCAAGGTACCACATCTCTCTACGTCGTTGCCATGATGTTCCCTATAAGAGATGAAGGTGTAGTAACTTTAGGTACACAAATCTTGGGTCCTTGGTGGTTAGTAAGCTTGGTACCT
This sequence comes from Asparagus officinalis, assembly GCF_001876935.1. NCBI lineage: Eukaryota > Viridiplantae > Streptophyta > Magnoliopsida > Asparagales > Asparagaceae > Asparagus > Asparagus officinalis. The sequence continues at coordinate 52,623,764 of NC_033798.1, forward strand.
TTAGGTACCCATGTCATGCCATAAAAATCATGATTATCTTTGATCCTACAATGAGTAGAAATATGACCACGTTTCATACAATATGTGCACACAAAATTTCTCTTGTGTGTAGAAGCATAAGATCTATGAAATCTATTTCTACCATGGTGATGATGATTAGCATAAGCATGAGTGGGTCTAATCCTACCACTCTCAATTTCTAGTCTTTCAATCTTGGATCTTAATTGTTTGTTTTCAAAATCAAGATCCCCTAGCAATTCATCTTTTAATACAAGAGAGGTTTGTAGTTATTCTAGTTGGGCATCATAAGAAGCATGCAGCTTTTTAAAAGAAAAAAAAATCTTTTGACATCCTTTTAAACTCAACATTCAATTCTTCTAAAGCCGTAGCTAGATCACATTGCATATAAAAGGATTGACTTTCGGTGTCGGAAACTACCTCCTTTTCATAGGCCATGAAGCAAATGTTGGGATCATGAAGTGCAAGTTTAGCTCCTTCTTCATTGCTATCTGAATCACTTGGTTCGGATTCTTCCCATCCGGTATACATGGCTATCTTTTTCTTGTACTTCATGTATTTCTCCTTGAGTTTGGGGCAATCCTTGGCTATATGACCCGGTTCATTACATTCAAAACATTTTCCTATACGTGAAGAAAATTTGTTGTTAGATCGGGGATTGAACTTCTTGTTCATTTTAATAAGTCTAGAAATTCTTCTAGAGAGGTGAGCCACTTCTCTAGAAAAATCAACTTCACTCTCCGACGATGATGATGAGGAGTTATCACTAGCTCCTTTGAGAGCAATGGTCTTCATCTTTGGTGATGGCTCCTCAACTTCCCGTAGGGGCACTTCCTCTTTCTCCTTTCCCTTGAGCTTTTTATCATGAACCTTAAGCTTGCTGATGAGGCCATCGAGAGCTAAGGTGGTGAGATCATGAGCTTCCTCTATGGCCGTAGCTTTGGGTTCCCATATAGGAGTCAATGAACGAAGGATCTTGTAGTTCGTCTCTTGGATAGTTAATTTTTTGTCAAGACCATGCAATTCATTGATTATGTTAGTGAAGCGAGAAAACATAGCATCAATGGATTCATTAGGAAGCATCTTAAATAACTCATATTCATGCATAATCCCACTAATTTTGGATTCCTTGACTTGGGGGGTTCCATCATGTGTAATACACAATTTCACCCATATTTCGTATGCGGTTGCACACGTGGAAACCCTATTATACTCATTGGGGGAAAGACCGCAAATTAAGGCATTCATAGCCTTTGCATTGAGATTGGCTTGGTGCTTTTCTCCATCGGTCATAGTCCCGACTTTGGGCTTTTCTATATATTTTTTCTCTATGAGTTCTAGGATGTCAAGATCAATACAACGAAGGTAAATCCTCATCCTAGCCTTCCAATAAGAAAAATTACTACCGGCAAAAAGTGGTAATCTAGTGGTGGATTGTCCCTCTAACATATGCACATTCATTGAAACCTCCATAAGATATTTTCTCTAAGGTAGTTAGACCAAAAACTAATATAGAGACCAAGCTCTGATACCAATTGTTAGACCCTAGAAGGGAGTGATTAGGGTCTTAAGGCTATAATTGTGCAATAATGAACAACAAATGTAAAGGAGATAGAGTGAGAAATCGTTATCCAAGTGACGCGCGATGTGTTAACGAGGTTCGGCATGCTAACCTACGTCCCCGCTTCCCACTCTCGAGGAGAAATCCACTACACAACCCGGTTTGAAAGCCGAAACTTCTTCTACACAACGATCTCCACAAGATCTCACAGCTACACAGTTGATTACCACAAGACCACACTCCCACACAGTTGATCTTCACAAGATCAAGCTCTTAACAGTAGTAATGTTGTAAAAACTCTCTCTTTACAATGTTCCTATGGCAAGGAGAAAGATTACACAGAAGCTGGGATGTGAACACAGGAAAACACAGAAAACAGGTTTGGAAATTTTAGCTCTCAGTAAAAGAAAATCTCTGGTTTTTCAATTGGCTTGGGACACTTGAGGAAGAAGGAGTATAGGGGATTTAAATAGCAGAAATACAACTGTCTAAACCATACCCTAATCCCCCAAATCATGGAAAAATCGGCACTGAAATCTGTACCCAAAAGACCATTTGAATAAGCGGCGGTCGACCGTACAATTCTCGCGGTCGACCGCGAGCCAGCTCAGAAACAAAGAAATTTTCCAGAGAGTTTTGCGGTCGACCGTGAAAATTTTGAGCTCACGGTCGATCGCGGCGGTCGACCGTGAATGTTTCTGCTGCCCACTGACGAATGAACTCAGGCGCGGTCGACCATGGCGGTCGACCGTGGCGGTCGACCGCAATCTGATACATACGAAAACACTGATTTTGACATTCATAAAAATTCTGTAAAATATTTAATTGACTTCCAAAAATTATGAAACTTTGTAAAATGTTTTTAACACAAAAACAAATTGTTTGGAAAATGAATTTTGCGAATAAGTCCTCATACTTGTGAAAAATGATATTTTGTGAAAACGCTCAAAACTATAAGTATGAAAACGTGTGTGTGATATCCCAATAGCTTCAAATGAAATCTAAACTATTTGCCTACATTCTAGCACTAGAGAGAAAATAAAAACTAGCTAATATCCTCACGTAGAATATAATTCTTTGAGTCTTGATATAGCTTGTGTTTGATGAAGCTTATTATAGCATTTGGTGTTCTTGAATAAACATTGCTTCATCACTATGCCTCCACCTCCTTTGGATATCATCGTTGTAGCGCATATTCCATTCAATCCTTCATATATGGCACTAACATGCTTGATATATATATATTAACTACATTGTCACTCAACAAGCAATTAGTACCAATAATGGTGGTTGTAAAACACCATCAAAACATAAGGGCTAACACCAATGTCTACTACCAAGTGATGCAGTCTTGGTAGGACCCTAAATATCTTATGCACATAATCCAGGATGTCCCTCGTCCTATGAATGGTTGTCTCGAACTTTAACTTCGTCTTCTTGCCAAGAACACAGTGCTCACAGAACTTAACTTGTCCACTCTTGGCTCCCTTCATTAGCCCCTGCTTGCACAAACTGTAGTGACTTCTCTCCTGTGTGCCCCAATCTGTAGTGTCAAAGTTTGCTAATATCCGCCTCTGAAATAGCTGAAGCAATCTGGCCAATCATGGTTCTCCTCTTCAGATAATATAAATTTCGACTGCGGACTCCATTCATCACCATCAAAGATCGCTTAGTAATCTTTGCTACAACATCATCAAAGGTCACATTGAATCCCTTCGTCTCCAAAACTCAAACTGAGATAAGATTCTTCTCTAACTGAGGAACAAATCTCACCTCCTTTAATTCACGAACTACTCTATCGTTCATCCGAATGCTCAGGGTACCTATCCCACAAATGCCATAGGATGATCATTTTCTATGATAACAACACCCCCATCGAGTCTCTCAAATGATGAAAACCAATCTCATCTAGGAGTCACATGATAAGTAGTGTCAGAATCAAGCACCAATCTGATGCATCCAAGTGGTTCACCTCCAGAGTAATCAATAGAGAAAAGCTCGAATCATCGGAATCATCGTCTTTCGTAATATTCACCTCATTGGCCTTCGGGCCCTTCTTCTTGCTATTCTCAACCCCCATCGAGTCTCTCAAATGATGAAAACCAATCTCATCTAGGAGTCACATGATAAGTAGTGTCAGAATCAAGCACCAATCTGATGCATCCAAGTGGTTCACCTCCAGAGTAATCAATAGAGAAAAGCTCGAATCATCGGAATCATCGTCTTTCGTAATATTCACCTCATTGGCCTTCGGGCCCTTCTTCTTGCTATTCTCATTCTCATTGATCTTTGGACAGTCTCTCTTCCAATGTCCCTACTCATTACAAAATGCATATTGGTTTTTTTCTAGCTGGTGATGGCCCCTTGACTTTGACCTGCCTCTATTGCCACCTCTCGGATATGGGCTTCTTCCCGTCGTAGACAATGTCTCTCCTGAAGTATTAGCGCGGGAAGTCTCCTTATCATTTCTCCTCAAATTATAATTCGTCAAAGCCTTAGTCACTTCACTATAAGTGATAGAAGATCTCTCGTTTAACAATGTAAGCACAAAGGGATTATACTCCTTATCTGGTAAGGAGCCCAAAAGAATAATAACCTTGTACTCATCCGATATCTTATCATCCATATTGGCCAAGTCCGACAACAACTTAGTGTAGTTGTTCACACGAACTACTAGTGAGTTGCCCCTGGACATCTGAAATCTGGATAACCTGCGCAGTAAGTACAATCTGTTCTCAACACTCTTCGTAAGGTACTTGTTGTTGAGAATTTCTCATATCTTCATTGCAGACATCACCCCGATCACATTATATTTTAGCTCTTGTTCTAAATAAGACCTGATCACCCTACAAGCATTCCTATTTATCTTTTCCCATATCGCCTCTTCATATTTTGGTGGCCTCTCATGGACTATGATGGTCTCCTCTAAATTCTGAGATTGCGATGCCGTTCATCCCTCTGCAGTGGCAAATCGCCTTCTATCTACAAACAAAATTTGATCCTTGTCGTGCTTATACGTTCACGCACACTCCTATTAGTATTTGAAACCCACTTGAACTGTGCCTGTCATCTTGCTGCTTTCACCAACTTCTTCACCCATAATCACAAACTCCAAATTGCAAAGAAAGATTCAAACTTTGAAAGGATTGAGGAATTACCCAACTGAACCCTAAATTGGATTCCAAATAGAACTCCTAACCACACGAGGAAAGCGAGATCTTCAACGGCAACTCCAAACCCTATCTCCACTAAAGTCTAGAACTCCAAGAACCAAGCTTTCAAAATGAATCTTCCTCCCCCTAATGCAAAACCCTAGATCTCAAATCTGAGCTCTTACCAATTGTTGCGCGCCTATGCGGAAGCGTGCTCGCACACCAAACAAATCTGTGATCACGGGAGAAGAGAACCAACCACACACGAGCACAATTCAATCCAAATACAACAAATCAAACCAAACACAGAGATATACATGGTTCGGCAATTTGCCTACGTCCACGGGGAGAGGATGAGAGATTCCACTAAATCAAGGAGAGTACAAAAGGGTTACAAACTCACAAAATCACTCACACAACCCCTAAACCAAATCTCTCAACTTGTTCACAAGTTCTCCCTCTCAATATGCTTGGTACAATCTCTAATCTCTGTTAAGAAACCCTAGAAAATCGTGTTTCAATTTACATCAAAACACAAACCCAATGCGAACAGGAAACCAATACTCAGGCCCAGCCCGACTCGCGGTCGACCGCAGAGCCATGTACGGTCGACTGGACAGAACGACAGAAAGCATAAATCCGCTATAGGGTCTCGCGGTCGACCGCCGCACCACTCGCGGTCAACCACGAAAAGTCCAAAGACTAAGTTGTTTTTCTGCAGTTTTTCCTGTAAGCTCTTCATAGGCTAGCAAGGAAAGTGTACGAGCACTTAATCAAAGGAAAATTGAGGCACGCATATAGATCTTTAGGTGGCTTCAGTCGCTAGCATTTTGTACTCTGTTGGGTTTAGAGGGAGGTCTGATGCCAATTCTGGGGATGCCGTCAAAGTATCTGGATTCTCTGATGATGAACAAGAGGAAACAAAAAAATCACACGGAGTAAGGTATAATGTGGCTTGGCAATTTGACTGTGTCCATAAGAGAAATGGAGTTCATCTTCATCTGATTTATGATTTACTTTGCATTTCTCTTGAGATATTAAAAAAAAACTTTCCTCACTGAAAGAAAACGTAGTCATCAACAACATTCAATACGGCATTCCCCAACGTTTTTAGAACATTGCAAAAGTGGCCCGGACATTGGCTCCAAACGCTGGTGGGGTAGATGTAGCAGATTACCAGCGATTGTAGGAAAACGTCGGGCCTTGGGCGTTGCTGCCGTTTAAATGCTGATACCGTCTTTCAAATATTACCCGCTACTTTTCACATATTACAAACTATCACCAATCTTTTCAAATATTGCCTTGATACTTCCAAAAATTACAAATTATCATAGCAAGCTTTTCAAATGTTGTCCGATACTTCCAAATATTTCATACTATACAAGCAACCTTAGAAATGAAACTTGTTTAAATGCACAATTATATCAACTAAATTACAATCTTTAGATGATGTACCATTGTACCTTCAAGCTCAAATTCATCACCCTCAGGCTTGTCCTCTTTTGCGTCAGCATCAAAAACTTCCTCGTAATCAGTGCTAATCTTCACAATCACTAGCACATTGCCATTGATCTTTCACTAAACTGTAGACAAAGAGAATTTTGGATAGTACCAATCTAAGCCCTTTTAAGTGATACAAAAGTCTAGTAAATATTATTAGGATTCAATCATAAATTTCCTGTGTATTTTTTTTTTCTTTAAATTGCTCTCATATATAAATTTTTCTTGATTTTACCACTTTAAAACACCACCAAATCAGTCACCAATATTATGACCATGCACAGAAAATGACAAACTTGTCTAATCAATATTGTTACATCGAACCGCATATCTGATAAAATATATATTCAAGTGAAGTTGATACCTTACAGAACTTCTAAAACCTTAAAAGAAGCAGGAAAGTCTAAGAAATAGGGATCTGGTAAACTTAATTTGGAAAGAAAATAAGGATTTGAACTAATCAAGTTCCTAATTAAGTTTCATAGGTTCAATTCAGATTTTACAAACTTCCACATATGTCAATTTCCCAAATAGTAGCCTAAATGACTTGGGTCCTTCAGTTAATCACACATCAATAAGACAATAACGTCCCTAACAAATTTGAAGGCTACAGAGAAATAGGAAAAAAAAGAGTAAAATTCATAATTAATGTAGTTATGGAGCTTGACAAGATATGCAGTGATGTTTACCCATTGTGAACTAAATAAAATGTGAAAAATGTCAGTGCTAATATATGTTGTACGTTCTATAACATAACAATATTTCTCATGTAAGAGAAATTTGAAGTGATTTATATCTATTGGGAAATTGAAGTTTCAAAGAAATGAGAAGTTGTGGTAATGCTCTAATATTTAAATAGTTTAACATGAGTCATCCGAGGTTCAGACTCTAGATTATAATGCCTAACTAGGAAGTACAGATACTAAAATTGAACAATATTGATGCAATGCTAAAATTAAGCCAAAGAGGTTATGGGATTTCTAGTAAGTGTGTCAGGGTACAACTAGAGCTCTGTTTGTTGGGGATGCACACCCCCCTGATGCGATTTGGAAATAGAGATTTAGGAGAGAAGAGAGAATTCAATCAATCACAAACACACAAGATTTACGTGGTTCGCTTCTCAATGTGAGAAACTACGTCCACGGCCGCCGCAGGAGAAAATTTCACTATTTTCGTCTCTTTTACATCATGCCCTAATCAACCCTTTTATAGACTTAAGGGTTTTACAAATAGAAAAGAAAACATGTCAAAAACTGTAAATGGGCCAAAACCCGACTCGCGGTCGACCGCCGCGCCATGCGCGGTCGACCGCGATAGGCGGTCGACCGCCGCGCCATGGTCGGTCGACCGCAAAGCTGTAAAATCTCTTCTTCGTCGTTTTGCTTGAACTTCGTCGTCGTCGATCCTGTTCCTCCTGTTCCACCTTGTTCCTCTTCATTTTGAAGTATAGGGCAGGTCTGATAGTTAGGCTTCACATATCCTAACAATCTCCCACTTGGAGACTAACTATCAATCTCTATCAGCTCTCTCTGCGGCGATGGCCTCCATATCATCAAGTAATGAGGCCAACTGAAGTTGAACACAACTTCAGTTTCTCTGTAGTGACAACCTTGGTAAGCATATTGGCCGGGTTCTTGCTTCCTTGAATCTTCACAAGTTCCAACATGTCCTCGTCCAACGCTGATCTTATGAAGTGGTAGCGGACCTGTATGTATTTGGTCCTTGCATGAAAAGCGGGATTCTTCGCCAAATGAATTGCGCTCTGGCTATCACAATGTAAGACACTCTTCTCACTCTTCTGTCCCAGCTCCTCCAAGAAACCCTGCAACCATATCATCTCCTTGCTTGCCTCTGTCACAGCAACATATTCAGCCTCTATCGTTGATAAAGCAACGATCTTTTGCAACTGAGAAACCCAACTAATAGCTGTAGAGCCCAAAGTGAATACGTATCCTGTAGTGCTCCTTCTCTGGTCTATCTCACCAGCATAGTCTGCATCAACAAAACCCTGCAGAACTAACTTGCCTCTCCTGAAGCATAAACAGTCTTCTATTGTACCTTGCAGGTATCTCAGAATCCACTTTACTGCTTCCCAGTGCTGCTCTCCTGGATCTGACATAAATCTGCTCACAGCTCCTACTGCATGGGCAATGTCAGGTCTCGTGCATACAATGGCGTACATGAGGCTTCCAATGGCTGAAGCATATGGAACGTTAGTCATATAGTCTTTCTCTTCATCAGTCTCGGGGCACTGCTCCTTAGTCAATTTGAAATGACTAGCTAGCGGTGTGCTAACGGCCTTAGCACCACTCATCCCGAATCTCTCAAGCACCCATCTAATGTACTCGGCCTGCGATAGCTGCAGTGTGCCCAAGAGCTTGTCTCTACTGATCTTCATTCCCAATATCTGCTTCGCTACGCCTAGATCCTTCATGTCGAACTCACTCGACAGCTGCTTCTTCAGCTTCTTGATCTCTCTCATGTCTGAACCGGCTACTAGCATGTCGTCGACATATAAAAGCAGGATGATGTAACTGTTGTCAAACTCCTTGACAAAGCAACAGTGATCAGCATTTCACCTGGAGTAACCGTTCTTGTGCATGAATCCATCGAACTTTTTGTACCATTACCTTGGAGCTTGTTTCAGGCCGTACAAGCTCTTCTTCAATCTGCATACCATCTCCTCTTTTCCCTTCTGAGTAAACCCCTCTGGCTGTTGTATATATATCTCTTCCTCTAGATCACCGTGGAGAAAAGCTGTCTTTACATCTAGCTGCTCGAGATGTAAATCTTCAGCTGCAACAATACTCAGGACTATTCTGATGGTAGTCAGTTTGACTACAGGAGAGAAGATCTCTGTGTAATCAACTCCTTCTCTCTGCTGAAATCCTTTAACCACCAATCTGGCCTTGTATCTCTTGGAACCATCATGTTCCTCTTTGATTCTGTACACCCATTTGTTGCTCAAGGCCTTTTTTCCCGTTGGTAGCTTCGCAAGTTCCCATGTCTTGTTGGGGTTCAAGGATTTTATTTCATCTTTCATGGCGAGCTCCCACTTGCTCGCATCATCCACTCGAAGTGCCTCATCATAACTTTCTGGTTCTCCACCGTCACTCAATAATAGGTAGTTGAGATGGGCTCTGGGCTGTAGTGATGGATACTTTGGATTAGGCTTGGGGACTCTAGCTGACCGCCTCAACTCTCTGACGGACGAAACATGCTCTCCATCTTCATCTACCCCCTCTGAAGTAGTCTCATCCATCAACTCTTCTTCTTCATCAGAACTAGCTTCGTGATTGCCTCCATCTGAGGCATCATCTGACTCAAAGTATGTGGGATCACTCTGCATCGAACTAGTGGACTGAACGGCATCACGGTCTTTGTAGAGGACTGTTTCATTAAAGACCACATCCCTGCTTCTGATGAATTTCTTGTTCTGCTCATCCCAGAATTTGTAGCCAAACTCATCACCGCCATAGCCAACAAAGAAACATTTCAAAGACTTAGGATCAAGTTTGTTTCTTGCATGATCACTCAGATGAACGTATGAAACACATCCAAATACTCTCAGGTGAGAAAGATTTACCTGCTTTCCACTCCATACTTCTTCGGGTATTTTGTGCTCCAAAGGCACTGATGGTTCCCGGTTGATCAAGTCGGCGGCTGTGTTGACTGCTTCTGCCCAGAATTGATTTGGAAAACCTGCTTGTAATCGCATACTTCTGGCTCTCTCAGTCAACATTCTGTTCATCCGTTCTGCTATGCCATTCTGCTGGGGTGTACCTGGCACTGTCCTCTCTAATCTAATGTCGCTGTCATAACAGAACCTCTTGAACTCTGATTCTTCATACTCGCCGCCGTTGTCAGAACGAAGCTTCTTAATCTTCAAACCGGTCTCGTTCTCTACCATAGCCTTCCATCTCTTGAAGACTTCAAACACTTCCGATTTGTGTTTCATGAAATAGACCCAAGTCTTCCTCGAGTGATCATCTATGAAGGTCACAAAATATAACCTTCCGCCGGTGGATGGTACTGATGCTGAACCCCACACATCTGTGTGAACTAACTCAAGCTTCTCTTCCTTAGGGGTTCTGCCAACCCTTTTGAAGCTTATTCTCTTTTGTTTCCCAAGAATGCAACTTTCACATAAGTCAATATCGGTCGATCTCAAACCTGGTAACTTCCCATTCGACTGCATAACCTTTAGGCCTTTGCTACTCATGTGACCTAGCCTCTGGTGCCACAAATTTGGGTCTTCCTTACTTTTAGTCACTGCAATAGAACCACGTGCATCTATCGTCATGTAGAGGGACCCTGTCTTCGTACCACGGGTAACAACCATGGACCCCTTTGTAACCTTCCACGTATCACATGCGAAGGTTGATACATATCCCTCTTTCGCCAATTGTCCTATGGAAATCAGATTTTTCCTCAAGCTAGGAACATGTCTCACATCACTCAGCTTCCATATAGACCTATTGAGCTTGATCTGCACGACTCCTTTGCCAACAATATCACAGGGCTGATCGTCACCAAGATAGACTTTTCCTAGGTTTCCTGAAACGTGGTTCTCAAACAAATCTCTATTTGAGGTAGCATGAAACGAAGCTCCTGAATCCAGCACCCACGATTCAGTCTTGCTCTCTAACAAACAGATTAGGGCATCATCTGATTCTCCTGAGGCCACGTTCGCTTCAGTCTTGTTCTCCTTGTTCGCGGGAAAAATCGTAGCTTTCTTCATTGTTGATATCATTGCTATCTCAGTTAACAACTTTATGCGTTACAAAGATCCGGTCTTTTTATAAGATCCGGTTACAATGAAAAATCAAAGAAAACAAAGTAAAGATTACAATTTTCCTTATTTGTCGAACTAATCGCGAGCTCCTGTTTTGCGGTCGCTCGCTTTGGTGGGTTCTTTGCCTGCGCCGGGGTTATTTGCCGTGGACCACCGCGTGATCTCGATCCGATCGGATCTACACGATATGACGGGTAATATTCCACAAAGGGAATAATAGCCGGGAGGGATTGTTTCACCAAGGAAACAACCGCTCGAATCTCGGGATCTAAGAACCAAGCTTAGATCCGGAGTGTGATCGTGTAGATCTCAGATCCAATCCTTTCGAACTCCTGCCTTATTTGGCGTTGGTGATCGCCGAGCACCGGATCTGAAAGTCCAAGTCTCCAAGCCTTCAAAGTTGTGATCTTTTTTAGATCTGAGTCTTCAATCCAGCAGGGCTTCGCCTCTCTCCAAAATTTCCAACCTCTGAAACAAATGAGCACAAGGCCTATTTATAGGCACTCAGAACTGTGCATTTGCACAGTTCTGAGCCTAGCCACCCATGGGTGGCTCGGCCTTGGCCGAGCCACCTCAGGGTGGCTCGGCCTTGGCCGAGCCACCCTGGGGTGGCTCGGCTTTGGCCGAGCCACCTCAGGGTGGCTCGGCCTTGGCCGAGCCACCCTGGGGTGGCTCGGCTTTGGCCGAGCCACCTCAGGGTGGCTCGGCCTTGGCCGAGCCACCCTGGGGTGGCTCGGCTTTGGCCGAGCCACCTCAGGGTGGCTCGGCCTTGGCCGAGCCACCCTGGGGTGGCTCGGCTTTGGCCGAGCCACCCTGGGGTGGTTCGGTTTCGGCCGAGTCCCCGGGTGTTTGTCCGTTTCGTCCTTTGTTTCCGGTTCTGGTTCTCTTGTGTGGTTGATTGACTTGGCAACGACTCTTTGACTTGATTCCAGATTTGGCAGTGAGTCGGGTTCCTGATATGGCAGTAAATCAACTTCTGAATTTGAGTCCGGAATTGATGTTGATTTGATCGTGATTCATCCGAGTTCGCTCTTGTTTAGATGACTCGGTGATTCACCTAAACATTGGTTTGATTCCGCGTGCGAGTGGATGCATTCCAATGCTTGGGTGCGATTTGTCGCCTCGTTAACCTGCTCCGTTGCGTATAGCTTGGCTTCAGCGTTGGCGAGCTAACGGTCTTGTTTGGATACGTCGCCCGGTGGTCCGTTTGTTAAATCGGCGTCGAGCTGTGCTAAGGGACCTATAGGCAATTTTATACGCCTACAGATACCCCCTCCAAAGTATTTCAGTCTCATTCTTTTATAGAAGAGTCTGGAATACTTTGGATGTGATTGCCCCAACCTTCAGTCGGTGTAACGGGACTCTGGAATGACTTCTGTTCTGGATTCCTTCAATTCCTTCAGGCTATTCAGTGCTTTGTAGAATGCCTGTAGGGGTTCCGGTGCTGCATTTATTGTCTGACCGTTGTTGGAATTTGAACTTGAAGTCGATTCTTGATTTCTTGACTTTTTGGCTCGAGTTTGCTGCTTCAACACAGAACTTATCATCGATTGACTGCGTTGAATCTTCATCTATAACGCGTTGTCTGGCGTTTGAGCTTCATTGCGACGCGTTGTCCGGCGTCCAGGCTTCATTATGATGCACTGTTCGGCATTTGACACAGTTTATACTCGTACGTCTGCTGGAGTACACACGGTTTAAGCTCTTAAGGAATTGGAGCATGGATCTTATCCCAAGGTCGTTGGATGCTCGAGTCACGAGACCAACTCATAAAGTTGATGCGTCAATGACTCGCATATTTATAGGATTTTTGGCAAATCCTCAGCCATCAACGGGTTTGATGCGCCTTTACCGACTACCGTTTGAGTCGGGCTAGCATGCGGATTGTTTTAAGTCCGTTCCGCATGTGACGTTATGCTAAAAGAGTTAACTCTTTTAGTGCTACGATATTGAATACGTAGACTTCGTCTTTCTCCTGTGAAAAGACTAAACAGCAACGTGTATCAGACGTTGACTTAGGATTTTTGGCAAATCCTCAGCCCTCAACGGATTTGTCATGCTTTTACCGATTACCGTTTGAATCGGGCTTACATGCGGATTGTCTTAAGTCCGTTCCGCATGTGACGTTGTGCTAAAGGAATGAACTCCCTTAGACTTGATGCTACGACTTCGAATACGTAGACTTCGTCTTTCTCACGGGAATAGACTACCCGGCGACGCGTGTTAGGCGCTGACTTTAGGATTTTTGGCTAACCCCAAGCCTTTAACGGATTTGATTAACCTTTACCGACTACCGTTTGAGTCGGGCTAGCATGCGAATTGTCTAAATCCGTTCCGCATGTAACGTTGTGCTTAGAGACTGAATCCTCTAAGACTTGTTGCTATGACTTTGAATACATAGACTTCGCCGTTGTCATGGGAATAGGCTACCCAGCAACGTGTATTAAACGTTGACTTATCCCTCCTTAGGCTTCGGGATAAAATACCCCAGAATCGAACTCTGGTGTCTTTTTCTACGGGGAAAGACTAAACCGGCGACGCGTGTTAGGCGTCGGCATATCCTTTCTTAGGATTCAGGATGAAATTCCCCATGCGTGTAAGGCATGGATTTTGGTGTTATTAATAACAACCTGTCACAATGTTGAATATGTGAACGGGTGTTCTTTTTAAACGGTTAAGAACTGACCGGCAGCGCGTGTCAGGCGCAGACTTATCCTTGCTTAGGTTTCAGGATAGAATACCCCAGAATCGAACTCTGGTGTCTTTTTGTGCAGAAAAAAGACTAAACCGGCAGCGCGTGTTAGGCGCAGACTTATCCCTGCTTAGGATTCGGGATAAACTTCCTAGGATGAATCCTGAATTCTTCGAAAAGGATTGGTATGGGGAAGGAAGAATTTTATATTCTATTCCCCGAACAAAGAAGGAAAGGAGACTCGAGGTGGGATCTCCACCCCCAGAATCCGGAAAGGTGAAACTAAGAGTGGGATCTCCACTCCGAGAATCAAAAAGATTCGGATAACCCTAACTGTCGGAAGGTTTGATTATCGAACTAAAGATGAATTTCTCGTTTATCGAGAATGAATCGTGGTTTTGGTCCTAACTGTAGGAAGGTTTGACCAAGTGGGAGGTTTGAGGTGACCCTAACTGTAGGAAGGTTTGATCACTCGATTTGAAAGTGGACCTCTCGTTCATTGGAGGAATCGAGAGGGGTTTTTGGTTTTGGTCCTAACTGTAGAAAGGTTTGACCGAATGGAAGGTTTAAGACGATCCTAACTGTAGGAAGGTTTGATCGCTTGATTTGTGGACCTCTCGTTCATTGGGAGAATCGAGAGGGGATTTTGACTGTGGTCCTAACTGTAAGAAGGTTTGACCAATCAGGAACTTTACGTCCAGACTCTAACAGAGAGAGTGTTGAGTGCACAGACACAGTGAGAACTTGAATGGGAGTCCTTATTCATTACATTGCTGTGGTTTTGGGAACTTCCCGTTACATAAATCGTCCACCCCCAGTTTCCTCTGCGGAACTGGTTCGGACATTATTATCAGTTAACTAACCGGGTTATCCTTAAGAATATTAGCTTAATATTCTCCAGGAACTTCCCGTCAAAAGTGGGGAAACAGTTTAGACTCATATACCTATTGGAGTATCAGGGAGTAGTTTAACCTCTTATACCGGTCGGAGGATTGAGAAACAGTTTATACTCGTATACTCTTTGGAGTGTCAGGAAGCAGTTTATACTCTTATACCGGTCGGAGTTTTGCCGTTTTTATTTGGCTTACCTTAGCGTTATAACGCCGGCTTCGACCAAGGTCTGAATGCTATTCCTGAGAGCAAAGCAATCCTTGGTGGGATGAACAACCCTTCTGTGGTATGCACAGTACTTTGGGTCCGTAGTGTTATCAGCTTCCTCCTGATTCGTGATAGGTGGTAGCTTGATCTTGTTGCCTTCGAGGAGCGATTCGAAGATGGTTGGAACGTCTTCGTCCTTGAAGGAATACTCTCTCTGGAGTCTCGGACCCGAAGTCTTCTGCTGCCTTCGGGATTGCTGTTGTGACGCTTGATTAGCACCACCAGCAGCTGCAGGTGCTTTGCCCTTACCACGGGAAGCGAAGTTTGAGTCCAGCAGATTAACCGTCGGTTGGTTCCTTTCGGCCTTCTTCCTTTTAAGGAAGCGTTCGGCTTGTTCACCGCGCACCTTCAGATCCTTCCAAGTGTCAGACGGTGC
The DNA here is from genome assembly GCF_001876935.1 of Asparagus officinalis. Taxonomy (NCBI): domain Eukaryota; kingdom Viridiplantae; phylum Streptophyta; class Magnoliopsida; order Asparagales; family Asparagaceae; genus Asparagus; species Asparagus officinalis. Next base: position 52,639,016 of record NC_033798.1, read on the forward strand.
TGTCCCCATTGCCTCCAATACGTCCAATGCGAGGTTGTTGTGGCAAGTCTGGAGAATGAATTCCTCGGTGATCGGGTCCCGGCAATTCATCGCCTTGTTCCGGAACCTTTTGACGAAGGTGTCGACTAACTCCCCGTCTTTTTGTTTCTCGTCGAGCAACGATCCGATAGAGATCTCGGTGTCGTCGTCGAAGAAATTTGCAAGGAACTTCGTCTCCATGTCATCCCAGCTGTTCACGCTTCCTGGCTTGAGGCGACGATACCAATCGAAGGCAGCTCCGCGAAGAGTGCCGACGAATGACCGCACCATCAGAGGCTCGTTCCCAGAGATAGCACCCAGGTGCGATTTGAAATAAATCAAATGCTGGGTGGGGGAACCCCTTCCATCGAACGGCGTGAAGTTGATTAGACTAAACTTCGCCGGATAGGGGATTGATTCCCATTCCCTCGGGTATGGACAAGGAATGCCCGTTTTCTTTACCTCTTGAGCAGACAGCAACGTATTGATTTTACTCTCGAGGCTTTTGATCTTCAAGTCTTCACTTGTATCCCCGTTGGCATCCTCACTACCACCCCCTGCATTGATGGGAGGGTTATTGGCATTGTGAGCTTCATCCCCATCCGCGTGCTCCTTTTCCTGAGCAACCTGGTTACGGTGGCTTGGTTCACCTTGTTGGTTCCTGAATGCTTGGATTTGCTGTTCATGCATCTCTCTCATCTGCTGCATGGCCGTCTCCATCTCGAATTTAAAACTTTCTTTCTGCTTAGCCAAAGCGTCTTCAAGCATTTTGGCCATTTCTTCCGCGCCTATCATGAATGACTCGCGGGGTTGTCCTTCGCTGGACACTGTATTGTCCGATGCGACAGCAGAGCAGGAATCCGATTCTTCATCTTCCGAAGGCAATCTTATCCGAACCCTACCATAAGTTCCTCGTGCGATGGCTCCGGACTGCAGACGGGTTACACGCCGGGACGCTTCCAGAAACGATTTGAGATCAATCTGTGTCGATGTCTCTTTGCTGGTCATGTTGGCGGTGACCTTCGGAAATTCTCCATCCTTAACCACTGTTCTTCTTTGCCGGAAGCGCCTATGCCTTGGTTTTGGCGTTTCGGTGCCGAGCCTTTCGAACACTGAAATTCTCTCGGGGACTCCCTTGATGCAGTTGCATTGAGACAGTACTACCCGAATGAGCTTGGCACATGGGCACTGAGTTTCGAGCCCTTGAGGGCTTCTTTTTCTTGTTTTGTTCGTACCCCCAGCACGATAGTACAACTCGTCCATTTGATCGGAGTAACCTATCGCGTGTTGGCATGATTTCCCAGGTATAACGTTATCATCCTCGGATGACAACGTTTCCTTCTGAGAGCAAACTGCCTTATTTGGACTTCCGAGAGTCACTCGCCTCGAAACACGCCTTTGTAGACATGAATTCTCAGCGGGCTCCCGAACTTCGATGCGCAAGGTAGTGCGCTTGGGTGCCGTAAACTCTTTGTCATGTTGAGGGTTGTGTCGACCCCCAGCATGTTGATTAGTTCGGAGCCTCTTCATCGGGCCCGAGCGTTCATGGACTTCGTTGCGCTCGTCGGGAATTGGACCGAGGCGCTCCAAGATTGACCTCCTTCCTCGGGATGGTTCGGGAGGTTGAACTCGTTTTGAAGGCTGTAAAGGTCGATCCTCGGCCTGACTCACCACTTTGGACTTTGGCCTCCATATTTTGTGAGTTAGTGGTGATTTCTTGGCTACTCCATTCTGCCACCTTCTACGGGCTTCTTGAACTTGAGCTCGTGCTTGTGCTGAGAGTGCGCGGCGCTTCTGAATGCGATCCTCCAGCGTTGAACGGTTCCGTTTGACACGGATCCATTCGTTCGTTGGTGGCTTGGAGGAGTTGCCATTCATTGGTTGTTGAGGTCGTTCGCCTCTTCTGTTCTTCAGATCCGTGTTGTAACGGATCCCGTCCACAGATTCCATTGCCTTTGCGATTTGTTTCGCAAGGCGCTGACGTTGCCTTTGGCGGGCTCTCTTTGAGAGAGTCACTACGCCCTCGGCAACGGAAGATTCGGCCAGAGCAGATCTGACCTGGTTGGAAGGAGAGATCTCACCCGATGCAGCTTCGGCATCAAACGGGGCGAGATCTTCGTTGGCAGCTTCAACTTCTTCGTACCAACGAAGTTTTCTCTTGGAAGAGAGCTTTGGAGACTTGGACTTGCGAGGGGAGGTGGATTCGGACGAGGATGACAGATACTCCTCGAACTTTTGTTGGTCGAATTCGTACTCGACCTCCTCCTCGACCGGGATCGGGATCCGCGGCTGCGACGCGACAGCTTCGGCAGTAAAGCTGTTGGCTCCCACTGTGGTCGCCAGATTGTTCGCGGGAAAAATCGTAGCTTTCTTCATTGTTGATATCATTGCTATCTCAGTTAACAACTTTATGCGTTACAAAGATCCGGTCTTTTTATAAGATCCGGTTACAATGAAAAATCAAAGAAAACAAAGTAAAGATTACAATTTTCCTTATTTGTCGAACTAATCGCGAGCTCCTGTTTTGCGGTCGCTCGCTTTGGTGGGTTCTTTGCCTGCGCCGGGGTTATTTGCCGTGGACCACCGCGTGATCTCGATCCGGTCGGATCTACACGATATGACGGGTAATATTCCACCAAGGGAATAATAGCCGGGAGGGATTGTTTCACCAAGGAAACAACCGCTCGAATCTCGGGATCTAAGAACCAAGCTTAGATCCGGAGTGTGATCGTGTAGATCTCAAATCCAATCCTCTCGAACTCCTGCCTTATTTGGCGTTGGTGATCGCCGAGCACCGGATCTGAAAGTCCAAGTCTCCAAGCCTTCAAAGTTGTGATCTTTTTTAGATCTGAGTCTTCAATCCAGCAGGGCTTCGCCTCTCTCCAAAATTTCCAACCTCTGAAACAAATGAGCACAAGGCCTATTTATAGGCACTCAGAACTGTGCATTTGCACAGTTCTGAGCCTAGCCACCCATGGGTGGCTCGGCCTTGGCCGAGCCACCTCAGGGTGGCTCGGCCTTGGCCGAGCCACCCTGGGGTGGTTCGGTTTCGGCCGAGTCCCCGGGTGTTTGTCCGTTTCGTCCTTTTTTTCCGGTTCTGGTTCTCTTGTGTGGTTGATTGGGGTGGCTCGGCCTTGGCCGAGCCACCTCAGGGTGGCTCGGCTTGGGCCGAGCCACCCTGGGGTGGTTCGGTTTCGGCCGAGTCCCCGGGTGTTTGTCCGTTTCGTCCTTTGTTTCCGGTTCTGGTTCTCTTGTGTGGTTGATTGACTTGGCAACGACTCTTTGACTTGATTCCAGATTTGGCAGTGAGTCGGGTTCCTGATATGGCAGTAAACCAACTTCTGAATTTGAGTCCGGAATTGATGTTGATTTGATCGTGATTCATCCGAGTTCGCTCTTGTTTAGATGACTCGGTGATTCACCTAAACATTGGTTTGATTCCGCGTGCGAGTGGATGCATTCCAATGCTTGGGTGCGATTTGTCGCCTCGTTTACCTGCTCCGTTGCGTATAGCTTGGCTTCAGCGTTGGCGAGCTAACGGTCTTGTTTGGATACGTCGCCCGGTGGTCCGTTTGTTAAATCGGCGTCGAGCTGTGCTAAGGGACCTATAGGCAATTTTATACGCCTACACTCCTTGTCCTTCTTGGGTTCTCGGCACTGATTCTCATAGTGGCTAAACTTTCCACAATTCCAGCAATCGATCTCCTTCTTGCTCTTGCGATTTCTGAACTTTGACCTCCCGTTCCTCGAGTTAGGTCTTCCTCGGCTATTCCCTCTGCTTCTGTTTTTGTTTCTTCCTATGCTCTCAAGATTCAACGCCGACCCTAAATTAGAAATCCCTTCCTCTTGTTTTCTAATCTCCTCAGTCATAATCATGTCCACCACCTCTGAAAACTTCAGTTTTGATTTGCCACATGATCCGCTAATCGAGATAACGGTACCCTTTCAACTGTCAGGTAATTGACCAAGTATCAAGAGGGCTTGGATTTCATCGTCAAACTGAATATTGACCGAGTTTAGTTGATCCGTGATCTCGTTAAACTCGTTCAGGTGTTCCTTGAATTTCTGATTCTCGAACATCCTCAAATTAAACAGCTTTTTAATGAGATGTACCTTATTCGCCGCAGAGGGCTGCTCATACATACTGGACAACGCCGCCATGAGATCCGCCGTCGTATTCTGATTCTTGATGTTGAACGCTACTGATTTAGACAAGGTCAACCTGATCGCTCCAAGGGCCTTTCGATCCAATAGATTCTAATCTGCATCCTTCATATCCGTCGACTTCTCTCCCAATGGTAGGTATAAATCCTTCTGATAGAGGTAGTCTTCCATCTGCATCTTCCAGAACCCTAAATCCTTCTGATAGAGGTAGTCTTCCATCTGCATCTTCCAGAACCCAAAGTTTGTTCCATCAAACTTGTCAATCTTGGATGTTTCCTTCTCAGATCCCATGTCTCTGACCTCAAATCGCTCGCGCCGAACCTGGTCGCTCTGATACCAGTTGTTGGGGATGCACACCCCCCTGATGTGATTTGGAAATAGAGATTTAGGAGAGAAGAAAGAATTCAATCAATCACAAACACACAAGATTTACGTGGTTCGCTTCTCAATGTGAGAAACTACGTCCACGGCCGCCGCAGGAGAAAATTTCAGTATTTTCGTCTCTTTTACATCATGCCCTAATCAACCATTTTATACACTTAAGGGTTTTACAAATAGAAAAGAAAACAGGTCAAAAACTGTAAATGGGCCAAAACCCGACTCGCGGTCAACCGCCGCGCCACGCGCGGTCGACCGCGACGAATCCTTCTCCTAATCAGAGTCTCTGGAGTTTTGGCGGTCGATCGCCGCGCCACCCGTGGTCGTCGACCGCCGCGCCATGCGCGGTCGACCGCGACTCAGTCAAAATGCGCCCTTCGTCGTTTTGCTTGAACTACGTCGTCGTCGATCATGTTCCTCCTGTTCCACCTTGTTCCTCTTCATTTTGAAGTATAGGACATGTCTGATAGTTAGGCTTCATATATCCTAACACTGTTTACTAGGTTATGGGTTAACAATGTATAACAACACAACAACAACACCCAAAAAAGAAAGAAAGAAAAAAAAGAAGGAAGTTCTAGAGAAGGCATTGATATATAACTCTTACACGTAGTCATCAATTTGCGATAAATAATTTGAAAAACTATACCAAGAAAGAAGAATAATTTTCCTAAAAATGCAATTAAAATCAGATTATATTCTATAAAAAAATCATATTCATTTTGTATATGAGCTTATTCAACACTATCTTCTCATCAAATAACTTTGATCGCAACGCAGTGACGAGACTTAGAGTCCGCTTGAAGCTAATATCAAAAAGTGAACAAAATGACAATTCAAAGACACTACATATCGAAGTCACTACAAACAAACTAGTGACTTCGAGCTTGCCTTGTTTAAGAAAATAAGATGTTCTATAAAATAATAAAAAAATGAATGATCATATGCGGGGTGTGTGCTTGTGTGCTCCTTGTTTAAGATAATCTGCACTCTAAGGCACAAATAAAAGAAGCTAATATCATAAATGGCCATATATTCAACAAAGCCAATCAAATAAAAGAAACTAAGCCAAGTGATTTTAAAAATAATCTATCCTAGATAATCATTATAGAAAAAAGTAGCTGAGCCGTTTACAATAGGTACGCATTTTTCTTGTATCAATCTTGGGTTTGTCCAGGACCTCAAACGTCAAAAGTTAGAAATATCCAAATTCTAGTAGTCAGTTGTATTGCATCTGCAAGATGAAGAGATATTACATCATTTTCATAGTTTAATTAGATAGGAAAATAACAATGTACCAATAAAATTATCAGAAAACTTGAGAAGAAAAAGAGAAAAAAAAAACTTACAAAATTTAAAATGTGGAACGCGCAAAATAAGGTTGATACTCTTTCTGTGCAATAGAGGTGCTCAGAACCTATTAAAAATGAAAATAAGATAATTTAAGCCTATGTACAGAGAAGCTAAAGATTTATAAGAACCTTATTTGTTATTTGTCAAAAAATCTTGAAATGAAATCCATAGTGGAAATCATAAAACAAAAGTAGCAGTATAATATTTTAATTAGTAGATAAAGGGATAAAACAAATGATTTTATTTTTATTCTCTTGTTTATGTCTTGAATATGTAACCAAGGAAGAAGCAAACTACTAAACAGAAAAACATTCTTTCACACTTGCAAGCAAAATTGCCCATTACATGAGTTTAGCGTAAGTACCGGTACAAGCTGTCTCAATGCTATTTTCTTTTGATAAAATGTGCAGCCTGCAATTTTGAAACAGTAAATGATATGGACAACTCTTTCAGTATCTCATGACATATAATATTCCTCATATGACCAAGATCCTACCACAAGATAGCGTGTAAGTACCAGTGGCGGATCCACAACCTCTCGTGTGGTGGTTCGAAATTAACGCTATTTTTTTTCAAATACTACTAAGGAAAGCATAAAAATAATAAACAAATAATAATAAAGAGAAAATAGGAGAAAGTAGAAATGTAAAGAGAAAATAAGGATTATAGGAGAAATTAGAAACATAAAGAGGCTGTAGGAGGTTTTGAACCTTTGACCTCTTTGAAGGTAAGCTAATGCTTATACCACTAGGCTACAAATTACATTTGTTCACAAACTAACATATATGATATATATACTATTTCAAAATCTGAGGTGGTTCAAATGAACCACTTTGAACAAGAACAGGTCCGCCACTGGTAAGTACCCACTTATTTAGCAACCCAGCACAACAATAACAACAACAACAACTGTAACTCAAATGTTGTCGTTTGGTGTTCTTGTAGATGACATCCAACCTATAAATCAAATAAATTTACATATAACAGAAGAAGCATTGCACAAGACTATCTTCTACATTTAATAAAAGTCATGGACTTTCACATAGGTAATTTTTTTTGAAGGTAGTAACGCTCAAAATAAGCTCTAAAAAAGTCTAGAAACTATTAAGAAGTATGCCGCAAGATATCATGAATAGGTTAAACTTAGAGGGCAAGGAGCCGAACTAGTCAATACTTGTAGAATATTAAACACTATTTCACTTATATACCACCACTTTCAAGAAGAATATTAAACGCTATTTCACTTATATACCACCACTTTCAAGAACTGGCTAGAAGAAACATGAGTATCAGGCTATAAGTACAAGTAAAGCCCTTCATGTCTTGTCCATGTCTGATTTGTTTCAATGTTGCAGATTACAAGATGAAAGAAGAAATAATCTGAAATCTATCCAAAACTAAGACACACTAGAGTAGCATCAAAAGGCAAAAGCAACATGTTAACACATATTTCTGCTATCTTGACTTGGTCTTGTGAGATCAAATCAACTATGCTCAGTCGAGAGAATAGTGAGGAAGTGTGTTGTTGAGAGAATCTCTCTCAAGAGACAGTAATTGAGGGGGTGAAGATGATGGATAACCTCTTTAAATAATACAGTCTTCTCTTGAAAAGATATAACACAGAAAAACAATCCATATTCTATTATTGGAACCCCCTCAAAAGAAATTATATCATTCTTCACTTCTTTTCTGTTTTCGAACACTGGTATCAGAGCACACTTCATTCCAGTCCCATCCGATCTTTGCCCAAGACTATTCCTCGAGCTGCGTCCCTCTTTCTTTTTTTTCGTCCACTATGAAGTAGGTTTTTTTCTCTTATACAATGACTTTTTTATTCAAAATGAAGTACAACGAAGTTTTGTTATAGCCTACTTTTTTCAAGTTTCGAAGTCAAAGCATACAACCTATTTACCCACCCACGTGATCCACTCCTCAAACCATTCTTTTATTTTATTGGACAATGGCACGTGACTTACTCTATAGTCATTTTTTGTTATTCATTTTTGTGAAAGCCCCTCTTTAAAAAAAGGCTTTTTCAAATAAGTCCCAAAGTGTTACTTCAATATCCCGGCTCGGCTACAAGTTTCAGACAATTGCACTTTCAACTGCTGATCTCAACCTGATTTGTTGGTATTCCTTCATCCGTACAGAAGCCCATTAATTATCAACTTCAACCTCACTGTGACCTCTAATTAGGGACGACGCCAAAACTTTAATAAGTGATTCTTCAGTCAACATCACTAAGTGACGATCTTGCTCTAATTGGAGCTTCCTTTGTCAACTCACAAGAATTAGGTTCATTTTAATTTTTTTCACATAGTATATACATATCTTAGCATTAATTAGTAGTACACACATCTAATTTTATTTTTACTTGGAATATTAGTTTTAGTTCTCTACCAAATGACTAGTAAACTTGTTCTATCAGAACTGAAAAAAATTGACAAATTTAATGACAATAATTATGATATGTGGCAAAAACACTGCTCCAACCCTTACTGATAAATCTACACTTGAAGAAAAGAAATAGTTTGAACAGTAAAAGTCGAAAGATAAAAAGGTAAAAAGCCTAATACTCATGTTCAAGGAAGATAATTTAATCAAAATTTTTGAAAAATATAAGACTTTCATGGACATGTGGAATGCTATAAAAAAAATACAACACCACATCTGAAGTTAACATTTAACTCCTCTTGCATAAGTATAATTATTGTCATATGCAAGAGGGAGATAATATCATAGAGCATATTAACAAGATGATTGTCATGGCTAAGGACTTATCTACTGTCGGGACCGAAATCCTAAAAAAAACAAGTGGAAACTATTTTAAATAGTCTCCCCCTTCCCTTGTTGTGGCTGTCACCACATTAAGAATGAACGATGCCATTAAATCTATCATTAATCTTCCTATGCACCTAGCGATAGAACGGGACTTAATAGCCAGTAGGAAAGAACCAGAACTGAATATAGTACATCAGAAAATGAATTATGTCCGACAAAGGCATAATACTGGAAGCTATTAAAATCCTGGTCCTAGTAAATCACAACTGTGAGGAACAAAATCATAGTAGTTCAAAAGAAAGAAAGTATCCCACGGAGCCTGCTACAATTATGAAAAATTCGGGCATTTCAAACGTACTTGCCCACAAGGTGAGAAGCATGAGAATAAGGGAGGTTATAAGCATCCAGAATTAGGGGATACTAGCAAAAGAGAATTCGTCGGTTTGACAGAATGCAATGCTATGATGACTAATATCAGTGGTTGGTGGATCGACTTCCATGCGACCAGACATATCGTAAAGGACAAGAATGAAGTCACAGAATTCATCGAGCTGAAGAAAGGAACAGAGAATTTATATGGGAAATAATATCTATCTTGATGTAGAAGGTATTGGTTCGTATAGATTGAATCCCTATGATAGTATTCTTGTCCTCAAATATATATTCTATGAATCAGGAATTTAGCGTAATCTGATCTCTGTTCCCAGCTTGATGAAGAAAGGACTAGAAGTTAGGTTCTACAATAACGAGGTTTCAATAGGGAAAAGTAATAAAGTGTATGTTATGAGAAAATATGTGTCCGAACATGAATTATGCATTCTTCTAGTAGTTTATCATAATTCTGATAATAAAATTTTAAATTTGAGCTACTTGTCCAGTTATATTTCTGAGTCTAAATTGTGGCATTCTAGACTAGGATATGCTAGTATTTTAAAAATAAAAAAAATTATTAGAATGAACTTACTTTCTATACTATCTAATATTTAATTGCCACCGTGTGAACATTGTTTAACTTTTAGTGGCCGATAAAGAGCTAATAAACTTTTATGGTTGATACACTCGGATATTTATTATCCCATAAATGTCAAAACTTATAGTAATAAAGAATATTTTATTACCTTTATAAATAATTATTCCAAGTTTGCACACGTCTATCTTATATCTAGAAAATTAGAAGCTCTTGACTGCTTTAAGAGATATAAGACGGAAGTTAAAAATCAACTTGGAATAAAAATTAAAATTTTGAGAACTGATAGAGGTAGGGAATATAACTCTAAAGAATTTAAGAGTTATTGTATTCAGCATGGAATTAAAAGGCATACAACAATGCAGTATATGTCACAACAGAATAGTGTTGCTGGAAGAAAGAACAGAACTTCACTAAATATAGATAGATGCATGTTGTCTCATTCTGATCTCTCTAATTTTTTTTAGGGGAGAAGCGTTGTTAACTACAAACTACATTTTAAATAGAATTCCCACCAAGTCAGTTGTGTTAACACCTTATTGTTGGCCTCTTTGTTTTGATGATGTTTAACAAATAATTTATCACTAATGTTATTTGTCTAGTGTTGGTGTATTTCTATTTATTATAGACAAATAACGCATTGGAGGATGGATGGAATTGCGCATTCATAATCATATCCAATAGAGGTTGGTGGAATAGTGGAGTGAAACCATGCAATTCAAGTTAAAGATCAAAGTTCAAGCTTCATCCGCAAAGTGTACCAAGTTGAGCTACATCAAAGATCATGATCAAAGCTTGGGTAAATTAGTTTAGGTTTATATTATGTGTGTTGGTACTTTAAGCTCAATTATATACACACACACACACACACACACACACACACACACAAGTTTTGGTTTTATGGTTTTGTAGTTTAAATATGAAACAAATACTTATTTATATACATACATACATGTTTTATAATTACCATGTTTGTTTTTGATAAACAATGTGTTTTGCCACATATACATAATGAACAACACATATACATATATATATTTTTTATGATTATATGTGAAAATAGTGTATTCTAGTTTATAGACTTAACAATCATAATATACATCTTCTATTAAGTCTATAAAACCAGTTTATGAAGTTTCAAAATATGGTGTAGTCAAAATATCAAAATAAGTATGTTTTCATTTTTATGTTTTGGACTATTTTGTAAAATAAAGAGATTTCTCATTTGGGATGTGCTTTTTAAAAACTAGTTTTTGTAGCATGTTTATTATCATGTCTATAATTATTTTTCAAAGTTTTATATTTTTTTAGAATTTATTTGATATTTTTAAACTCAGTTTTAAGTTGACATATACTGTTTAAAACAGGCTATGTGCATGTCTTGAGTCGACTCATGAACAGTGTTGAGTCAACTCATAAATATTGTGAACTTTATATTTTTTTCTAATGAGTTGACTCATAACATCATGAGTCGACCCAGACAGGATGAGTCGACTCATGTCTGTCATAAGTCGACTCACAAACTGTGCTAGAAAATGAGTTTTGTTTCTGATGAGTCGACTCATGATCTTATGAGTCATCCCATGGTTTATGTGTCAACTCAGGACTTTTACAAGTCGACCCATAAGTTGTTTTTTAGCCTGTAATGGCTACTTATGAGTCGACTCATGAACAGTACTTAGTTGACTCATAACACTGTAACGGCTATATTTCCAGACTGTACTGTTTTTGTGTTTTTGGTCTTTTTACCTTGTTTTCTCTTGGCTTTGGGGTTCCTATAAATACCCCCACATATCCTCAGTTCTAAACTCAAGAGAATGTTTTAAGAAAGTTTAACAAGGGTTTAAGTTTCGTTTAGTTTTGTTTCAAGTTTGGTTTGTGAAGATACTTTCACAAGAGGAAGTGGAGATCAATTCATTGGTGGTTTAACTTCAATTCATCTCTCTCTCTTGTCATCTAGAGAAGTTTTCCTAAACTCAATTCTACCTTTCATTTATAATTTTTTTATTGATTATCATTTTTACAAGCTAGTTTTTCATAATTGAGTTTAGTTTTGATTTACTCGTTGTTTACACACAACCTATTGAGCTTATTGTATTTACATTCATAATATAATTTAGGTTGTGGAATAGTATCATTGAGTGTGAGCTTACATTGTGTTCTCGTTCATATTATACAATAATCATTTGTTGTATTGTGCTTATTGTGAGATTCACTTTGTATTACATTAGTACACCAAGAGGAGTGTGTGGTGAGAGACGGGGTCGCTTCCAAGAGGAGTGGGGTCGGTAGTAAAACCTAGAGAGAGGTGGTAATTCCGAGCACTTGAGAAAGGACACGGGCTAGAGACCAACACTTAGAGGGTGTGGAGTGTAGTTAAATTGTGAGATTATGAATGTTGATCGGTGAGCGTTGAAAACCCGGTGTGATAGTGGAGTTCTCCCCGGGAGTGGGGAGCTGAGACGTAGGACGAAAGGTCCAAACTCCGTGATCATCTTTGTGTGTTTGTGATTACCTTGGTATCTCACTTGTGCTTATTGTTTATTTTATTCTTGTCGCCATTATCTATCGCTCATAGTGACCACTATCTTGTTTATCTTGTTTGTGTTTATTTCACCATTGTGTTAGTTTATATATCCTTGTATATATTTTACCATATACCTTTTTGATAGGATATATCTCTTTGTTCATATTGCATATTCTTGTTCATATCATATTTTATATCTATCTTGCAAGAATAATATTTGAATTAGTTTTAATTGGTATAAAATCGGATTAGATTAGCATAAGACCCTAATCACCCCCTCTAGGGTCTAACAATTGGTATCAAGGCTTGGTGCTCTTTGATTTAAGGTCTAATCACCTTGAGTTAAAGATCCAAGTTATCTTTTTTTGCTAATCTTATTTAGATTTTCTTTGTTATCTTGCTTTCACATATATACATATATTATGGATTTACACGGTGCACCTAGTTTAGGTTATGCCATCAATATTGCTCCAAAATTAGATTATTTCTCTTATGCCCAATGGTGTGTTAGATTTAAGCTATTTGTTAGATCTAAACATTCTGATTTATGGAAATTTATAGATGGTGCTTATATTTTGCCCACTATGGAGAAATCCAAGTGGAATAAAAATGATTGTCGAATGTTTACAATGAATAAGATTTTGTTAGAATATTTGCTAAATGCTTTTGATTCATCTATGTCTAACAAGTTTGTTTATTTTGATAGTGCTTACAATTTATGGAAATTCATAGAAGCACATCAAGGCAACTTGGAGAAAATCCGACATAGTTTGGAGGATTCTTCTTCAAGTGATATTGGAGCTTCTTCATGCACACAGCCACCAAGCGTTAGCCCTAGTGTGGTATGCGGTTCCGAATCCGATAATGATTTATCTAGTGATGAACTTGTTTGTGCTAGTGAAAAATTATTACATGCCTATAACAAATTACATAAATATTTTATTGACTTACAAAGCAAGCATGTTAATTTAGAATCCGATCATGAGTTGCTAGGTTCCAAATTTGATGTCATTGTAAAAAAAAGACCTTGCTTAGAGAAAATAATGATATGTTAAATTTGAAAAACAAAAAATTAACCTCATCCATTTCTAGCTTAACTCATGAAAGAGATAATGACAAGTTAGAAGTAAAGAACATAAAAAATAATACTGCTCTTTTTATAAATGACTATTTATGTTCTACTTCTAATAAAAATACATATGTGCCTAATAATAAAGATTTGAATCTTACGAATAAACATATTTTATCTTTAGATTTAACTTTAAAAACATGCATTAATAATCATAAGAAGCTTATGGATATGTGTGCCAAGTCTAAGTCAAAATCATCCACTCATTATGCACATACATATAGCAAACTTTACAAGTGCTCTATTTGCGGCCGTAAAGACCATTTAGCTAAATTTTACTATGATGTACACAAACATAAAAATGTCAATGCTCCTTGTTCATCTCATCAAGTTTTTTTCATCACATGTACACACACATGCATCCATTGTTCATCATAAGCATGCTCATGTGTATAGATGTGATCATTCTGGTCGTTTTAGTCATTTGGCCAAGTATTATTTTGATTTGAAAAGAAAATCTTGTTTGCCAAATGTTTTTAGTAGACCACATATTTTTGAATATGATATTTGTGCTAGATTTGACCATTTGGCAAAGTTTTGTTATGATTTGAACAAAAGTTCAAACTTGCCAAATTTCTCAAGTAAACCACATTTGTTTAATGATGTTTTTCATTTGCAAAATAATTAAAAAAAATCTTTATTTGCAAATGATTCCCGTGCACGCCCACTTGGTCAACAGAAATCATTTAACCCTCTTCATTGTACATATTGCAATCGGAAAGGTCATGTGTACATTTTTTTTGACCGTGCTAGTGCACCATATGTGCCTAAACGGGTTCATAACCGTAGGGCCTTGAGATTTATTGATAGGGGTTATGTCCCTAAATAATTCGGCACTAAAAATGCTTGGGTGTCAAAATAATTTTTAAACCAAGAATATTAGTGTTTCTATTTTTCTTTTTCTAGGTTTTGAAAAACTTGTTCTAATTTTTTTATATGAAAATAATTTTTAATTGATCAAATCTTTTGTTTTCATGATTATTAGTGTCGATTTTAATGAGAGGTTTGTGTTTATATAACCCTCCATGTTTATTGGGTGTTTATTCTCAAATCTTGTTTACCGGGTGCTAAAATGCTTATATGGGTTGGAACAAGCTTAAGAGCTTGATATATTGGTTCCTCTCTTGCATTTTGTGAAAAACTTTGTTTTGATTCGTTGCTTTGAATTTATTATATAGCACAAATAGATGATTCAAATTTCAAATATGTTTTATAATGTATTCTATGAGTGGTTTGATCAAGTTCTTCAAATAAAATTTTCTTTATTGATCAAACATCATTTTTAGGCTTAAAATTTAATTTATGATTTCATTTGGTTGATTTGTTTTTATTTGATAACTTTTTATATGATTCTCATGTTCCTCTCTCTTTTGATTTCATAAATCTATTTATATTTTTTGTTGTGTTTTGAGACACCTATTTATAATAACATATCATTATGTGTTCTCATTGTATTTTTTTGTATGTGAGTAATATTTAGCATATTTTTTATTTTTACTTGCTCACATGCTTGCCTTAGCATTTATTTCATGTATCCTATGAGACATTTTGATAGGGGGAGCAATCACTATATTTGTTTTATACTCACCCATGCTTATTTGTAGGGGGAGCTTTCGCTCTCTTCAATCTTTATGGTTTTTCCCTTTTTGATGTTGTTAAAGGGGGAGAAATATTATGAGTATAGTCTTTCTTGTTTATATGCATGATATATTATACTTTGTATATTCATTTTCTTTATGCATATATCCTTTTTACAAATTGTTTGTCATCATCAAAAAGAGGGAGATTGTTGGTCTCTTTGTTTTGATGATGTTTAACAAACAATTTATCACTAATGTTGTTTATCTAGTATTGGTGTATTTTTATTTATTGTAGACAAACAATGTGTTGGAGGATGAATGGAATTGCACATTCACGATCATATCCAATGGAGGTTGGCGGAATAGTGGAGTGAAGCCATGCAATTCAAGTTGAAGATCCAAGTACAAGCTTCATCCGTAAAGTGTACCAAGTTGAGCTACATCGAAGATCAAGGTCAAAGTTTGGGTAAATTAGTTTAGGTTTATATTATGTGTATTAGTACATTAAGCTCAATTATATACACACACATTTTATTAGTTTCTTTATATATATATATATATAGTCATATATATATACAACACAAGTTTTGGCTTTCATGTTTATAAATA
>NC_033798.1:52654546-52672046 GCF_001876935.1 Asparagus officinalis
TTTATAGATGGTGCTTATATTTTGCCCACTATGGAGAAATCCAAGTGGAATAAAAATGATTGTCGAATGTTTACAATGAATAAGATTTGTTAGAATATTTGCTAAATGCTTTTGATTCATCTATGTCTAACAAGTTTGTTTATTTTGATAGTGCTTACAATTTATGGAAATTCATAGAAGCACATCAAGGCAACTTGGGAGAAAATCCGACATAGTTTGGAGGATTCTTCTTTCAAGTGATATTGGAGCTTCTTCATGCACACAGCCACAAGCGTTAGCCCTAGTGTGGTATGCGTTCCGAATCGATATGATGTTATCTAGTGATGAACTTGTTTGTGCTAGTGAAAAATTATTACATGCCTATAACAAATTACATAAATATTTTATTGACTACAAAGCAAGCATGTTAATTTAGAATCCGATCATGAGTTGCTAGGTTCCAAATTTGATGTCATTGTAAAAAAAAGACCTTGCTTAGAGAAAATAATGATATTGTTAAATTTTGAAAAACAAAAATTAACCTCATCCCATTTCTAGCTTAACTCATGAAAGAGATAATGACAAGTTAGAAGTAAAGAACATAAAAATAATACTGCTTTTTTATAAATGACTATTTATAGTTCTACTTCTAATAAAAATACATATGTGCCTAATAATAAGATTGAATCTTACGAATAAACATATTTTATCTTTAAGTTTAACTTTAAAAACATGCATTAATAATCATAAGAAGCTTATGGATATGTGTGCCAAGTCTAAGTCAAAATCATCCACTCATTATGCACATACATATAGCAACTTTACAAGTGCTCTATTTGCGGCCGTAAAGACCATTTAGCTAAATTTTACTATGATGTACACAAACATAAAAATGTCAATGCTCCTTGTTCATCTCATCAAGTTTTTTTCATCACATGTACACACACATGCATCCATTGTCATCATAAGCATGCTCATGTGTTATAGATGTGATCATTCTGGTCGTTTAGTCATTTGGCCAAGTATTATTTTGATTTGAAAGAAATCTTGTTTGCCAAATGTTTTTAGTAGACCACATATTTTTGAATATGATATTTGTTGCTAGATTTGACCATTTGGCAAAGTTTTTTTATGATTTGAACAAAAGTTCAAACTTGCCAATTTCTCAAGTAAACCACATTTGTTTAATGATGTTTTTCATTTGCAAAATAATTAAAAAAAATCTTTATTTGCAAATGATTCCCGTGCACGCCCACTTGGTCAACAGAAATCATTTAACCCTCTTCATTGTACATATTGCAATCGGAAAGGTCATGTGTACATTTTTTTTTACCGTGCTAGTGCACCATATTGTGCCTAAACGGCGTTCATAACCGTAGGCCTTGAGATTTATTGATAGGGGTTATGTCCCTAAATAATCGTTCAGGCACTAAAAATATGCTTGGGTGTCAAAAATAATTTTTTAAACCAAGAATATTAGTGTTTTCTATTTTTCTTTTTCTAGGTTTGAAAAACTTGTTCTAATTTTTTTATATTGAAAATAATTTTTAATTGATCAAATCTTTTGTTTTCATGATTATTAGTGTCGATTTTTAATGAGAGGTTTGTGTTTATATAACCCTCCATGTTTATTGGGTGTTTATTCTCAAATCTTGTTTACCGGGTGCTAAAATGCTTATATGGGTTGGAACAAGCTTAAGAGCTTGATATATTGGTTCCTCTCTTGCATTTTGTGAAAAACTTTGTTTTGATTCGTTGCTTTGAATTTATTATATAGGCACAAATAGATGATTCAAATTTCAAATATGTTTTATAATGTATTCTATGAGTGGTTTGATCAAGTTCTTCAAATAAAATTTTCTTTATTGATCAAACATCATTTTTAGCGCTTAAAATTTAATTTATGATTTCATTTGGTTGATTTTGTTTTAATTTGATACTTTTTATATGATTCTCATGTTCCTCTCTCTTTTGATTCATAAATCTATTTATATTTTTTTGTTGTGTTTTGAGACCACCTATTTATAATAACATATCATTATGTGTTCTCATTGTATTTTTTTGTATGTGAGTAATATTTAGGCATATTTTTTATTTTTTCTTGCCTCACCATGCTTGCCTTAGCATTTATTTCATAGTATCCTATGAGACATTTTGATAGGGAGCAATCACTATATTTGTTTTATACTCACCCATAGCTTATTTTGTAGGGGAGCTTTCGCTCTCTCAATCTTTATGGTTTTTCCCTTTTTGATGTGTTAAAGGGGGAGAAATATTATGAGTATAGTCTTTCTTGTTTATATGCATGATATATTATACTTTGTATATTCATTTTCTTTATGCATATATCCTTTTACAAATTGTTTGTCATCATCAAAAAGAGGGAGATTGTTGGTCTCTTTTGTTTTGATGATGTTTAACAAACATTTATCACTAATGTTGTTTATCTAGTATTGGTGTATTTTTTATTTATTGTAGACAAACAATGTGTTGGAGGATGGAATGAATGAATTGCACATTCACGATCATATCCAATGGAGGTTGGCGAATAGTGGAGTGAAGCCATGCAATTCAAGTTGAAGATCCAAGTACAAGCTTCATCCGTAAAGTGTACCAAGTTGAGCTACATCGAAGATCAAGGTCCAAAGTTTGGTAAAATTTAGTTTAGTTTATATTATGTGTATTAGTACATTAAGCTCAATTATATACACACACATTTTATTAGTTTCTTTATATATATTATATATATATATATATATTTATATATAATATATATAATATATATATATATATATATATATATATATATATATATATATATATATATATATTATATATATATATATATATATTATATATATATATATATATATTATATATATATATATATATAGTTATAGTTATAGTTATAGTTTATATATATATATACACAAGTTTTGATTTTATGGTTATGGTTTTCTAGTTTAAATATGAAATAAATACTTATTTATATACATACATACATGTTTCATAATTACCATGTTTGGTTTTGATAAACAATGTGTTATGCCACATATACATGAAAATGAAACAACATATATATATATGTATATATATATATATATATATATATATATATATATTATATATATATATATATATATATTATATATATATATATATATATATATATATATATATATATATATATATATTATATATATATATATATATTATATATATATATATATATATATATATATATATATATATATATAATATATATATATATATATATATATATATATATATATATATATATATATATGTTATGCCAGCCACATATACATGAAAATAAACAATGTGTTATGCCACGTTGAAAACCAATATTGTGAGGTGTAAATGTTATTCAGATGAGCGTAGAAAACTCGGTGTGATAGTAGAGTTCTCCCCAAGAGTGGGGAGCAAAGACGTAGAACGGAAGGTCCTAACTCCGTGATCATCTTTGTGTGTTTTTGATTGCCTTGGCGTCTCACTTGTGCTTATTGTTTATTTCATTCTTGTCGCCATTATCTATCGCTCATAGTGACCACTATCTTGTTTATCTTGTTTGTGTTTATTTTACCCTTGTGTTAGTTTATATATCCTTGCATATATTTTACCATATACCTCTTTGCTAGGATATATCTCTTTGTTTATATTGCATATTCTTACTCATATCTTATTTTATATCTATCTTGCAAGAATAATATTTGAATTAGTTTTAATTGGTATAAAATCAGATTAGATTAGCATAAGACCCTAATCACCCCCCTCTAGGGTCTAACATTTATGAATTATGGAATGGGAGGAAAACTAATCTGAGTCATCTCAGGAAATAGGGAACTATAACTCATGTTCTTATTCCATACTAACTTAGAGATAAGTTGGATTTTAAAACAATAAAGTGTAGATGTAAAACCCCGTAATTTTAAAAATATTATGAAAAATAATGTCAAATGATTTTTATTACTGTTGATAGTATTATGAGATGAATAAGTATGTTAGTAATCGATTTGAGTTCGATTAAGTACGTATAGGAATGTATAAAACTATAAACATGCATATTCACATGAGAAACAGTAGGCTAAAAACACCCCTGGTCAGTCGACTGACCCTAGGAATTAGTTGACCTATAGGTGTTGGTCGGTCGACTGACCAATAAGCATCAGTCGACCGATAAGTGCCCAGACCGGGTATTTGGTTTCGGGTCAGGATTTTTCGGTTCGGGCCCGTTTGCATATATATATCTATATATCTATATATATATATATATATCTTTATATATATATATATACATATATGCCCGAATGTTTCCCTTTTTCTAGTGTTCCTCATGCTTTGAGCAGCAACTACCCTCCTTAAAACCCTAGAAAATTTTCTTTTGAGTTTGGGAAAGCTTTGAGAAGCGAAAAGACCTAAAGGAGGGGGGATCGTCGGCTTTAGGTGAAGGAGGAGCGTGTCTTTCACGTGTTTGGGAGTCCAACACGATTTTTGAAGTGAGTTTCATCTCCTCCAATCTCATCCCCATATTTCTTGGTTCTTATTTGGTCTTATGGGATTTTTAAAACATATTTTATGAGTATAGATCACACTTTTAATCTGTATGATATAAAGATCTGATCTTTTTTTATTTAAAATATTATGAAACAGATTTCTTAACTTTGGTACAAGTTCTGAAGTAAAATTTACATGAGATTTTGCCGATTTTATTTTGTTTTCATGATGAATTTACCAATATAACCATGTTAGGGTTAGTAGATCCCTTCAAAAGTTTATATTTGTGTTTTCATGTAGTAGACTTAACCCTAATTACTTTAAATCAAGATTTACACATGAGTTCTACCGAGAAATTTTGATTTTTGATGAATTTATACGAATATCTAACCTTTCTCGAAACTAGATTTTTAGCTCTGATCGGTCGACTGGTCAAGATGATCAGTCGACCGATATTGTCAGCAGAAAGTTAGATTTTTTTTCTCCAGTCAGTCGACCAAACTTATGTCACCGGTTGACCGATCAAGGCTGTATCGCTTGTTCTTGTTTTGTGCATACTACTACCGGTCGACTGATGAGACAAATCAGTCGATCGGTCTTGTGTTGTTTGGTTCATATTGTTTCTTTCTCACATGTTTTTGATTGTGAACACGAAGTGTGAGTCATGTCTCGATTTACATGCAAGGCCATGAGAGGTCACGCATTGGTTTTAGGCACGCTCGAGCTATTAGAGGTGTATAATCTAACATTTTGAGTTTGTCATGAAAGAGAGTAATGTTTATTTCATATTACGATAGTTTTGGATGCTCGAGTGGGGTTAGTTAGTGTACTGCAATGAGATCGCAGATTGACTACACTCAGAGTGGGCTAGTTGGTATACTGCAATGAGAACGCAGTAGACTACACTCCGTTATGTATCATTGTGTTCCAGATTAGGCTGATATGCCTATATTCTGCAGAGCAAGCGAGTTTAGTTGTGAATCACATGAGATTTCGCTGAACCACATGATGTTGTGAGTGCCGATACTCTACATTTCTTTTATTTGTATTGGGTTCCGGATTAGGCTGATATGCCTATACTCCACAGGGTGTTCGAGTAAGGTTGTGAATCATAAAATATTATGATGAGTCACAGGATATTATGATTGCCTTACTTAGCATCATTATTTTCTTTGTAAAGGATTACAAACTTGTATTTTTGCTCTTGTGTTACCTACATCGAGGGTAGATTGTAAATATTATGGTTTATCATACACGAACGTATCCTAGACAATGTCTTTTATCGGATTTTATTCTTATTTTCTGCGCCAACTACCCGAGGGTAGTATGAGGCACTATGATACGACTGTTATGACTTGTTTTAGATGAGGCTTGGTAATGTTTGTTCTTTGTTACTTATTTTCATTCATAGGATTTTTTGGAGTTGATATTTAGCGATTCACAATTTGAGATACGTGGTATATATATAAGAGTTTTCTTGTTTGGATTATTTTGCTCGACGTACTCATTCTCGTGTTGTGGATTTCTAAATATTAATTTCCTCTTAGTTTAGTGCATATGACTCACATATCTATATATGTTATAACTTGTATTTTTTTACACCTAACCCCCTTCCCCCTAGGGGCGGTGGAGATGTTCTCGCTAGCATTTTGACGCTCGTTGTTTTCATCTTTTTCAGGCAGTTAGTCAGGCGTCCGAAGAGTCACAGGTTGACGGAAACTCATCATAGCTTACCGTTATCTATTAGTAGTTTACTAGTGCTCCACAGTAGTTTATTATTTGTTTTCAGTCTTTATAGATGTATTACGTGTTGGAGGCTTACTGCCTTAGTACTATTTTTAGTTGATTCTTGTGTTTGGAGATTTATTACTCTGCTTCAGTTATCAGTTGTGTTTTCTTTCCTCCTATTAGAACATGATTACATTTACTATTGGTTATCTCTTCTTTTTATCGTGTTCCTTGTATCATTACCTTTAATCTATCTGCTTGTACCCATACTTTTTTTGGTTGGTTTCCTTAAGAGAGATATTACTATGATGGTGTAACATATTGTTGTACATTATTGGGTGCATGGTAGGTTTGACATCTTTGGGTTCACTTTGGACTGCAACATTGTGTGAAACCAGGGGCGTCATAGTAGATTCATAGGGCATTCAAAAAAAAAATCAAAAGATTATAAGTTCTACAATAAAAAAGGGGTTATTAAAAACAAAGATGCTATGTTTCTAGAGAATCTAGGGGAAGAGGAACAAGTTCGACAAGAAACAGAACCTCTAACTATAATAGATGATGATTATTACGATGTTGTTCCCACAAATGACTCTGATATTATGAATGAACCTAACCTTGAAAATAATAAATTACCTATAGAAAATAATGTACCTCATCAATCGGTTGTAGGCAACAAAAGGCCAAGAACACAACCTTCATGAATGAATGATTACTATTTGTATTCATGTAAGCCATCCTATTTCTCGGTAGATATAAATATAGAAGAACAAGATCCCTTAATCTTCTCTGATGCGATTAAATAGTATGAATCAGCTTTGTGGCTAGAATCCATGAGAGAAGAACTCGATTCTATAGAAAAGAATAAGGTATGGGAGTTATGTGATCTACCAAAAAATAGAAAAGTCATAGGATGCAAATGGGTGCTTAAAAAGAAATATCGTGTTGATGGATCTATTGATAAATTCAAAGCACGATTAGTTGTTAAGGGTTACAACCAGAAAGAAGGAATAGATTTTCAGGAGACGTGTCCTCCTGTAGCTAATTTTGCATGCATTACAATTATTTTGGGTATTGTTGCATATCTTGATTTGGAGTTATTTCAAACAGATGTTAAAATTGCATTCCTTAACAGAGAGTTGAAGGAAGTGATATATATGCAACAACCTAAATGTTTTCAAATGAAAGAACAAGAACATAAAGTTTACAAATTAATAAAATCTCTATACAGTTTAAAATAGTATTTTGCAGACAGTGGTATCTCAAATTTTATGATGCAGTCACTAAACTTGATTTTATTTAAAATAAATTAGTTAATTGTGTATATATCTTAAAAAGTAGGAGCAAATTTACTATATTATCCTTATATGTAGTTGATATATTGCTCGCTGGAAATGACATAGTGTAAAACCCCATAAAATTTTGAAGTATTATGGAAAATAATATTAAATAAGTTTTTATTATGATAAATATTATTTATTGATGAATGAGTGTGATAGTAATTGATTTGAGATATTAAATAAGTTTTTATTATGATAAATATTATTTATTGATGAATGAGTGTGATAGTAATTGATTTGAGATCAATTAAGTGTATATATGAGAGTAAATATTATTTATTGATGAATGAGTGTGATAGTAATTGATTTGAGATCAATTAAGTGTATATATGAGAGCATACAACTGTTAAATATGCACACACATGCAAAACCTGTAGGCTGGAAAATATCTCGGACAAGTCGACTTATGCTTGCATATAAGTCAACTTAGGCTTGACTATAAGTTGACTTATAGGGTGTCGGATTCTGTGTAGGTTTTAGTTTTGGGTCTGTTTCGTTTTGGTTCGGCCCGTTTGTGTATACAAGTGTATATATATATTTGATATTTCTCTGTTTTCCCTCCATATTTCACGTGAATAAACAGTCACCCTCTCCCCTTAAAACCCTAGATCTTATTTTGGTGAATTTTGAGAGTTTTGTGAAGCTAAACCTTAGAAGAGGGTGAGATTCTCGGTGTTTGACGAAGGATGTTCGTGTTTCTTACGTATTTGAGGAGTCCAGCATAATTTGAGGCGAGTTTCATCTCCTCTAATCCCATCCCTATTTTTATTTGATTTTTATTGAGTTTTATTTGGTTTTTTTGGGCCTTGAAACCTAGTTTAAGTATAAAGATTAATCTTTTAAACTATAAGATACAAAGATTTGATCTTTTTATTTTAAAAAGTTAGAAAACGGATTCTTTGATTTGGATTTCAATTCTGAAATAAATTTAACATGAGATTTTGTTGTGATTTATGGTTTTCATGATGATTATTACGAACATGAACATGTTAGGGTTAATAGAATTCACTCAAACTTGATAAATTAAGATTTCATGTAGTTAATCGAAACTTAATCACATTAAATAAGTTTACTTATTTATGTTTTACGTAATAATACCAATTAGATGAATTGTAGGTCAAAATTTTACCCTGATGCACACTTTCATGTTCTGCTCGGGTCGGTCTACCGAAGCAAAGGAGTCGGTCGACCGATCCTGATAGCTCTATGTGTGCACGTTTGTGCACAACGCTGACCGGTCGACCGATGGTATACTTAGGTCGACTGATATGATGTTGATTTGAGTATTTGTGTTTTTCTACATTTGTATGTTCGCACGTATGAAGCACGAGTCGCACTTCAAAACACGTGCATGTCCATGAGGAGTACAATTTGGGTTCGAGTACACATAGACCTTCGGGAGCGGGTAACCTCATGTTTTGTTTTTGCCACGACTAGGAGATGACTAAATAGAGTAGTATATGTCGATCCACATGGTGATACGATAAGGCTAGTTAGCCGTATATGTTGATCCGCATGGTGATGCGATAAGGCTAGTGAGCCGTTTATGTTGATCCGCATGATGATGCGATGAGGCTAGTGAGCCGTTTAAGTCGATCCACATGGTGATGCGATGAGGCTGGTGAGCTGTATATGTCAATCCGCATGATGATGCGATGAGTTGTAGGATTTTATAAACGATAGCATTGTGAAATATTTAATAGCTTGAGTATTAAGCGAAAATTTCTTATGAACGTAGTTCACCTTTTGAGATATATAATGAAAGGGGTATATTATATTATGGTTTACACATGATTGTGTTCTGGTATTTCATAATGTCTACCCACGGGTGGCGTGAGATGCTTGGTTTGACATACTTGATCTTATTTAGACGATATTTAGATTTGTTTTCCTTTATTGTTTCAATCATAGGATTTGGAGATTAGTATTTAGCGATCCACAATTTGAGATACGACGTATATACATGAGGGTTTTCTTGTTTGGATTATTTTGCTTGACGTACCCATTCTCGTGTTGTAGATTTCTAAATATCAATTTCTGCTTAGTTCAGGATAGATGATATATATATCTATATATGTACTAACTTGTATTTTCATATACTCCTAACCCCCTCCCCATGGAGGCGGTGGAGATGATCTCTCTAGCGTTTTGACGCTCGTTGTTTTTTCTCTTTCCAGGCAGCGAGTTAGGCGCATAAAGAGTCACATGTTGATGGAGATGTAGCTTAGCACACCATCATATTTTATTAGTAGTATATCAGTGCTCCACATTAGATATTGTTTAGTTTTCAGACATTTAGAGTTGTGTTTCATTTTGTAAATGCTAAGTGCTTTAATACTATTTTATTTGACATCATGTATTGAGATATTACACATTTGTTTTAATTTATCAGATTTACTTCATTTTATTCAGTCAGAACATAATTTTGATTATTTGGATATCTCTTCTCTATATCATGTTTATTGTACTATCATCTTTACCCTATTTTCTTTGTACCTACATTTGTTTATTATTGATTATACTAGAGAGATGTTATTGTGATGGTGAAACATATTGTTATATTGTGTAGGTGCATGGTAGGTTTAACATCCTTGAGTTTATCTTGGACTTCAACCTTGTGTAAAACCAGGGGCGTCATAAATAAAAATATTGAATAAAATCAAGGCAGATCTCAACAAAAAGTTTCAGATGAAAGACATGGGAGATGCATCATATATTCTTGAAATTCAAATAATTTGAGATAGAAAGTCTAGAATGCTAAGTTTAAACCAAGAAAAATATTTAAGATCAGTTCTTAAAAAGTTTGAGATAGAAAGTCTAGAATGCTAAGTTTAAACCAAGAAAAATATTTAAGATCAGTTCTTAAAAAGTTTGGAATGGAGAATTCCAATCCGGCTAAGTTTAAACCAAGAAAAATATTTAAGATCAGTTCTTAAAAAGTTTGGAATGGAGAATTCCAATCCGGCGCTAACCCCGTTGGTCATGGGAAAGAGATTATGTAAAGAGCAAAGCCCTGGAGAGGGGCAAAAGCCATGAGATTTTTCTTATGCTCAAGCAATTGGAAGCTTAAGGTATGCAATATTGTGCATCACACTTGATATAGCTTATGTTGTAAGTCTAGTCAGTCAATATCAAAGTAATCCAGGACCAGCATACTGGAAAGCTGTTAAAAGGATTATAAAGTATATCAGAGGTACAATGACTCATATATTAGTTTATCAAGCTGATTCGGTTTATCTCCTCGGTAATTCTGATGCTGATTTTGGAGGTAATAAAGATGATAGAAAGTCCACTTCGGGATACTTATTCATCTTTGGAGGAGGAGCTGTTTCTTGGAGTAGCAAGAAACAATGGTGTATTGCTAGATACACGCAAGAAGCTGAATATATAGCTTGAAGTATGATAACTACATATGCTGTCTGGATAAGATGGTTATTGATTGATCTAGATCTTAATTTGTTAGAAGGACCTATTGATATTTATGTTTATTCTTTGACAAAAGGAATACCAGCAGAATCTTTTATCAAACATGTAAGTTTGATGGGACTTAGAAATAAATAAGTCCAAATAAAATTTCATGAATAATGGAATAAAAGTTACTCTCTACAAAAAGTAGGAGTAATGGTAAGTAGAAATATGGATCTCACGGATAGTGGGAGTCATATCACTTGGTTAATTTGGTCAAGTGGGAGATGTTATTTTGACTTGGTATTGTATGACCAAATCAACTATTCTCAGTTGAGAGAATAGTGGAAAATGGTTGTTGAGAGAATCTCTCTCAAGAGGTAGTAATTGAGGAGCTGAAGATGATGTGTAGCCTCTTTAAATAGTGTAGTCTTCTCTTTGAAAAGATACATCACAAAAAAACAATCTCTATTGTATCACCGGAGCCCCCTCAAAAGAAATCCCATCATTCTTCCCTTCTTCTCTATTTTCGAGCAATTTCCAAACTTCATTGATATACATAAGGTGGAGAGATCTTGTATGAGTATTCCAATATCCAAACTTCATTGATATAAAGAAAGTTACATTATGAACTATTATGAGAAGTACTAAAACTCCTAGAGCTACTTTTCACATAATCACCCTTATTGATATAATATAATAAACTTAGATTTATGAGAACAAGTACTAAAATATGAATATGCAAAGAATCAAAAAGCATCTCAAACATGAGAGGTTTAAAAAGACATGACTTTTTTGTTGTAGCAACAAGAAATCATGAACAATCTCACTCTGCGCTTTCAAGAGAAATGCAATTGTCAACAACACGAGATCTCTAATAAAGGCCTAATCACTATTAAAAAAAACATTTTTGAAATAAGGTTTTCATTCTGATTTTAGTTACACTCATTCTCGGGAAAAAACAGATAAAACCCTAAAATATAGTGGAGACTGAACATCCAAAAAAAAAGATCAGATTTACTCACAATCGTTTAGCATGAAAATTATGGAAAATTTTAGATTAGAACATAAGAATTTATTTCTTCTCACAATCTGAACATCAAACACCCCGCTCAATCCTTTATCTCTCTCAATTCCTCAACCCTCCCAAACTCTAGTTAGAACCCTAACCTCAACAACATTGGTCATTAAAAAATCAACATAGTTTGGACAAAGAAAACATTAAAAAATTGGAGGTAATGGGAGCGATCAAGAATTAGTAGAGATAATCAACACAAAATTGACTAAGGTAACACATTAACACTTAATGCAATCGGATCCTGGTACTGCCCCTCTTGTCCCCTCTACAATCACCTCCATCATCTTCTCCAAATCTCCGACATCCCTTCAGATGAAACCCTAATCCTAATTTTCATCCAAAAGCCCTAGCATAAACCCTAGAAATCAAGCAACAATCATATTTGATTTGCCCTTCAATTATTCCCATCATCGAGCTTCTATCTCTCGAATTTCTCACTTTTCCCCCTTCCTCCTCTTGATCTCCCTCCCCAACCCTAACATTAATCTCCTCCTGTCGCCTCCTCTCCTCCTTCTCCTTCTTTCACAACGACCACATTGTTGTTGCCCTTGTCCCCTCTGCCACCTTCCTCCTTGAACTTGGTGAATCTCCAGTGATCATAAATCTAACCCTACTACGATGATGTCTTGCATCATTGACTCCCTCTACCTAGAGGTGGCGTGGGCTGGTCGATTTAGGCCTGTGACCAGTCCCGTCGGCTTTAAGGCCGGGCGGGGCCTGACCCGGGCACTGCTGGGTCAGAGTGGGCCGTATCTATTTCTCTAATCACATGTCTACGACTGGACCCATCCCGACCAACGACCCACCTAGATGCAAGCCGTGTCTAACCTGGCCTGTGGCCCCTGGGTCATGGGCTGGCCCATGAGTTTTTCATCTAAATCTTTTCCTACTTTTTACTTTTTAAATATACTAGTATAGTACACGTGCGTTGCACGTGTATTTATTTTTATTCTTATTTTTTGTGATAATGCTTTTGTGTGTGTGAACTATCCATCTAATTGGTCATTATGAATAACTTCAGAAATCTCAAATACTAAAAAACACCAATCACTTGACGTTTGCTTAGAAAAATTATAGGGATAGCAAGTGTAATGGATAATCATGATGCTCATTTAAAGATATATCTATGCTTAAGAAGTTCCCGTTTGAAGATTTTTTTTACACATGCATTTAATATGGTTAAAAAAATAATTGGTCAATCATTTTATGCATGAGAGAGACTTTCAAACATGTTATTTTCAACTCAATGTTACGTTAAATTAGCACACATTGATATTTTTGTATGTGTCATTAGTGTTATGAACCAAAATCATCGATTATTTTATGATACATCAATCTTTAAAAATTTTGAGAATGCATGAGATATGATGTTGTCTATTCTACCTATATAAAGATTTTCAATGGTCTCCTTGTGTTTTTGAGAATGCATGAGATATGATGTTGTCTATTCTACCTATATAAAGATTTTCAATGGTCTCCTTGTGTTGACGGTTCTTGTATATTCTACCTATATAAAGATTTTCAATGGTCTCCTTGTGTTGACGGTTCTTGTAACATCTGTAAGTTTTAATGTCAGTGCTTTTGTTAATTGCTAAATATTTATTGGCGTTGGCAACTACCTAGGATTAAAATCATTATCATTAATTCTAAGAAATTCTATAAAATAATTTGTAGTTTTATGCTAATTTTTAACTTAAATTCTAAAATCTTTCCCTTTTTTAGATAAAGAATGACTTTTATTGGCCTACAATTCAGAGAATCATTATCTAGAATAAAATATAAGGAATAAGGCTTAGAGTCAAAATTAGAACAATTTCACATAACATCATATCTTTTGGCCCATTCTAAGATAAACCTTCAGAACTTTAAAATATCAGTCAGTTGGCCCCTTCACTTTTGGACGATTCACAAAGATTAAAATGTTTGCCCATTTTTTCTCCCTTTTAGTGGTATAGCCCCGGATTTTTTTTAATATACCCACCTAACTTCCAACAATTATTTTCACAAAAGCCTCTAAACAATTATAATATGAAAAGCGTATAATACACAATCAATTATGACAACACTATGTAAAAGGAAACTATGTATTCCAGTCCACATAAAACTAATTAGAGGATCTACTTGTTACCCATTGAAGAGATACTTACATAGAGTCAATCAGAACAGAATTATCTCACTACAACAAATGCACATTAACACCACAAAACGTCCAAACAATAACACTCTTAAAAGAAACTCAAAATCCATAATGTTTCCATCCTCTTACTACTATGCCCTCCTCTCCCTAGAATCTCAGCCTCCACCGGGTTGGGCACCTCCGACGACATTCACACCCTTCAAAGAACTCACACATATATACTAAAGCAAATAGTGTCATAAAAACTTCTCTCTTGTGATAGGATATAAATATAAGAGATTATTACTAAAGTAACTTGGAATTTCTTACCCATTAACAAAATATCGTGACCAGTTGATTCAGACTTAAGGAAGTTAGTGGGATAAATATACTACTAATTTCTTGGTATGAAAACTAAGACTTACCATAGATTTGTAAGCAAATTGATAATCCTCCTCCTCCTCCTCCTCTTCAAAATCTTCATTATAAACAACTCTCTTATATGACCTACGCATCCAATCTTGAAATTAAGTTTTAACAGGTTTCACAAGAATCTCTAGGGGTTTATAATAGTCTCAAAAATGGCAATTGAATTAATTCACATGTACGTTGCAATTTGATGGGTGGTGTAGAGCTTGGCGTTATTTCTATACATCAAATGCATTGACTACTAATTTCTTAATATATAAAGATTGAAGTCTAGTACAAAAAAATATATGTAACTATTAACAGTTTTACTATAGTTTATAAAATATATCTAACTATAGTAAATAATAGTTATAATATTGTAGTCTTAAATCCTTTAACTGTAATTAATATGATATGATTTAACTGTTATGAGAAGAATTTAAAAGTTATACTTAGTGTTAGGATTTAGTGGATGAATATTATGAGTGTGTGGTTAAATGAAATTTTGATGGTCATAAAGATGGTGGTTATGAAAAATTAAGTATGAATGTGTCATCATGTATGTATGAATGGATAGATGTGTAGTCAATGGTGACGTTATGAAAAATTAAGTATTTGTGTCTCATGTATGCATGGATTGATGTGTTGGAGGGCATATTAGGGAGAAATGTTTTAACATAGCAACCCACTTTTATAATAGTATTAGATTAAACTTGTATTTACAATTATAAAATTATTTCTAATTTATTTTTTAGTAATTTAAACTTGTATTACACTATTTTTAAACTATTATTAAACTTTTTAATCCATCTAGGTAGATAGCAGTGATTTTAAAGATCGCTACTTTATTTTTCAGTGGGCCAAAATGCCGATGAGCCAAATACATATGACCTTTTGGCTTTGTTGGCAGCTAGCTTTCGACCCAAAGGGGTAAAGGAACAACTAGTTACAGACGTAAAGGACTAAAATAAAAACTAGCACGACCAAAAAGTATATCATGGGTCGGGCCGGGCATGGGTCGGGTTTGGCGTGGGCCGGACCTACTTCTCTGATCCCGGGTCTGGGGTTGAACAGAGTCAGACCGTGGGTCGACCCGGCCCACACCCAACTCTAACTCCACCTACAACTGGGAACAATGACACAAGATTAGGATTTTTAGGTTTGGGATTTTTTTTTTTAATCTTCGTAAGCCCTGAGCCAAAACGGAGTGGATTACTTTAGCGGATGTTGTGATGAACTCACACGATTGGACTTTACTTGGGCTCAATATTTATATGAAAAATGTTGATAACTCCCAACACTTTATGAAATGTCGGTAAATATATGTTGTTAATTGCCACCTTTTTTGTAGTGCCTCTTGTTTGATTATTGTAGAATTCTTTCTCATAAGTGCCGTTAATCAGAATTTCTCAAATACTATAACTCTTTATTTTTTTTAAATAGAAAATCCTATAGCTCCTTTAATCGGAATTTCTCAAATACTATAACTCTTTATTTGTATTTCTAATTAAACTTTTGCTCCGGGTAAAACGTTTTTGACTTGAATTGTTTCAATCCAAAGCATCATCAACAGACTCAACATTAGCTTGTATATATGTATCCGAACTAGAGCCACAACTGTCGCGCTTCACATTCCCCCATTTGTTCCTGCTCTGCACTTCAAGCAGCGTACAGCTCACAATGCTTGTGTCCCTTCGTCCTGCCCGTGAATGGCTAAAAAAAATAACCTGCTCACACGTGGACAACTGATAAAAACTTTGACTCAGGCAATAATGTTCGTCCAGTCGCCAGCAATGTACTTGGCTCACATGAATGAATACAGTCTTGTCGAAATCAACAGAGTCTTTCATCATGCATCCTTCCCATCAATCAAACGATCAATGCAACAACTCAATTAATATGCTAGATCCATCGTACGTCTCATCGCCTCACCTCCTATAGCTAGCATGTAAATATCGAGAGAACCAGTAATTATTGGGGCTTTAGGTGTCGGCTGGGCTACAGTTGATAGTAGCATGTGTGTTTATTTATAGTTCGCTCAGCGTCTAACAGCAAAAAGAATAATTTATAATAAATTATCGTTATCGGCCGCTGCAGTGAGTATTTTAAGAGAGAAGCTGGGGAGACCTTTTGGTAGACTGAAGGCTAGAGGGGACCATATTTAATTTGTGGCAAGTGATATATGATCAGCTGTCTCACCCTAGTCCCTTCTCCTGCTGTACGATATTAGCTGTACTGTAGGGTACCATAATGAAATGTACCTTTTGCTCATGGACAAGGGGAAAATGTTGGTGCGCTTCCATTACAAGTCGATACAAGGGTTAGACATATTCATTAGGACATTTGAGGGGATAATGTGATAATTTTGGTAATTCTATTTAATATTATTATTTATTAGGAGAATGGAACAATGATATTAATTTTTTATGCTATTGATTTTTTGAAACATTATGGAGATAATTTCGCCACGTGGGATAAAATTACCTCACTTATATACAAAAATTTTATCCTAATAGTAAAAATTTACTCCATCTTTCATATTCGAACAATTTTATCCTAATAGTAAAAATCCCCTCCTTGTCAAGGACACCCATTAATCTCTTTAATAAATATTATTATGCAATATTACATACTATATTATATAATAGTACAACATATTTATTATAATATTATATAATATTTTAATAACATATATTATTATATAATATATTATATTAATTGTACTTAATATTTTATTGCAACAATTATATTATAGTGTATTATATTAAACCAATATAATAATATAGTATAATATAATATAACATATTAAAATTAATATGTGATCATATTATATTATATTAAATTAATATAATAAATTTATTATTGTACTATAATATAATACATTTTAGATATTTTTTATATATCATAGTAATTATCATATAATATTATACT
>NC_033798.1:52674616-52675529 GCF_001876935.1 Asparagus officinalis
CACCTATCGGTCGATTGATTATTCGTATCAGTCGACCGATCAGAGCTATTCCTGTAAATGCTTTTTTGGAGGTCGAATCGGTCGACTGATGCATCTTTATTAGTCGACTGATCGGTATCTTCCTGCTATGTGCATGATTGTTCCCAGGTTTGGGTCTACACTCCCAAAACCAACAATCTCCTACTTGGAGACCAAACCACCATCAACAAGCTCTCTTAAACTCCAGCCATCTTAGCTAGCACCTTCTCCTATCCGAAAAATTTCTTCTTCAATCAATATCATTCTTGGTGATCCCACTTGTCATCCTAGTGTTGCTCTGCCCTCATCTCCTATGTATGAAGGCCAACTGAAGTTGCACACTGTTATAATATTCCTACTCTTGGACATACGACATATTAGTGAATTAATGGGTATATCCTTACACGTCTTGCCCCGCTCAAAGGAATGGTACAAATCTCCTATCGTCCGACTCACTTGATTCGACGAGTCGACATTCTCTCATGATGACATGAAAGGCGGTGTTAGTTGGTCTTCTCATCCTGGACGGCTTGCCAAGAATCTACTCGACTGTTCGTCCCAAACACTTCTTGAAACCGCCTTGAAACGACTTTACTTTTTGATGAAGGTACCCTCACTAGCTATATATCTGCATCGCATTTAATGCATAGTAAGTGCATTGTTTCTCTGGCCCCGATATTCTTCATGACTTATTGGACCACGTGGGTCATTGTCCTGCTACTGATCACTTACCATTTAATACCAAAGTGATTTACCCTCCAATCGCTAGCCGACACCTGTGAAGCAAAAGCTGACTCAGCTGCCAACCTGCACTTCGCCACCGCCTCACTATGCTCGGACAAAGTGACCAATCAACCCCTCATGCTTCGAATATAAATACTGGTACTATTCGAAC
>NC_033798.1:52675539-52689341 GCF_001876935.1 Asparagus officinalis
GGGGGGGGGGGGGGAGGAGAAAGAGAGAAAACCCTAGAGTATTTTTCTGCACATCGTCTTAACTTTTCCCACTCAAGTTCATATCCACTAACTTGATCATTGGAGGTACAATGGCGGAATTGATCCCTACCCTCTTATGAGTTTCTACACGTGCAGATTGATCAACACCCAAACTCAAGAACCAAACGTAAAGTCGGAGAAGAAAGCGACCCTTCATCAACATTGAACCGAACCTATCCTCTTCTGGATACGATTGACTGTTTGATCTTAACCATCAACAGTTTGCCACCCAACATGGGGGCTACTTTTCTTTTTTGAGAAAACATGCCAGGTTCTGAGCAAGAGTCTGACCAGTCTCGCCTTGTAGAACACCACAATTATGTCACTCGAGGTCAACTCGAGGACACTACTCGTAGGCTTGCTTAATCTTTTCAGGAGCAACTTGACATCTTTACTAACAAAGTCCTTGACCAGTTTTCACAACAACAACAAGTTTCATCAGCTCACAACTTGCATAATGAAGACCAGAGACAGGAGACTCCTCTTCACCCTAGAACACAGTGAGAGGTTCTACCTCAGACTCCTCACATAGCTGTAGAACAGCTAGGTCATGCTGGACGACAGGGATCGCTCTCCCGTCGTACACTCCGTCAAGAAGAGCCTTGCTACCAACCTCTTGCCCAACAAGAAAGCACTGGTGAGAGTTTTGTTCCAAGCCATCCTAGGGACCATGAGGAAGGAGCCTATATGGCCCATCATCGCCACCATACATCTTCAACCCCCTCTACCACCGTAAGGCACTCCGGTTATGATCGAGTGTACTGGCCAATCGCTGATGCCATCAGGGAAAACACCCCCCCTCTCGGACGACATAATGAATTACCTATTCGAGAAATTCACAATGCCCCATGTAGGGATATATACAGATGAAGGAGACCTTGTCGAGCATGTTCAAAACTATTATGACATAATTAGCATGCTCCAAGTTTCGGAAGCAATCCTCTGCCGATGCTTCCCGATCACTCTTGCAAGGAGTGCTAAGCTTTGGTGGAATGCTATCGGAAGGAAATCCATCAGTAGCTTTCATCAGCTCAGCTAGAAATTCATCCATCACTTCGTGGCTGATACCAAGCAAAAATCCCCCCTATGTGTTGATTCAGATGAGGCAGTAGCCTGAAGAGAGCCTCTGAGCCTATTTCAAAAGATACTAAGCAAAAATCCCCCTTATGTGTTGATTCAGATGAGGCAGTAGCCTAAAGAGAGCCTCTGAGCCTATTTCAAAAGATTTCAGGCAAAGAGACTGGAGGTCAGTGACCCAGGAAGTGCAGTCGCCATGTCCGCACTTGTCGCGGGCTTGCAGAACAATGAGTTGGCCGTCTCACTTGCCAAGAAGCCCGTCGATAACTATGAGCAGTTGATGGCCTAGGCACACTAGTACATGGATATGGAGGACACCCGAGCCTATAAGGCATCAACTAGGAGTTTAGAGTCCTCTATGACCATGGCTTCAACACCACTAAGGCCTCATGGATATGGAGGACGCCCGAGCCTATAAAGCATCAACTAGGAGTTTAGAGTCCTCTATGACCATGGCTTCAACACCACTAAGGCCTCTAGCCATTTCGTCTCCCTTAACAGCCATACCGATCTCAGCACCAACCCCAGGATCGATGAGGGGTTTCCGCAAGGTGAGAATGGCCCAAAGACCCCTCGAGATTCGACCCTCGCTCCAACCAGACCAATAGAAGGGATCGACAGAGGGGTCGTGAGCCAAAAACAAACTTCACTATCTTCGACACCTCCCTCACCAACGCTCTTGCCATGGTCTAGAGAGAGGGATACCTCAAAAAGCCCGCCCCTAAAATGATGTCGAATCCAAAGAACCGTGACACCCGATAGTTTTGTTGGTATCATCAGGATCACGATCATCTCACCAACAACTGTCGCGTCCTCAAGAGGGATATTGAAGACTTGATAGAAAGGGGATATTTAAAGAATCTTGCTGCTCGACGGGATCATCAGGATTCTAACCCACATCGGGCCAAAAGGAGGTTCCAATGGCGGTCACCTCGTCCTCGACCGCAACAAGACAACCGGCCTCGGAGTCTAGCCACAAAGGGGTCATCAATACTATTAGTGGTGGCTCCACCGTTGGGTGATCTTATAACAATGCCCGAAAGAAATATGCTAAGAGGGCGTTGTGAGTCTATAAAGTTGACAAAAGGATAAAGACCGATGAGCCCATATCTTTTGGGGACGCCGATCTATGAGGCGTGGAGACGCCCCACGATGATCCTATTATCATCACGGTAGGAATTGGCGACTACTGAGTGAAATGAATTATGATTGACACAGGGAGCTCGGTAGATATCATCTATGTCGACGCTTGCAACAAGATAGGCATCGATAAATCTCGCTTAGTCCCCTATAGAGGACCCCTCATCGGCTACACTGGGCACTCTCTTCTTCTAGAAGGAATGATCATTCTCCCCCTAACGATAGGAGAGTACCCTAGATAGGTCACTGTCCCTGTCCAACTCCAAATAATGGACCTCAAGTCGGCCTACAATGTTATCCTTGATCGAACAACCCTCCACGTCTTGTGAGCCATTCCCTTAACCTATCACCAAATGCTCATGCTCCCGACCCCCAACAGAGTCAGGGTGGCTAGGAGTAATCAACGAGAGGCCAGATCCTGCTATCATCTCTCTGCCAAGGGTAAGGGCACGTAAGACACGCTACCCGTTGAAAAGGCCTGCCTCCAACTAGAGGAAACAATGGAGCAGTAGCAGACAACACCGGTGGAAGAGCTTCAGGAGATACCTATTAACCAAGAAGGATCAAAGACGATTAAAATTGGGTCAAGCTTAGTCAATCCTATATGAAGGTCTCTGGTTGAATTCTTGCAGGTGAATGCTGATGTCTTTGCCTGGGGACTCGAGGATATGCCGAGGGTTCCCACCATGGTCATCAGCCATGAGTTAGCTGTTGACAAACACACAAAGCCAGTTCGACAGAAGAAAATGTACCTCGGCCCGGAATGCCAAAAAGCGGCAGCTGATGAGGTCAGACGACTTCTTAGCGTCGGCTTCATCCGGGAAGTCCAATACCCGAAGTGGTTAGTTAACGTTGTCTTGGTGAAAAAAACTACAAATAAATGGCGAATGTGTGTAGATTTCACCGACCTCAACAAAGATTGTCCCAAAGACAGCTACCCTCTGTCTCAAATTGACCAATTAGTCGACGAGAGTGCGGGCCATGAACTTCTTAGCTTCATGGATGCTTTCTCCGGCTATAACCAGATTTTTATGATGGAGCATAATCAGGAGGATACTTCTTTCATTACCGATCTAGGTACTTATTGTTATAAATTATTGCCCTTCGGTTTGAAGAACGCATGAGCTACCTATCAGAAACTTGTTGTAAGAGTCTTTAAGCACTAGATCTGGCGTAATCGGGAGGCTTATGTTGACAACTTACTGGTGAAATAAAAGAAAGCATCCGCCCATATCTCAGACTTGGACGAGACCTTCTCCATCCTCTAGCGTTATCGGATGAAACTCAATCCCGCTAAGTGTACCTTTGGAGTACAATCGGGGAATGGATTTATGATCACCCAAAGGGGTATAGAGATCAACCCTGAGAAGATAGCCGCCATTGACCGACTGCCAGAACCATGCACATTAAAAGATGTTCAAAAGCTAAATTGAAAGATTGCGACTCTGGGTCGATTCCTCTCTAAATCTACCAAGAGAAGCCTCCCCTTCTTTAAAATTCTAAGGGGAAGTAAGAACTTAAAGGAGAATACAGCCTAGATGACAGAGTGCTGTGTCGCGTTTCAGGATCTTAAAGCTTATTTGAGTACTAAACCACTGTTGAGCCAACCCATGAGTGGAGAGACATTGTACCTATATATGGCTGTCTCCTCTGAAGCTGTCAGTTCTGTTTTGGTTTGGGAGGAGGAAAATATTCAGAAGCCTGTCTATTATGTGAGTTGGATCCTCAAGGTAGGCAAGCTTAATTACCCTCTCATAGAGAAGGCTGCCTTTGCCCTTATCATCACTGCCAGGAGACTCCACCCATACTTTCAGGCTCACGCTATTATTGTGCGCACAAGCTTGCCTCTAAAGAAAGCGTTGGGCAGCCCTATAAATTTAGGAAGGATGGTTACTTAGGCAATCGAACTGAGTGAGCACGATGTTCAATTCAAGCCCAGGACGACAAGCTCAAGCTTGACAGACTTCTTGATTGAATCAACTTCTCCAAATGATGAACTAGATGCACCTTTGCCATCTCATCAGCCAACTCTTCCAGCACCTCCTGCAGTCCAAGTATCTACCCCACCACCATGTTATACCCAAAAGTATGACTTATATGAATACAACTCATGGTGATTACTGAAAGTTGATAGATCTTCTGTAGAAGCCGGTAGCGGAGCAGGGGTGGTCTTGCAAAGCCCTAATAAGTTAATACATGAACACTCCATCTCCTTCAATTTTTTGGCATCCAACAATGAAGCTGAATATGAAGCCCTTCTCGCCAGCCTTCGAACGACACAAGCACTAAAGGCAGAACGTCTTTATATTCTAGCTGACTCGCAATTAGTCATCCATCAAGTCAATGTGCGATATGCAGCTAAAAACTTAAGGATGACCTTGTATCCTAAGGCTGCTAAAGAACGTTTGACCTACTTTTTAGAATTTAAGATAACTCAAATTCCTCGTGCTCTTAACACCTGAGCAGATGCCTTCTTCAAGCTTAGGTCTACAAATTCGAGAATCAACTCGGAACCTGTCTCTACTGACACCCTTGAACAACCTAGCATCTCGGAGCCGCTCAAGATCGTTTTGGAGATAGAGGCACCGGTAACACACTGTTGGCTCGATCCCATCATCCTTTATCTAACACAAGGTATTCTGCTTGAAGATTTGGTCGAAGCCAAGTGCTTACAAAGAAATTCTCGACGCAACCACATGATCGACGAGCAACTCTATCAGATGTCCTATTCTAGCAATAGTATCGGACCCTACCTATGATGCCTTAGACCGCCCGAGGCTAACTATGTAATTAGAGAAATACACGAAGGTACTTGTGGGAACCATCCTGGGGCCTAAACTCTTGCACAAAAAGTCATCCGCTAGGGGTATTATTGGCCAACTATTCTCGTCGAGTCGAGACGACTCATCTCTTATTGCCAAAAATGCTAGATTTTCATATCCATACCACGAGCGATGGCAACTGAGCTAACTTCCATCCTGAGCCTAGTATCGTTCATCCAATGGGGACTTGATCTGCTATGATCTCTCCCTCAAGCTTCGGGCAGAGGAGATTTCTTATTGTAGCAATCAATTACTTCACCAAATGGTTTGAAGCTAAACTATTGGCAAATATTGGTGAGAGTAATATCATGAGTTTCGTATGGAAATATATAGTTTGCCATTTTAGCTTACCTCAATCCTTTGTGACCGACAACGATACCCAATTTGATAGTGGAGGCTTTCACAGCTTTTGCGAAGAATATAACATTCATCTTAAATTCTCTTCTGTCGCCCATCCACAGTCCAAGTGCCTCGCAGAAGCTACCAATAAATGTATCTTACAAGCCTTAAATAAAAAAGTGGACACCACGATCGAGAACTGGGTTGAAGAATTGCCCAATATTCTATGGTCGTACACATGACTCACAAAAACTCGACCGGAGAAACACCTTTCAAGCTAACCTACGGTGCGGAAGTAGTTACTCTTATTGAAGTCGGTATGCTAACAATCCGACTTCGACACTTGGATGAGGAATCAAACTTGGAAGGACTACGGATAGGGCTTGACCTCCTAAATGAGACTCGAGAGAAAGTGCTTCAAACTTTAGTCACTAACCAGCAACGAATTGCCCGTTACTGCAACAACAAAATCTGACCGAGAAGATTCAGAGTTGGCGATCTTGTCCTTCGTAAAGATGCTTTTGATAAGAACACCCTGATAGGTAAGTTAGCGCCCAACTGGGAAGACCCTTATACAATCCTCGAGGAGCTGAAAGCCGGTACCTATCGTCTAAGGGCCCCAGAAGGGAGAATTTTGCAACATCCCTAGAATGTCGAACACTTAAGGGGATACTTTTAATAGCCCTGTAAATTTTATTTAATAAAACTATTATTAAAACTAACTTTTGTCTCGTGCTATCATATTTCCCCCTCTATGCAGGGATGAAATGCCCTTGGTGCCTTTTCAGGAATAAACCCAAGGCATCAGCCCTATGGTCGACTCCCACAGTCGCCTCTCGACCATATGAGGACATTGAAGACCTAGGCATCTATGTAAGACCTAGACATACAGCCCCAGGGTTGTCGTCCTATATGAAAAGCCCTTGGTTCATTTTCAGGAATAAACCCGAGGTATGAACCCTATGGTCGACTCTTATAGTCACCTCTCGACCATATGGGGAAATTGAAGACCTAGGCATCTATGTAAGACCTAGGCATACAGCCCCAGGGCTGTCATCCTATATGAAAATCCCTTGGTGACTTTTCAGGAATAATCCCAAGGCAGCAACTTTATGGTCGACTCCTAAAGTCGCCTCTCGACCATATGGGGACATTGAAGATCTAGGCTTCTATGTAAGATCTAGGCAAACAGCCCCAGGGATGTCGTCCTATATGAATAGCCTTTAGTGCCTTTTAAGGAATAAACCCAAGGCGTTAACCCTATGGTCGAATCCAACAGTCACCTCTCGACCATATTGGGACATTTAAGACCTAGGCATCTATGTAAGACTTAGGCATACAACCGTAAGGCTGTCGTCCTATTTGAAAATCCCTTGGTGCCTTTTCAGGAATAAACCCAAGGCATCAATCCTATGGTAGACTCCTACAGTCGCCTCTCGACCATATGTGGACAATGACAACCTAGGCATCTATGTAAGACCTAAGCATACAACACCAGGGTTGTCGTCCTATATGAAAAGCTCTTGGTGCCTTTTCAGGAATAAACCGAAGGCATCAGCCCTATGGTCGACTCCCATAGTCACCTCCCGACCATATGAGGACATTGAAGACCTAGGCATCTATGTAAGACCTAGACAAACAGCCCCAGGGTTGTCGTCCTATATGAAAAGCCCTTGGTTCCTTTTCAGGAATAAACCTAAGGCATCAACCCTATGGTCGACTCTTATAGTCGCCTCTCGACCATATGGGGATATTGAAGACCTAGGCATTTATGTAAGACCTAGGTATACAGCCTCATGGCTGTCGTCCTATATGAAAAGCCCTTGGTGCCTTTTCAGGAATAAACCCAAGGCATTAACACTATGGTAGACTCCCACAGTTGCCTCTCGACCATATGGGGACATTAAAGACCTAAGCATCTATGTAAGAGCTAGGCATACAGCCCAAGTGCTGTCGTCCTATATGAAAACCCCTTGGTGCCTTTTCAAGAATAAACCCAAGGTATCAACCCTATGGTCGACTCCCACAGTCCCCTCTCGACCATAAGGGGACATTGATGACCTTGACATTTATGTAAGACCTAGGCATACAACCCCAGGGTTGTCGTCCTATATGAAAAGCCCTTGGTACCTTTTCAGGAATAAACCCAAGGCATCAATCCTATGGTTGGCTCCCACAGTCGTCTCTCGACCATATGGGGACATTGAAAACCTGTGCATCTATGTCAGACCTAGATATACAACCCCAGGGTTGTCGTCCTATATGAAAATCCCTTGGTGCCTTTTTAGGAATAAACCCAAGGCATCAACCCTATTGTCGACTCCCAAAGTCGTGTCTCGACCATATGGGGACATCGAAGATGTAGGCATCTATGTAAGACCTAGGCATACAACCCTAGGGCAATCGTCCTATATGAAAAGCCCTTGGTGCCTTTTCAGGAATAAACCCAAGGCGTCAACCCTATTGTTGACTCCCACAGTCGCCTTCTCAACTATAAGGGCATATTGAAGACCTAGGCATCTATGTAAGACCTAGGCATACAACACTAGGGATGTCGTCCTATATGAAAAGTCCTTGGTATCTTTTCTGGAATAAACCTAAGGCATCAATCCTATGGTCGACTCCCGTAGTCATCTCTCGACCATATGGGGACATTAAAGACCTAGACATCTATGTAAGACCAAGGCATACAACCCAGGGCTATCGTCCTATATGAAAAGCCCTTGGTGCCTTTTCAAGAATAAACCCGAGGCATCAACCCTATGGTCGACTTCCATAGTCGCCTCCCGGCCATATGGGGATATTGAAGACCTTGGCGCCTGCATAATACCTAGGCACCTAACCTCAGGGATGTCAAACTTCTTGTAAAGTCCCATTTTTTATAGCAAGGTCACCTTCGAGTGGATATTCTCTAAGAAACTTCGTCGGTCACAAGGACCAGAAGCCATTGATAGAAAGAAGAAGACACTAATCCCTGGAGGAAATGAACAGAGAAGAGGAACTATTCCCTTAGAAGAAATTTGGAAAATCAATAACCGCCACTCCTTGAGCCTCATTCCTATTTAGGAACCGCTAACCATTTGGCTGCTAGAATATGAACTATTGAATTTAGCTATATCCAACGGTCCAAGTTAATTTACAGAATTCGAAGAGTCCCAAAATATAAGAAATGCGTGCCATTCACCTCGGATAGCATGCAATCTGCCATGAAAAGCGGGGCTGCAATAGTAAAGTGGAAGTATGATGATGTTAGCCACGTTGTTTTAGAAGAAACTTTGCAGTTCTCATTTAACTTATCCACTGATATCCAAGAGCAATTTTTTATTCTATTTTCACTCGGACACGGCTAAAGCCGCCACTAAGCGAAAGAGACCAACTGTTATAATATTCCTACTCTTGGACATACGGTGTATTAGTGAATTAATGGGTATATCCTTACATATCTTGCCCTTCTCAAAAGAATGGTCCAGATCTCCTATTATCCGACTCACTCGATTCGACTAGTCACATTTCTCCCATGACGATATGAAAGGCGATGTTAGTCAGTCTTCTCATCCTGGACGGCTTAACAAGAGTCTACTTGACTACTCGTCCCAAACACTTCTTGAAACCAC
The DNA here is from genome assembly GCF_001876935.1 of Asparagus officinalis. Classification (NCBI taxonomy): domain Eukaryota; kingdom Viridiplantae; phylum Streptophyta; class Magnoliopsida; order Asparagales; family Asparagaceae; genus Asparagus; species Asparagus officinalis. The sequence continues at coordinate 52,684,592 of NC_033798.1, forward strand.
CTTGAAACGGCTTTACTTCTCGATGAAGCTATCCTCACTGGCTACATATATGCATCGTATTTAATGCATAGCAGGTGCATTATTTCTCTAGCCTTGATAGTCTCCATGACTCATCAGACCACATGGGCCACTGTCCCACCACTGATCACTTCCCATTTAATACCGAAGTGATCTACCCTCTAGTCGCCAGCCGATACCTGTAAAGCAAAAGCTGACTCAGCTGCCAACCCACACTTCTCCACCGCCTCATTATGCTCTGTCGAAGTGACCAATCAACCCCTCATGCTTCGGATATAAATACTAACTTTCAAACTAGAGAGGGGGGGGGGGGGAGGAGAAAGAGAGAAAACCCTAGAGTATTTTTCTACATATCGTCTTAACTTTTCCCACTCAAGATCATATCCACTAACTTGATAGTTGGAGGTATAATGGGGAAACTGATCCCCACCCTCTTACAAGTTTCTACACGTGTAGATTGATCGACACCCAAACTCAAGAACCAGACATAAAGTCGGGGAAGAAAGTGGCCCTTCATCAACAATGAACTGAACCTATCCTTTTCTGGATACGATTGACTATTTGATCTTAACCATCAACACACACAACTCCAGTTTCTCAATGGTTACTATCTTTGTCAACATATATGCATCATTTTAGCTCCCCAAAATTTTCTCCAATAGTAACTTCCCATCCTCTATCAGCGAGCGTATGAAGTGGTAATGCACATCGATGTGCTTCGTTTTGGCATGCTATACTAGATTCTTGGTAAGGTGTATAGCACTATAGCTATCACAATAAAGAACTCTGTTCCCCCGCTTCAGACCCAGCTCTTCTAGACACCCAGTCAACCAAATCATCTCCTTTCTTGCCCTAGTCACTGCGACATACTCTTCCTTAGTCGTGGAGAATGTCACTATCTTCTACAAACGTTAGACTCAGCTCACTGCTGTTGACCCTAAGGTATGAACATACCTTGTGGTACTTCACCTTATATCATAATCACTAGTAAAGTCTGCATCCACACATCCCTACAGTACCAATTCTTTTCTCCTAAAACACAATGGCATATCTATAGTCCATCTTAAATATATCAGTATCCACTTCACGGCCTCCCAATACTACTTCCCTGGATTGTTGGCAAACTTGCTCACAACTCTCACTACATGGACGATATCCGACCTCATGCAAACCATTACATACATAAGACTCCCAATAGTTGATGAGTATGGCACTATGGTCATGAACTCCTTCTCTACATCCGTCTTGAGCATTTGCTCCTTATATAACCTAAACTATCTTCCAAGGGGCGTGCTAACGGTCTTTGTATTCTCCATGTTGAATCTCTGAAGTACCTTCCCAATGTATTCAGTCTGACTGAACTTCAACGTCCCTTCAGCCACATCCCAGCTAATTCACATCCCAAGAATTTGCTTGGCTGCATCCAAATCCTTCATAGCAAACTCCTTTGCCAACTGCTTCTTCAACTTTTTTATCTCTTGTAAATATGGTCCTTCAACTAACATGTCATCTATATATAACAATAACACAATATAGCTGGACTCAAACCTCTTGAAGTAGCAACAATAATCTGAGTTGCACTTTCCATAGCCATTGCTTTACATAAAGTTATCAAACTTCCTATACCACTGTCTTGGACTTTGTTTCAAAGCTTATAAGCTCTTCTTGAGCCTACATACCATCTCTTCCTTTCCTTCCTCTAAGAAGCCAACAGGTTGCTTCCTGTAGATTTCTTCATCCAAGTCACCATGAAGAAAGGTAGTCTTCACATCCAACTACTCAAGGTAGATATTTTCAGCAGTTACTAAACTTAACACCACCATGATGATTGTAAGCTTCATGACGAGAAAAAATATCTCTGTATAATCCACTCATTTCCTCTATTGGAAAACTTTCACAACTAATCTATCCTTATATCTTTTGCTACCATCACTCTCCTGCTTGACCCCGTAGACCCACGTGTTATGTAAAGCTTTTTTCTTTGTAGGAAGCTGGGCTAACTTCCATGTCTCATTCGAGTGGAGAGAATTCATCTTTTCTTACATCGCATGCTCTTACTGCTGAGATTCACTATATTGTACTGCCTCCTCATAGCACTCCAGTTCTCCATCGTTTGTCAAAAAAAGTAATGTAGCGATGAAAGATACCTGAGATTTGGTTTGAGTACTCTGGATGACCTCCTAAGCTCCTCAACCTGGATACTAGTCTCTGCACCTGGAGTCCTGTCCGTTCTTTGGTTAGAACTAAAATGGTCTCCCCATCTAAAAGTTCCTCTAAATCCATGTACTCAGATACAACTGCATCCTTAGTGCTTCTCCCACTTTTTTGGCTATCATTATCATTGTTCCTATCCATGTACATCACCTCTTCATTAAATATGACATCTCTTCTCCTGATGATTTTCCTGTTATTATCATCCCACAGACGATATCTGAACTCATCAATGCCATATCTAATGAATGTACACTTCGGTGACTTAGCTTCTAGCTTGTCCTTAACATGGTCACTGATATGAACATATACCACACAAACAAAGACTCTCAAGTGCCAGAGACTTAATTTCTTGCCACTCCAAACCTCTTCTGGAATCCTAAAGTCTAGAAGGACTGACGACCCATGATTTATCAAGTACGTTGTTGTATGCACCACGTCCGCCCAAAACATCTTTAGTAGACCTGTATGTAGATGCATGCTTCTCGCACGCTCTGTCAACGTTCTGTTCATCCTTTCTGCAATACCATTCTGTTGCGGTCGGTGTTCTTGGAGTAGTGCTTTCTAAACGAATCCTATTCAGATCACAGAACTTCTTAAACTCCTCCAGCTCATACTCTCCACTATTGTCTGATCTCAGACACTTCACCTTCAAATCTGTCTTGTTCCCTACCATGACTTTCCACTTCTTGAAGATCCCAAACACCTCTAACTTGTGCTTCATGAAGTATACTCATACCTTCCTCGAGTGATCGTCGATAAAGGGGACATAGTACACCAAACCGTCAAGAGAAGACATGCTAGCTGGACCCCATACATCTGTATGAACAAACTCTAGCTTATGAGCTTTAGGTAGTCTTCCACTCCTTTGAAAGCTGACCCTTTTATGCTTCCCGAAGATGCAATCTTCACAAATACCAAGTTCTACTGAATCGACGTCAGATAGCTTTTCCTGTGAGTGTAGAATCTTCATACCTTTCTTACTCATATGGCCCAACCTATTGTACCACATATCTGCACTTTCCTTACCAACTGCAACTATGAGGGTGTCACTCGCATGTGAAGTTAAGTAGAGAGTTCCGGTTTTCTTACCGTGAGCAACTACTACAGTACTGTTGGAGATCTTTCATGAATCCCCGATAAATTTCAAAACATAGCCTTCCGCTCCAAACTGGCCAACTAAAATAAGATTCCTCTTTAGCTTTAGTACATATCTGACATTCTTCAGAAGGCACTTAGAACCCTTCATCTCTATCTGCATATCACCTCTTCCCACAATACTACAAGGATCGTTATCCCCCAAGTACACTTTCCCAAAGTCCCCTTCTACATAGTTTTGAAGAAGCTTTCTATTAGTAGTGGCATGGAATGATGCTCCTGAATCAACAACTCATGAATCGGTATCACTATCTATAGCAAGGATCAAGGTATCTTGCACAATATGAGCCTCCTGCTCATTGTATCCTTCTTTGGCGCTTTGCAGACTAAAGATATGTAGCCCTCCTGGCCACAGTTCCAACACTTCCCTTTGATAGGCCTCACCTTCGAGTTTGACCTCTTCTTCTTCGACTTCGACTGCTTCTTGTTCTAGTTACCCTTATTCTGGCTTTGGCCTCTCTGCTCGAAACTTAGGATTAAACCTGAACCCTCTGATTCAGTCGACTTTCTTCTAACCTCCTCGGATAGAATCATACTTATAACCTTGCTTAGCTTAAACTTCTCCTTTCCTGCCGAGTTGCTAATTATGGTTACACAACCTACCAATCTATCCGACAACTATGATAGTATCAATAGGGCTTACATTTCATCATCAAACTTGATGTCGAGTGAGATAAGTTGATCAACAATCATGTTGAACTCACTGAGATGCAACGTGAAGGAATATCCTTCTGCCATCTTAAGGTTGAAGAGTGTCTTGACGAGATGTGCTTTATTTATGGTTGACAGTTGCTCGTACATCTTTGCGAGTGCTTCTATAAGCCCCACCGTCTTCTTCTCTTTCAATATGTTATGGTTGACTAACTTTGTGAGCGACAACCGGATCTGCCTCAGAGCCTTTCGATCTAGTATTTCCCAGTCCTCATCTATCTCCTCCTTCTTTCCCTTTGCTTTACCCATAAACAGACGGTAAAGATCCTTCTGGTACAGATAGTCCTCTATCTGTGACTTTCAGTAGGCGAAGTCTGATCCGTCAAACTTCCTAATCTTCGATTTGTCTTCTTCTGCCATAGCTCTCACACAGATCTTCACCGAACCTTGTGCTCTGATACTAATTATTAGGATTATTCTATTGACAACATGTCTAAAACCTCTACGCAACACGCCCTTCGGATCTTGTGACGAACTAATAGCAAGAAAAAAATCACAGCGAAAACGAAAGATGCAAGAAAAAAACAAGTAAAGAAGAGAACACCAAACTTTAACGAGGTTCGGCAATCGTGCCTACATCCTCAAGAGCCACACCATAATTTCTTTTGATTATTGATGAAGATTACAAAGGTTGCAAATGGCTACCCTCTCT